>NC_045635.1:18555580-18880353 GCF_009829155.1 Mustela erminea | reverse complement strand
AGCTCTGAAGAACTCCCCAGCCTCACCTGGCCCTTGCTTGGCCTTCCAGAAGGATGTTGCACAAAATGAAGCTGGGGAGGCTTTGGTTCCGAACACATCAGAAAAGTTCAACCAAAGCAGTAGATGAATGCCTCTCCCTCATAATCCCTTAGAAAATTCTTGGCTGTTTACGAGTCAAAACACTCTTATTCTGATGAATTTGAGGGATTTAATAAGGTCTTAAAATCATCCCTGGTTCACTTTTAAATGAACCAGCAAGCTGCAAGGTTCCCTTTGATCCGCGTATGCAAATTGATCTTCGAGGCTGATGCAGGTGACAATGGAATTTTCCAACCGCACAGCAATATATGCTTAATTATACATGGTATTGTTAGAGACACCCATTTTTCATGGAGTTAGGAAGGTTTCATAACTTTGGCAAAGTCATTTAATGAAAGCAGTACTGAGATGGTAGCACTGATATTCTGAGTACCATCTCTAAGCATCAGTGATTGGCCTTTACAGAGGTTTTAAATTTGTGATGAATAACTCTGTTTACGTCTAAGGGTATGTGCTTTATTAAAAACATTTCCTATTTGTCAGGACAGTTTTTGATAAGATTAGCTGACTCAGTGGCTGATGTCATCTTGTACCTGCCAGCAATTAGCATGTTTTACTTTAGGAAGTTCTTGGGGGGAAGGAATGAAAGAAGTAGAGAAAAAGGTTATAGGGAGAAGGGGCAATATTTGGGTTGGTTATTTTTTGAAATGGTTGTGAAGTGGGGGCCCTGAAAACTGCTTTTTTATGTTCACATCTCACAGGGTTTGATTTCATAGCAAAGAAATTAGAACCAATTGCTAGAGGAGATCACTCCATACTTTAATTCCATTCGTTAGGTTTATGCCCTGAGTTCCCTCAGTCTATGGGATTTTTGAAATTTCTTCTCTTACTCCCTTTCCTGGATACATCTGTTTCTTCAGTCTTCTCTTGAATCCCCAAAGATTGTCACTTACCTGCTGAGCTGGCAAGCATCATGCTTCCCCCCCACCCCACCTTTTTTATTGGATTTTCTCAGAAAGATGGAAATGGTGGTGGCATATGGTTTTGGGTCAGGTTATTTCTCCATCGGCTTTAAATTGTCTCAGTACCACAGATTTCCTTGTAGATAAATTAGGCAGCTTCTGAAAACAGGATGAGGTCTTTGAGACCTACAGCTATGATTATAATACCTTATATTTGCATAATGTTGTAAAGTGTATTGTCTCCTATAAAGACTCTTACCTCATTATATTTTAATTGTATTGTTCACAGGTCTGTCACCTTTAATAGAAACTGAGCTCCTGGATGGCCAGAAATATATATATTTCTCATCTGGCAGGCCTAGTGCCTGGCATATAATTAGTGCTTTAATAACCATTTGTTGAATATGTGATAAATCTTGCACTAGTTTTGCTCACAATGTTATCGGGAGGGTTAGAGGAATCTTTAGATGGAAAAGCCCTGATCCCTGAGACTGATACAGACATGGCTCTCAGGAAGCGTCTTCGAATTAATTAACAATTTTGTGATGCAAACAGGATGATTACAGGGAGGAGCCTGGAATGCAGATCTTCAGCTTCCTAAAGGCTTTTCCATCCTACCTGAGGATTCTCAACATGGACCCATTTCCAATAGAGTGAAGAAGAGCTATTGGATTTGTTCTCTAAATAAATTCAGTTATTCATTTGAATGTATCTAATCAGAGGAGACCATCTTGACAATGTATGACAATACATGGGGAGCAGTGGTGAAAGGAGTTCAGAATAATAGATAATCCCTCAAAGCACTTATTCCTCCCGGAAATGCCACAAGGGACGGTAGACTTGCCTTCATTATTAAATTTTGGTTACAGTTGTAACAGGCTGCAGTGGAGTTCATGGGGGTGGAAGTTTAATCTTCAGGTGTTGAGTGTAAGCACCAGGAGGCCAGCTTCTGTGATGATCAGCGCTATATCCCCAGTGCCTGGCACAGCGCCTGGAATATGGTAGGTGGTGTTGTAGACTGCGTTAATGGGCCCAATCTCCATTCCTCCTGTAGCCACATCCTTTGGTCTCTGACTTTGTAGTTTGTCCCATTAAAGAGGCAGAATCTGTTTTTCTGCCCCTTGTCTTTGAGTTTGGCTATATGGCTTGCTTTGGCCAATGGAATATTAAGCAGCCAAAGGCTTGGAAAGCACTTGACAGTGAGGCTTAATCTCTCATACCTCTGCTATTGCTATTTGTGGCAACGACTAACTGATTCAGATGCTTGATGAATAGTTGCTCAAAGAATGAAGGCGTAAAGGACGTCCCATGGCCAACCGTTCTTAGGTGCCTATTTCTTTTTCCAGCATCACTTTTCTGAAGAAGCTATCAGGGAACGAAACCTGGAAGAAGTTCCCTGGGGCCGTTAGTTAGGAGACGCTGGTTTTAACAGTGGTTCTGTCAAACTTCAGTGGCTTCAGTGAGATGGATCTATAAAGCGAGGATAATTGTACCAAATACATATCCTGGTAATTTTGCAGGAAGGGTGTGAAGATGAAAAGCACTGGTGGACTCTGCAAAAGCTCCATGTCCTCTGCTAATGTTATTACCAAGTTTTACCATAATGACCAATAGATCTGACCTCATCAGAGAAAGATATTTTGCAAAAGCCCGTTTTGTTTGTTTGTTTGTTTGTTTGTTTAGAACATCTTGGTTTCTGTGTGTAAATGCCATTACATTGATTTTTACTTTTCGGTAGCATTCATCAACATAGGTTTTCGATAGAATCATTACTGCCTCTTAAAGACCCAGGGCTGTCATTACAAGCAGCGATAGTTTGTTACTTCATCAACTCAACTGTAAGATGAGGAGTCCAGCTGACCTCCGGTGACCCCCAGTGTCCTTTCTGCTTCTCATATTGGCTCTTTATCGCGCTGCTCCGAAGTGAGGTCTTCAGCGGCCATTGGAAGGGGGAGGACTCACAGGGTCCATTCACAGAATGCCCCCCCCCAGCTGCTCTCCCTCAGTGCTTCCCCCTGCAGTGTTGGTCTCATGTTCCTCACCCCAGTAGACACTCTTTGGCTACGGTGAGCGTGTTCTGTAACTAATCAGCGTGGTCTTCCACACACATGGTCATCTGGAGGAGGCCAGTAGTCTTTCCATACATTTATATTATTAATAAGCTCATAGCTTTGGGGGGCATCATTGTTCCCCCAAGTCCCTTAATTCGGGAGCCCCCTGGGTTACAACTGAGTGGCTGAGGCCGCTGCAAGTTGGACCTCGGTTTAGGTGAGGTTTTCCTGAATTGTTGGCTTCCTGTCCACAGCAGTGTTGTAGTGTAGTCTTGAGTGTGGACCCAAATCATTCATCTCCCTTCACTCCACATTGCTTGATATGCTTCGTAGGGGAACCAGAGCCAACTTTGCAGACACCTCGTTTGCGTCCTCTCTGCCCATCTCCTGTTCTGTCTTTGGGTGGAGCGCATGGTGTTTCATTTCACCGCATTAACATAAACCTGGACATGTAGATCCTGGTTGAGCCATTTCTGATCTGAGCTCCAACTAAAGTTCTCCCACATGGGTTATATCATATGGCAAAGTGACATGGCAAAATTTGAAACAGAACTCCACCACTCACAGAACTATATATGTGTGCGTATATACATATACACACACATATATACTGTGTGTGTGTGGGGGGGTGTTTGTCTAGCCCGTTATATGTTGCTCTACAAAATTGTTATTTCCCAAAGCAATTTCTGACTAGAACATCAAATCGTAGATCTCATTTGGGGTTTCTCAGAACTCATTTTGGAACAGTTTTAACACTTTTTTTTTCTTAGCAAGTATCTTCCCAAGGGATTAAAAGGAGGAGAGTTCCTAGTCAAATTACATTCAGCAATTAAAAGCTTCATTTCTTCCTAATAATTTGGGCCAATTCAGTGGCATTTTCTAAGCATGTGCTAGGTGGATTCACATAGATATTTCTGTGTTTATCCTAGATAAAACATCATGGGTGAAAATGCTCAAGATTTTGCTTTCTGCAGGGCTTTATATCCAAAGGTCAGCAATTTTTCTGGATGGATGGCAGGAAGGACCTGTACAGAATAGTTACGTTTTTTGACAAGGGACTGCTGTCTTTCCCTTGGAGGTACCCCACAGATTAGACAGCCAGCAATCACATTCAGTGCTCCAAAATGTCAAAGCTCTGGTTGACAAAGAAATCATTTCAGAGTCATGGTGTGAAGTGCAAAGTAGGCTTTTTCCCAGAATTTTGACTAGAACTCACATCTGAGAACAAAAGGCACCAAGCCGTCTGAATTTTAAGTTCAGAGAATTACTAATCCAAAGGAGCAGGCGCCTCCTCCCGAGTCGGCCTGCTGAGAGGCATCATTTCCGCAGAGCAGGCACCAGTGCCCTCCTCTCTTTGCTGACTTCCCCTCCGTCAGGCAAAATGTGTCTATAGAGTGGGAGGACATCTTTGTGGGGGGCGAATAGAGACTCAGGGAGTGGCAACCACCACCCCCTACCCTGCCATGGAGCATCTAGTTTGTTTGTCTCTTTCCTTCTACAAGACTGAAGGTAGCAGGACTACCTCAACTTCCCCACTCCAATTCTGAGAGTGAGATCATCAACTCTACCAAGATTGCTGAGCGCCCGAGCCAGCAGAGGGGCTTGCTGCATCTCATCCCTTTGGGATGATGATCCTGGGGCACAGAGTCACAGCAGGAGGAGACGTCAGAACTGAGAGGCAAGGTGCCAGGTGCTGCCGGCGTTTCGACCCTCTGGCATGGCAAGAGTATGGGACTTGGCTGTGCCTGCGTGGACGCCATGGAAGGTGGCAAGAACATAAACTCTCTTGTTTGTGCACCTGCACCACCTCAGGGAAGGGGTCCCATGAGCAAGTCACTGTGGGGAGGACACAAGCACGGGTGAGAAAGAGGCCAACCTCAGTTGGATCTTCCATTCCAGGGCACTGTTCAGGGGAGACCTCCCATGGGGTCCTCTACAGAACCAATGTGCTTTCTCTCTTCAAGGAGCCAGCATTTTCAGTTCCTGCCTTGCAGAGGGAACGCAGGGCAGTCAGGCTTACACAGGATAACAGTGACACCAATAGAAAAGTGACGGTGACCTCACCTCACCACAGAAGGGAGCTGTGATTGTAACCAACAAGGGAGTGGGAAGACATGAAAAGAACTCTTCTTTCTTTTCTCCCTCCACCCCGCCGCCTCATCCCTCAGGAGGGAAGAAGGCAGTGTTGAGAGAACAGTTTCTTTCACTCTGGCCTGACCCCCTTCCCCCATTCCAAGTCTTCAGCGCCACGAGTCAGCCCGGATGGGAGGAAGACTGAATCAAAGATGAGACTGGAGTTTTAAAATAGGGAAGGCTAAGGTTTAGACTGTCTTAATATGAGATTAGTATTAAATATTAAACATAAAATTATGTAAAAAGATAACATAACATACCATATTTAAAATATAAATAATAGAATGACCTGTCACGGTGATTTATTTCCCGACTTGCAACATTCATCGAGCATTTTATCAAATGTCTGCCCTGATAGGTATTGAACAAAAATGTTAGGGATTCCAGAATGAATAAATGAATAAAGAAAAATAAAAATAAATGAGTAAAACAGATGGATACAGACCGGTTATAGCAGAGATTGCTGGCTGTTTACCAAATTATTTTTCCATTTCTTCTAGAGCACGCAGCTTGATTACGTTTCCCAGCTTCCCTTGCTGTTAAGTTTGGTCATGCCACTAGTTCTCACCCATGGAGTATGAGTGGAAGATACTTGTTACTTGCTCCCTTGGGCAGCTCCAACATAACTCTCATTCCTTGTGAGCTGGGGGCAGGTAACTACAAAATCCAGGGGATTCCAGAGCCACAGACAAAAGGAGTCTGAATTTCTGAATTGTCACATGGGGGAGGAGCCACCAACTGACCAGGAAACATACTTTGGACTATGCTGAGGGCAAGAAATAAACTTCTATTGTGTTTGAATTGTTATGTGTCTGTGAGACTATTTACGGCAGCAGTTTATCCTACCCAAGCTCAAATACCACTGCAGTAGGACTTTCCCCTTTACTACTCAGAATTTTGTTTCTTATTTGGTTTGTGGATCATGCTTGTGTTGATTTATTTTTCTCTTTCCACCTTTATTTTTGTGGCTGGGAATAAAGTTACTGTGAGATTCTGTGGAAATATTATAACAGAAAATAATTGTATTTAAGTGAAATGATTAGAATTGGGTTCTGAACAGATCACTAATCCTTTTATGCTCTAGCCAAACCTTCTTAAGGCGAGACCATGTTCTTGGTAGCCAGAAATCTCCATGATTGGGAGCAGAGACCACTGTAGAACCAAGACTGACTTTGGCAGGGCTGACTAATCATGGGTCCTGGGTTCGAGGGCCAGCATCTCTCCCTGTTCTTTCTTTTTGTGCTAAGAAAGCCCTGGAAGTATATTCCCCTGGTCTGAGGAGAGAAAACCTTTATGGAATAAACTGGGAGGAAATGCAGAGAAACTTACTTCGCCCAGGAAGGAAGCCTCCAGCAATTGAGAGATAATCCTGAGGAACTTGGAGGGAGTTCATCTATATCTAAATATTTTTCACCAAGGCCTCCCTGATAATAAAATGAATGTAAACAAAGCAGATGAGAATTTTTTAGTTGGAGAATGGGTGATTTTTAAAGATAGGAACTTAAAATTGAGCCACTGAATAATGATGTGTGTATGTGTACACACACGTATGTAAGGTCCATACATTCTGTTGATCATTGCTTGACCTACTATGTAAAGATTCACTCTGGATTATATTTAGTGAGAATCTGTATAGAATTTTTCAAAAGCCCAAAAATGCCTGCTGGGAAAATTTGTATTATGCTAAAATATATTTCATGAGAGAAGTTCTCAAGAGGAAGTTGCAAAAGAAATGAGAATATCCAAAGACTTTCAGAGAAAGGAAATTTCATAAAGAGAGATACTGCACAATCTTTTCCTCTTGGCCCCTTAGTTCCGATTGGCATTTCCCTTTGCTTTCCCACTCTGTCAATGATTTATTTGAGGCTGAGGGCAGATGCCGGGATGATTTGTGAGGCCTACCTAATGCCATGGTGATAGGGATCAATGGTGTGCTCTAAAAAGTAGTAAAATGCATCATCTCTATTGAACAAACGATATTTCTAAAAATATTTTGCTAAGCATAGGCGTAAAACTCAAGATTTACTGTCAGGAAAGAAATATTAGAAAGTTAATTCATCTGCCTCATAACACAATTGGCATTTCTCTCAGTCAAACTTTATCTGTCATCCCCATTGAAAGGAAGCAGGTGCCTCAAAAAATGTTCATTTCTAAACAGTCTTCTTTGGAGGGGAGAGGAATCTGCTGGAGGCAGTGCATTTTGCTGTATCACTTCTTTCCGGTATGAAGTTTAGGGCAAGAGACAACTAAGACCAAAATGAACCAAAGCCAGTTCTGATATGTAATGAGGAAGTAAAGCTAAATGGCTAAAAGACATGCTTTATGGTTAATTATCTTTTACTTTTTCTCTACTTACAAAATGAATTATGTGCTCAATGCAAACAAAACAAAACAAAAAGCTCTTGGAAAACCCAAATGAACGTAAGTCAGAAAGCAATCACACTACCCAAAGATAGCCTTCTCTTCTGTATTCATGTAATCATTTTTCTATAGTTCTCCTTTATTTGAAACATTTGCAGGCCATGGACTCCACAACAGAGGCCAGAAACCTGGAAACTTGATACTACTGGACAAGCGAATGGGGCATATTGAAAATGATAAGAGAAACAAAGGATTCAAAGAAAGAAACTATAGAAATGTGGTGAGTATATTTTTAGAAAAACATTGCAAGTTGAATTTTTGATGTAGATAATTGATGCTTTTGCTCTTCTGGTAAAATACATCCATATTTTATGAATAAAATTATAATACATACTAACTACTGCATATAATTAGTGAGTAGGGCTATGCTAGTCCAGGAAACATTACAAAGTTGGGAAATTACAATTTTACAAATGCCACACATGGAAAACAGAAAGAGATGGGTTATGTAGAGTATTACTAAGTATTATAACTTGATAATGGACGTGAAAGCTTTTAGTCAAATCTGATGTGCACTGCAGATGCTAGTCTTATTACTATTCATTGCTATTATTCTTACTAAATATATGGAGAGGTAGGAAGTCTGTAAGAAAAACTGAAATTGCATAGAGTTTCTTGATTCGTAGGAAGATCTAATGGCCTGAATATATAGTGTTAGCCAGCAATATTTGAAGGGTGATGGTCATAGAGAAGAGTGATTCATTTGGATCCTATGAACCCCAAAGAGTACAGGATAAAGACTTTGGACAGTTTCCTTGAATACAAAGAATCACTTGGGGTGCCTGGGTGGCTCAGTCGGTTAAGTGTCTGACCCTTGATTTCTGCTCAGGTTACGATCTCAGGGTCGTAGGATCAAGCCCTGCACTGGGCTCTGCACTGGGTGTTGAGGCTCCTCGAGATTCTCTCTTTCTCTCTCTCCTTCTTCTCTGCCTCTCCTCCCCTCTCTCTCTCCCTCTAAAAAAAAATCACTTTAGAAAAATAAGTAAATTAAATTAAATAACTAAATAGCACCCTACCTTCATGAAAAAATGTTCCTTAAATCTCAGAATAAGTGCAGACATTTTATTTCACTTTTGATGTCCCTCAGTGAGAGCCTGGGGAAGGCTTTGGGACCAGATTGAGTTGTTTCCCTTTTTGGAAAAATTTTGTTCTCTCCATGTTGAGCATTTTCCCCAAGCCACCCTTTTAAAATATTTCTTTCATGTGTAGTCAGACACATTTCTAGCACCTGAAGAGCAAATATACTATGTTTATGTTGTCTGGGAAGCCGCAAGTTTTCTGCTCATCACCCACTGATGTAAAAACTACATTATTCATAACAGCCGCAGTGGCTGAGATTGTAAAAAGCTGAATTGTTTTCTCTTTGAAAATTTGACTTTATTATTATTGCAGGGTCTTTATTTTATTCCTCTGTGTAAATCAGGGCAGGATAAGTGTTATAACAAACTATTCAAAAAACCTCAGTGGTTTAGTACAAGGAGAGTTTATTTCTCACTGATGTCACATTCCAACTCAGGTAGAGGGTGTAGGTGACTCTGTTCCACTCAGTCATTCAAGGACCCAGTCCCCTTCCATCGTGTGGTATAGATCACTTCCACCCACATTTTGTTGGCCCCTCTTGTCAATAATCTAGCTATATGCCCAGGAGGAAGAGAAATGATGTATTGTGAATGCATAAAAGTCTGTGTAGCCCCTCAAAAAATTGTAACAATATGCAATAAAAGTCTAAAATCTAGATTACTTCTAAAAATAGAAAGTCAACATTAAAATCAGAAGAATGGTTATATGGTAAGAATTCTGGCTTTGAGGTGTTCCCCCAATATACACCTGTGTATCTGAAGCTGGTTTTAGGGAGACTTTCTCAGTTGTTGGGCTGTTGGAGACTTGATTCATAATTAGTTATCATTAAAGGACAGGATATGGGGCAGCGATCTCTGACCCCTGAAAATTCTCAAAGTGGATCTATGAATCCATATGCAAAAACCCATTTTCCTTAAAGATTTTATTTACTTATTTGAGAGAGAGAGAGATAGAGAATGAGCCAGGCGGATGGGCAGAAGGAAAGGGAGAAGCAGGGTCCCCTCTGAGCAGGGAGCCCAACGCGGGCCGATCCCAGGACCCCGAGATCATGACCTGAGCCAAAGGTACACGCTTAATCAACTGAGCTACCCAGGCGTTCCATCAAAAACTCATTTTCTAAATCAACTACTGAACCAGGGCAGGGGATATTATGTAATGCCCAAAAGTGCTTTGCTGTTCTTCACTACTGATACAATTCTAAGAATTGAGTTGTATTTCTTGGAACCTGTTTGAGGACTTATAATAAACTGTGGGGTGTCCAGGGAAGAATGATTAGGAGAGTGGGGGCATTTCATATTGAAAGACCCTGGAGCCGCACCCAAGAATCAAACAGCACGCCTCCATTGGATGCAAACTGCAAGAGGTTTATTGGTTACACAGGCGCCTGTGGACGCATCAGCCTTTGTGGGCTGAGCGCGCCGGGCTAAGTTGGGGAGCAGATTATATAGGGCAAGGTTGGGGTGGCGAGAAGCGAGTTTACAGAAGCAGATGCTTGGTTACAGGGATCTGATTGGTTAACTTAAATCAAGCATTGTCAGGCACTGTAACGGTTTGTTCTGGCGGGGAGCGGTGGCGGGGAGCGATCCTACAGAAGCAGATATGCATGGTTACAGGAGTCTAATTGATCAATTTGATTCAGGCATGATTGGGCGTTGGAGTCAGGGCGTTCTGGCGGTTCCTTGGGACAGCACTCTGGAAAGTCCCGGTACATTTCGTTTCTCATTTGTCTCTCCTTTTGACAGACCGGGTGACCACAGACAATGTGTTGCCATCAGGCTATGGGGACAATAGGTTGCTAAAACAAACCTTACCATGGAGGAAGGGGGTCTTTCAATATAACATTATTTCTTCAACACTGTTGAGGGCCTACCATGTGCCATTCACTATGGTGCTGGAGGTGGGGGGGAACAAAGGAATCAGTGTTTCTGCCTTCATGGAACTTAGTAATGGTGATAAGGAACAAGAAAACAAATGTATGAGCGAGTTAGATTTAATTAGCGTATATTCCTGAGGAACGTAAAGTGACGTGCTAGGGAGTGTCTAGTAGGGGTGGAATGTCATTAGACAGAGTAAGTCAGGGAAAGACTTTTTTTTTCTTAGATTTTTAGAATTTATTTATTTGACCGGGGTTTCGGGGAGCGGGGGTGGGGGTGGGGGGTGGGGCACAAGCAGGGGGAGTGGGGAGGGAGAAGCAGGCTGCTTACTCAGCAGGGAGCCTGATGAAGGGTTCGATCTCAGGACCCTGAGATCATGACCTGAGCCAAAGGCAGATGCTTAATGACTGAGCCACCCAGGTGTCCCTACTTGTAGGTTTTTGGTATGAGCTGCTGGGTGGAAATCTTTGTGGAATGGTCAGGGAGGATTCAAGGGTTGGGTGGGGTTTCATCCAGGTGAGCTTTCGGGTTCTTTAAAACTTAAAGGCCGATGATTTGATGAGAGGCAGAACAGTGGGGCACTGACCCATAGGCTGTGGGTGTAGTGATCTTGCTCCTGAAGGCTCTGTGTCCTGAAGCCTTAAGCACAGGCCCCTGCAGGTACTGTGGGCTCTGCCGCCTCAGCCGCAGTCTTCGGGAGGCTGCGCTATCCGCTGTGTTAGAATAGAAAGCTGCCGTTTTGCAGATTGGAACACTCCTTCCAAACTACCCTCCTTTCCCTAGTCATAAGGCTAACTGCCATTCTTTTATTTTTTTATTTTTTTAGTTAATAAAAAATAAAGCTTCATCTTATTATGAGAAGTTACATTCTCGCTAAAATACATTCTCAGCTTCCCTTATCACCAGGGGTGGCCAATGACACGTAGGCCAAACATGCTGGGTGAGACCTATGGGAAGACAGTTAAGAGGCAACGATCTGCTTGGAACACGGGTGTGATGGTTGGTGATAAAGAAACTACCTTGGCCTGAAGCATGCTCGAAAATGGCAGCCAGGGCCACCTGGGTGGCTCAGTTGGTTAGGTGTCTGCCTTGGGCTCAGCTCATGGTCTGAGGTTCCCAGGATCGAGCCCTGTGGCATCCTCCCCGCTCATCATTGGGAAGTGCTTCTCCAGCTCCCTCTGCCTGCTGCTCCCCATTGTGATCTCTCTCTCTCTCTCTTTCTCTGTGTGTGCCAAATAAATAAATAAAATCTTAAGAAAGAAAGGAAAGAAGCGAGGGAAGGAAGGAAGAAGGTGGCAGCCAGGAACTCAGCAGAGGGAGGCAGAAGGTACCAGGAGCCCAAGCCCCGGATGACACGTGGAGGTGTCCTATGTCTCTGAAGTGCCTATCCTTGAGCTGCTTTTATGCAAAAGAAAAAGCTCTTATCTTATTGAAACCACTGATATTTTACTTTCTAGCAGCGTGATACTTCCTAACTGGTACACTTCTCCTCAGCTGAAACTACTTTTCAAAGCAGCATCTCCTAATTTCTGTGAGCTGCTCTGTGCCAGTTTCCTCGGGCAAAGAACTTTGGTAAATGCTGCTTTCTCTGTCCTCACTAAGGTCTTCCTTAACCCCCCCCCCCCATTTAAAAATAATCCCCCTACATGTACTCCTCATTTTTGGCTCCCTGCTTTATTTTTCTCCGAGTCACTTACCAGTGTCTAACATATTATGTGATTTCTGTATGTTATCTGTTGTGAATCTCTTGCACTTCTCCCCACAATTGTAACGTAAGCTCTTTGAGGATTTTTGTCTGTTTCATTCCCTGCTGTATCTTCTGATCTTCTGATCCCTCCTAAACAATTCAGCTTGTAGAGGAATGAACAGGGAGACCAATAGTGACTGACACTTCTACTCCTCCTTTAGTCTATATTCATTCATTCATTCATTCATTCTCTCTCTCTCTCTCTCTCTCTCACACACACACACACACACACACACGCACACACACATTATACAGGAACATTGTTATTATAAGTTGGCTTCTATTCTCTTTGGCCTGTGTCTTACTGAATTAAAAACACCTTAGAAATAAAGGTCAGCACTAATTGGCAAGGAGGAGAAAGGACAAAGTTCCTAATATTCCCCTGTCTCTTGTCACGCTGGAGATTTTTGTGCGACGTGAACCTTTGGGGAAGCAGTCCCCATTTCCCAGCACTAGGCACTAACGAGGAACTTTTTGGATTGTCTTGGCTGAGGTCACGTGAGAGGGGAGAAAGTCCCCGTCTGCATTCTCTGCCAGAAGGGAGCTGGCAGGGAGAGGCACTGAGATCTTGGCTGGAATGATGAAGAAGCCGTTCATGTCACCTGCCCCTGGTTCCATGTTTGTTGGCCTAGATGCATTTGCGGAGCCCAGACTCACTCTGTAACTCTCTTGCCTCTGAAAAAAGTCATCAAAAAGCAAGAATGAAGGTTTGCTCAATGATACAGGTGACAGATGACCCGGGTGCGGACGTTACATGTGCAGCTGCAGGGCAAGGAAAAGCCGATGTCCTGGTCTGGGCACATTTAAGGCGCTGTGGGGCCCTGGGCAGTCAGGTCACTGCAGAACTTCCCATTTGTTAGTGAGGCAGGGTGGTCCAAAGGCAGGGTCTGGATCTAGTCTGGGGTCCAAGGCCTCTCATTCTGCCTCTGCAGTCTTCACCCCTCCTTATGGGAAATCTGCCAGCCTGCTCTTGCCAGTGTCTTTCCTCTTCCTTCCTAGGACGTAAGTTCTGCAATTGTAAAGCAGAGATGAAAAGATCTGAGATCTGCTTGCTTCACAGCAGTTCGGGGGAAATGACTGAAACAAAAAGCTCCGATTAACCTCTTTCAGTGCTATACTGGGGCTTAACACAGTATCCTCAGCTGGGGTGGCTTAAAACAAAGTAGCTTGCTCTGTCCCCTGGCCTACTGTGAGTATACAATGAGATAATGTATGCATAGCCCTGAGCACAGTAGCAGGCACAGAGCCAGCACTCAGTAATTGTTGTCCCTTAAATGTAGAGAATGACCTTGGCTGTGAAACTACCCCGAGGCTATGCACCATTTTGAAACCACACCATTAGGGCCACACAGGAGAACTTTGGGATCGCCGGGTATTAGGGTTGCCCCTAGAATGTGTGGGGGCACCTGACAAAAATTTTGTGTGTGGCCTCTATCTATGTAAGCAATTTAGTTAAAAAAATGTATTATAAAAACGCATGGGCGCATGTGAGGTATAGCATTTTACTGATGAAGATTTACCATAGCGGATGAGTAGAGATGTGCTGTTTACATATTTGTTTATATCGGATCACTACATGTGAAGGTTCTTTGTCGGGTCTAGCCATCATCTCTTCTCGTTCAGATCTGTGTCCCACCTAATTAGTGTTCTTTATTGTCAAGTACACCATTCCTGGCTAATGTCACCTAGCACCCCTTGCTTCCTTCATGAGAGAGAGGGACTCACGATGCTATGGCTCTTTGGAACCTGTATGCATTGGAACAACCTAGATCTTCTTGCCCTACATTTCCCAGGAACCCTTTATTGAATGCAGGCTCTTTCATTACCTGTGCTGCTGCCTCAGCCGTCACGCTGCCACGAAGACGGGCTGCACGGATTTTCCCAGAGCTTGTCTCCCACGCTTTGTTGATGCTGGACAAAGTATGCAGGAAAGTGTGAATGATAAGTCATTTTAAGGTCGTGTTAAATTTACCTCTGAGGATTTTACAGCATTCATGCCCAAAGACACATCTTCCAACCCCATGTCCTCTTGAGCTCCTTAGGCCTGATTCAGAGCATTTCTCTGTGTTGATCAGCGGCATACTGGCTAGGGTGGTGGGGGTGGGAAAGGTGCCCCTGGAAACCAGAGGTGGAGCAAGGGTGGGCAAGTTCATACCCACATCCACACCTGTGGCCCAAACCTCTTCCGGCTTTACCTGCAATTTTCCTCTGCCCGTGAATACACTTAACTGGCCAGAAAAAAGAGGGCTCAGTATCAGTCAATCATTGCACTGAGTTGGGATGCTCATAGTGAGAGGGTTGGGAGGGAATAGTTTAAGGAACTTGAGTGAAAGGGGGTGTGTTTTTAATCAGCCATGACTGTGTTAGCTATTTGAGGAGGCTACCGCTTTGTCCAGACTCTGGGGATAGCTTTGTAGAAGGGGGTCTCCCCTGCTGAGCATACAGGAAAACAGTATTAGCACCCCAATCTATATTTATGCTAGGTTTAAAAAAAAAGGACAAAAAGAGAAGAAGTAAGTTAAGCTTTTCTAATATTTACTGTTGCCAGATAAGATACAAGATACTTAAATATGAGTTTCAGATAAACAACAATTTTGAAGCGTAAGTATGCCCTGTTGGCATAAAGCAGTATTTGTCAGGTAGTTGAAATTCAAATTTAATTAGGCACCCAGTACTTTTATTTTCACAGTATGGTCACTGTGCCAGTATTTAATATCCAGATGCATGCAGATGCCCACCCTTGGTCTCTATGTTACTTGGTCTCCTATCGTGTATCCTGAGGGAGAAGAGGTACTGACTGTGGTCCTGTGGCTCATCTGTGGAATTGCAGGGAGTTACCACATACTAAAGTTTACATGTACCTGGTTAAGGGCTCATAAATATTATCTATTTTTAGAACATATTATTATGATAGAAAGTTTTAAATTAGATTTTTATAGCAGCTAATACCAGGTTCTTAAATGACCCTTACTTCTTCCATTTGGATCTGTATTTTTGGAGGCTTTCTCTCTCTCTGTGAGCTGACATAACTTTAAAACCAAGAATCAGCTTTAACGGAACTTCGCACAACTTTTGAACTAAACTAAATTAAGAAAAGAAGAAAATGAGCATACTGCTCTCAAAAATTTCATATTTTGCCAGTGAGAGCAAGAGTAACTTTTGTACCTCTAATAAGTAAAAGGAAATTAAGCATACTTTCAAAAATATTGTATTTTCCTTTTTAATGTATTTAATATTTCAATTTTGGGAGCATGTTTTGTAATGTGATAATATACTAGTGTAATAGAATATGTGCGTTATAAGTAAAGGTACAAGGGTATACAGAAATCGCTTGTATGGGTAGGATGTTTGCTTCATCCAAATAATTTGGATGACTCTTGCTTAAAGTTTTGTTTTATAAGCAGGGGTGTGGGTTTGTCCTGGTGGAAGCAACTACTAGCTTTAAGAATAATTGCTTGTTCTTAAGCTGCAATCAGTAACATTCTTGTGGTTGAACAGATTGCAAAGTTTCACCAGATTTATACTTAGATGCCTATAACAGAGAAATTTGGAAGCTCTTTAACATCTATGTAAAACCTCCAAAAGAGTAGCCACACTGCTTGAGAGAGTAGCTCAGAACCCTTTGTTACAGAGACCTGGGAGTTTATAGAAAGACCTCATTCCCTCATTCCTGGCTGCCACAGATTCATGGGGAACTTGCCAAGTGCGTCGTGCCTTCGTATACACAAGAGGAGTTGGTCACAGGCTGCCAACTTTCAGTCATAGAATGAATGTGTCCTAGGGATCTCATGAGTAGCATGGGGACCATAGCTAGTACATGTATTATGTACTTGAAAGCTGGTAAGAGAGATCTTAAATGTTCTCACCACAAAAAACAAAAACAAAACAAAGAAAACGCCCTAATTATGTGAGGTGATAAAAGTGTTAGCTAACCTAACTGTGGGAATCATTTTGCAATGTATATGTATATCGTCATCACATCGTATGCTTTAAACTTACTAATGTCATATTATCAGTAATATCTCAATAAAGCATGGGGGAGTGGGAAGCAGGCGGGGGATGGCAAATGTTGGTAAGGGCTGACAACAGAGTCCTTTTCTAGAAAACCCCATAGGGACATTAGCATCCTGGGCTCCCAGGGGGGTTTCTTTGAAGTGAGAGTTTTTCTCTGGAGGCCACAGCCCAATCAGGCAGCTGTGTTGGTTGCTTCTAGAGACAAGCAGCGGGTGTTCATGGGAGGGTGACAGGGCAGCCTCGGGCGCCCAGGACGACCTCACAGCCACATTCCGCGGGCCCGCTTCAGGGACGGAGCAGCAGTGCCCCTGCAACTGCAGCAGGAGAGAAGCCTCACAGCTTGGGGTGGCAGGAGGCTTCTGGCAGCCTCAGGGAGGCCTGCAAATACCTTTCACTGATGCGGTTTGGCAGAGCAGTGGTGCCTGGAGACAGCATCCTGCCTCTGCTTGGGAAATCCTGGCCTGGGAAGCAGACTTCTCAGGCTGGAATCTTGAGACCGAGGCTTAAAACAGTGTGGGAAGGGCCATGGCATTTCCAGAAACCCTTCTCTTCTGCTGGCCAACAGATGGTGGCTCTAAATCTGCAGCGAAGTCAGGTTAGAAAAGAAGAGAGTATTTAGAGCACTAGTAGAGCCATTATTTGAAGAGTATGGAACATAATGGTTTCTTTGGTAACCAAGCTGGGGAGACACCCACACAAAGTTAGAATGCGTTGGGCTCATTTCTGCTCCCCACCCCACCCCCAACCCAACAAGATTAAAATAGTATAAAGATAAAAATGAGATGCAGCAGTATTTCATACCAGAGGGGATTTATTCCCTATGAGAATATATTAATGGTCTATGTTTTTTCTTCCGGACAAGTGGAGGTAGCAGTTTTTAGCTATGAAACTCTGTTTTCACGGTTACTCCGATGGGTTTAGTCTATTGTCTGCCCAGACTTTAGTGCTGGTATGTGGATAGGACCCCGAGAGACAGGAGACAGGGAAAGAACGAGAACCATTTAACCCCTTCTGCATCACCCACATTCTTAGCGTTGACCCGGCAAAGACAGGGCATGAAAGGCAAAACAAAGGAGTTTGAAAGGAAACCATTTGTTTTTTAAGCACAATGTATCTTCCGTTCTATGAGTAATTTTTCTCCTAGCTGATAAAGTTCCAAACCCCTACTCTGGATGAGGGTTTAAAAGTGTCACATAGCAGAATTCACAAGCAAAGCGTCAATAGGAAAGGACCCTCCAAGATTTATTGTTCTGTCCATTGGAATTTTTTTTCTTTTTGATAATGGAAATGCTCTGTATCTTCACTATCCAATGAGTAAGCCACTGGTCATGGGAGGTTATTTAAAATTCAGTTTCTCAGTTTCAATTAAATGCATATAGGTGGCTAGTGGCTACTGGATGGGAGAGTGCTGTTACAATTTCGGAAAGAAAGGGTCATTTTTCATCTCTGAAAAATCATCAAATAGCACTTTGTCTTTAACATTTAACTTTACCATTTTTTTCTGGTGTCAGCCTTGCTTATCTGGATGTCACCCCATGGGTTACCGAAAGCAATGTTTTACCTAACGGTTCTAATAATAGTGTATCCAAGGGGCCCCAGGCACTCCACAAACATCATCTCATTAATTCCTCCAAGCTCCCAATGGGACAGGTAGGGAGTACAGATAATTATGTTTAATTTTATAAAAGAGAAAAACAAACACTAGTCTAAAATGTAAATTATCAGCAGCAAAGGCCCTTTTGGAATCCTGCTCTTCTTTCCCTTTCTTTGCACTCCATAGCAAGAACTCAGTGTTTTCTCATGTCAGGGAAAAACATTCCTTAAACATGTTAGGTTTATATAAAAGAAGTACCACATGCAGTTACAGCTGGGATATTATTTGACTAACATTGGATTAAAGCTGCTAAATATCTATTTCCTTCTCATTTCCACTGTAAGACTTTGGACTGGACTGGACTTCAAAGAAACCAAGATGATTAGAATGTGCCATATGACTAGAGGAACAAGCCATCCTCAACTTTTGTTTGCCTTCCTTCCTACATGCTTCTTGCAAGGATATGAATATACTGTTATTTAAAAATATATTTGTTTATACTTGGCTCTTGGGCGAATGATGTGGAGGCATAGTGATAGATTAACCAAAGACTCATAGGAACTGGAAGAGCTCCATGAAACCTTTTATTCATACCCTGGATATTTGTGAAGCCCTTACTATGAGTCAACAAGTATGCTTGGGACTGTGTACACAAAGTCAAGAAAATCAGACAAAATTCCAGCCTTTATGTCTAAGGACCTGGCAGACATTAATCGAATAATCAAGATGATGTATGTACAAATGCCATGGAGAAGAGGTACCTGAGCTTGTAATAGGGAGAGTTAAGACAGTCAGGGTTTGTTTGTCTCAAACAAGGGCCAAGAATTAGAGAATGAGTAGCAATCAACTAGGGGAAGCATGGGATGAAGAGACCATTCTAGTTAGAAGGAGCAACATATGCAAAGGCTCTGAGGTAACAAGGACCGTGGTGAATATGAGAGACCATTCTAGTTAGAAGGAGCAACATATGCAAAGGCCCTGAGGTAACAAGGACCGTGGTGAATATGAGAGACTGAAAGAAGGCTGTTGTTGGGGAAACACACAGGGAGAAAGTGAGTGGGATGCAAGACAGGGTTGGAGAGGTTGACAGAAGCTATACCAGACAGCACTGGCAGGCTACTTTTTTTTTCTTCTTTAT
The DNA here is from genome assembly GCF_009829155.1 of Mustela erminea. Lineage (NCBI taxonomy): Eukaryota > Metazoa > Chordata > Mammalia > Carnivora > Mustelidae > Mustela > Mustela erminea. The sequence goes on along the minus strand of NC_045635.1, from coordinate 18,861,300 downwards.
TTTTATTGTTTATTGTGTTAATGTTATTCACCATACGGTACGCCATTTTAATGTCGTGTTCCATGATTCATTGTTTGCATTAACACCCAATGCTCCATGTAATATGTGCCCTCCTTAATACCCATCCTCCTTAATACCCACCCTCCTTAATACCCATAAAGCAGGCTACTTTAAGGAGCTATATATCTTTACTTTATGAGCAGTGGGTGAATTGATGGTTTTGTGGATTTTTGTTTTGTTTTGTTTTTTTGTTTGTTTGTTTGTTTTTGTTTTTGTGGGTTTTTTTGGTGCGGTGTATGTGGCCCATGACAGAATTATATTTCTAAAAGATCACATTAGTTGATTGTGGCACATAGAGAACAGTTTGGAAGTTGGCCACATCAAGAGGTGTTATAGAACTGGTTTAGAGTTGCAGAGATTATTCATTCTTTCCATCTGGATTTATTCTGAGCCTATCAAACAGTCTCAGAACTTTCACTTAACCAAATTCTTCATATATTGCATGAAGTCTTTTGGCCTAATGAGATGTCCTTCCTTTTCAGATAGAACTAACCACAGCAATGGTGGGTGAGGAAGTAAGGAGGTTCTGGCCTTCTGTGACTAATGATTTTAGCATCTTAGTCTTTTCTTTTTCCTTCTTTGTTGCTAGTTTTCTTCATAAAAGGTAAATACCATTATTTCCTATTTTACTTTGATGTCTTGAATCTTTCAATATTTGCTGACTTGAAAATAATATTTCTAATTCTTGTCCTGCAGAGCTTTTGTCTTACTGTGTTCCAGCCTTTTGAGAACAATTGCAAACCTAATGCAAGGGTTTCTGGCTTCATACTTGAAATATAATAATTTTATGTGATTTATATAATGAAAAAGGAGCAAGATCCTAAGGTTCTATTGTGCCTTTTATGTCTATTATAGTACTTGTTCATTCTGATTTGCATTACAGTTATTTATGTACGCATAGTAAGCTCTTTCTGTAGCCCCACCCACCTTCAGATTTCATGTTGTCATCACTTCTTTAAGGAAGCATTCCCTGATCTCCCTAACTAGGATGCTTCTCTATCTTACATACTTTTGTGGTGTAGTGATCACTTCCAATAACTCCTCTGGTATTGAATCAGTCTCTGTTGGATGAGGAGTTAGATCCCTGGTGGTTTCAACCTTGCCTTTGACTGTGTTCACCATGAGGTCCACTGCCTCAATACAATGACTACCACAGAGGAGGCATCACTCACTGTTTGTTAATGAATGAATACCTACACTTCTTGAGGTCAGGGAATTTTTGTTTCATGGTTGACCTGCCCTTTTCTTCCAACATTTGATGAATTGATGTAGGCTTCCAGTAGGCTTATGGAAAACCAGGCCCCCATCTCACCCTAGTCTATGCTGGCTTCAGCAACTGCTGGTAACTACTATGGCCTCAGGTGGCTCCCATGGAGCCAAGTGGTGTCTTTGCCATCAGGCTCCAGCTTACCCCAGTACCTGCCGATTCCAGTGGCCCCATGGGCCTGATGGGCTTTTGCAAATTCAGGCTTCCAGGTAGCCCCTGTGATACTGGGCTTCCACTGGATTCCCATAAACCCCAGATCCCAGCTTTCTGTAGTGCTGGCCAATTGCCATGACCTGGGGTGGCTTCTGAACCACCAAGCTCCTGGTATATTTCAGCATCAGCTAACTTCTGCAGGTCTGGGAAGTTTCTGTGGCCTCAGGTTCCCAATTTTCCCCTGTAAACATAGGATCCAGGTGGGTACCTGTGAACCAAGATCCCTGGCAGGCCTAGCACCAGACCCACCCCATGGACATAATCAGACTGGTCCCTGAGTATCCATGCACCAAGCCTGGCCACTTGCTGGTCCAGGCCCAAGATCTGCCTGCCCAAGAGTACTTTAGTAGCAAGCCAGCCCACTGACAACAGTGGATGGCCCACCCAGGGTCTCTGGACCAGCTGAGTGGTGAAGGGCTTTGCTTGCCAAGCTGGTCTGTAAAGATTGGAAGAGTTGTTTACCTCCTCAAATATACAGATACCAATGGCCACAAAGATTATGAATAATCAAGGAAACATGACACCACCAAAGGAAACTAATTAAAACTCCAAAGGCTGACTTTAAAGAAATGGAGATCTGTGAATTTTCTGACAAATAATTCAGAATAATCCTCCTAAAGAAGTTCCATGAACAACAAGAAAACAGACAACAAAAAGAGATTAGCATAGCAATGCATGAACAAAATGAGTTTAACAAAGAAATAGAAACTGTTAAAAATAAGCAAACAGAAATTCTAGATTTGAAAATTACAGCAACTGAACTGAAGATTTCAATAGATAGATTCACTAGAAGATTCAGTCAAGCAGAAGAAAGAATTAGTGAACTTGAAGACAGATCAGTTGAAATCCACAGATGAGGAAAGGAAAAAAAAGAATGAAAATGAGCAAAGAAAGCCTTTGTGGATTAAAGGACACTATTAAAAGAAGGAGAGGAGAAGGGATTTGAGGGAAATTGGAAGGGGAGACGAACCATGAGAGACTATGGACTCTGTAAAACAATCTGAGGGTTTTTGAAGGGGCGGGGGGGTGGGAGGTTGGGGGAACCAGGTGGTGGGTACTGGAGAGGGCACGGATTGCATGGAGCACTGGGTGTGGTGCAAAAACAATGAATACTGTTATGCTGAAAATAAATTTTAAAAATATGAAAAAAGGAAAAAAAATGAATGAGTCTATGAATTATTGGAGTCCCAAAAAATGAAGGGAGGAAGAAAGGGGTACAAAGCTTATTGAAAGAAATAATGGACAAGAACTTCTCAAATACAGGGAGAGATTTGGACATCCAGGTACATGAATCTAACAGGTCACCCAAGAATTTCAACTCCAAATGATCTTCTCCAAGACACATTATAGTAGAACTGTCTAAGTTTGGGCAAATAGAAAATGTTTAAATTAGCAAGAGAAAAAACAATTTTACATAAGAAAGAACCCATTTAAGTCTATCGGTGGGTTTCCCTGCAGAAACCTTGCAGACCAGGAGAGAATGAGATAATACATTTGAAGTATTGGGAGAAAAAAACAAACTACCAAGCAAAAATAATTCATTTCACAAACATGTCTTTCAGGAATGAGGGAGAGATAAAAGACTTACCCAGACAAACTAAAGCTGAGACAGATTATTGCCACCAGACCTGACTTAACAAGATTCTTTATATGGAAAACCCCAAAGACTCCACCCCCAAACTACTAGAACTCATACAGCAATTCAGCAACGTGGCAGGATACAAAGTCAATGTGCAGAAATCAGTGGCTTTCTTATACACTAACAATGAAAATACAGAAAGGGAAATTAGAAAATCGATTCCATTTACTATAGCACCAAGAACCATAAGATACCTGGGAATAAACCTAACCAAAGAGGTAAAGGATCTGTATCCAAGGAACTACAGAACACTCATGAAAGAAATTGAAGAAGACACAAAAAGATGGAAGACCCTTCCATGCTCTTGGATTGGAAGAATAAACATTGTTAAAATGTCTATACTGCCTAGAGCAATCTATACTTTTAATGCCATTCCGATCAAAATTCCACTGGTATTCTTCAAAGAGCTGGAGCAAATAATCCAAAAATTTGTATGGAATCAGAAGAGACCCCAAATCACTAAGGAAATGTTGAAAGACAAAAATAAAACTGGGGGCATCACGTTACCTGATTTCAAGCTTTATTATGAAGCTGTGATCACCAAGACAGCATGGTACTGGCATAAAAACAGACACATAGACCAGTGGAACAGAGTAGAGAGCCCAGATATGGACCCTTAACTCTATGGACAAAAGTCAACATCCTTTCATGATATAATCTCTGAACAAATTGAGTATAGAAGGAACATACCTCAACATAAGAAGGGCCATATATGACAAGCCCACAGCTAATATGATACTCAGTGGTGAATGGTTGAAAGCTTTTCCCCCAAGATCAGAAACAAGACAGGTGCGCTTACTGTTATTACTACTATTCAACATAATAGTGGAAGTCCTAGCCAGAGCAGTCAGGCAATTAAAAACTAAAATGCATTCAAATCAGAAAGGAAGGGGTAAAACTGTCTCTGATTGTAAATGATATGATCTTATATACAGAAAACCTGAAGTATGCCACCAAAAAACTGTTAGAACTGATAATTCAGTAAAGTCACAGGAAACAAAACATTAAAAAATCAGCTGCATTCTGCACACAGACAATGAACTATCTGAAAAAGAAATAAAGAAAAAAATCCTAGTCACATGTTTGGTCTAATTTATTCCAAAGTATTTTATTATTTTTGGTAAAATAACATCAAATTTAACCAAGGATGTGACTGAAAGATCTGTATACTGAAAATTATAAGACACTGATGAAAGAAATTGAAGAAAATGTATATAAACAGAAAGATACTCTGTATTCATGGATCAACAGAATTAATATTGTGAATATGTCCGTACTACCCAAAGCCATCTAAAGAAATTGCTATCAGATGGCATTTTTCACAGAAATAGAAAAAAATCCTGAAGTTTTTATGGAAACAGGAAAGACCTTGGGTAGCTGAAGAAATCCAGAAAAGAACAAAGCTGAAAGCATCACACTTCCTAATTTCAAACATTATTGCAAAGCTATAGTAATCAAAAGTGTATGCTAATGGCATAAAAACTGAATAATCTGATTTAAAAATAGGCAAAGGATTTGAATAGACACTTTTCCAAAGAAGACATACAAATGGCCAACATGTACATGAAAAGATGATCAACATAACAAATCATCAAGAAATGCCAATCACAACCACATTGAAATATCACCTCTCACCTGTAGAATGGCCATTATCAAAAAGTCAAGAGACAACAAGTGTTGGTAAGAATATGGAGAAAAGGGAACACTTGTGCACTGTTGCTGGAAATGTAAATTGGTGCAGCCACTTTAGAAATTTTTTTTAACTTTTAATTTTCCTTAGAAAATTAAAAATAGAACTCCCCTATGATCTAGAAATTCCACTTCTGAGTATATGTCCAAAGTAAGTGAAATTAGTATCTTGAATATTTATTTGCACCCCCAGATTCATCTCAGCATTACTCACAATAATCAAGACATGGAAACAACCTAAGTGTCCCTCAGCAGATAAATGGATAAAGAAAATTTGGTGTATATTTACTGTGGTATATTATTCATCCAGAAAAATGAAGGCAATCCTGCCTTTTGGGACAGTATGGATGGACCTGGAGGGTATTATGCCAAGTGTGAAAAGTCAGACAGAGATGGACAAATACTGTATGTTCTAAATTATATGAGGAATCTAAAAGTACTGAATTCATAAAAACAGAGAGTAGAGTACTGGTGGTTATTGGGGATTCAGGGGTTGAGAAAATGGAGAGATATTGGTCAAAGGTTACAGACTTCCAGCTATAAGATGAGTAAGTTCCAGGTATTTAATGTATACTATATAGTGATTATAATGAACAATACTGTGTGTATACTCGAAAGTCATTAAGAGTAGATCTTAAATGCTATCGCTACAATAAGATGGTAATTATGTGAGGGGATGGAGGTGTTAACTAACCTTCTTGTGGTAAACATTTTGTAACATATATGTGTATCAAATCATTGTGCTGTACACCTTTAACTACATATGTCATAGATCAATAGTATCTCAATAAAGCTGGAAAAAAAGAATTGAGGCAAAACCTGCATTTGGATTTCGGTTCTCTCCATAGTTTGGCTATTGTTGATACTGCTACTATAAACATCGGGGTGCATGTACCCCTTTGAATCTGTATTTTGTATCCATTGAGTAAACACCTAGTAGTGCCAATTGCTGGAACATAAGGTAGCTCTATTTTTAACTTTTGAGGCACCTCCATACTGTTCTCCAGAATGGCTGCACCAGCTTCCCTTTCCAGCAACAGTGCAAGAGGGTCCCCCTTTCTCTGCATCCTCACCAACACCTGTTGTTTCTTGTGTTGTTAATATTAGCCATTCTGACAGATATGAGGTGGAAACCTGTATTACTGATCTCAGTCATTTCATGTGTAATTTTCAGTAGAGATGCCTGTATTCAAGTGGACATAGCTTGCCACTTGTATAAATGCATTAAATATAGATCATTTAAAATGGAAAGAAGATACTAAACAACATAGCATATACAGGAATATGGGGAAGTGGATAAAAGCATTGATTTTAAAGCCAAACTTAGAATTCAAATCATGATTCTCTGGCTTACTAGCGCATGGTCGTGTGCAAGTTACTTAACCTCTCTGTCCCTTGGTTTCCTCATTTGAAACATGGAGATAATGATTCCTACCTCAAACAATGTTATGATGTGTAAATGAATAAATTTATATACATTTATAGCAATGCCTTGCCCAGGTATTACGCCATTACTGTTTTGTGACTGTTCCTGGGTAGAAAAACAGGCTATGTCAGTTTCACTAGGGCCCCAGTAGCCAAAACGCTCAAGTTCCTCCATGCCTCCTTTTAGGAAAAGCTGAAGTTGAGGACCTTTACGATATTCTCAGTTGTTACTTTTGCTCAGTAAATTGATTTGATTTTTTTCAGTTCCCATGTTTTAATATGTAGCTCTTAAGAGAATTAGTTTTCCCACCAAATTTTACTGCAAATGCTGGAAGGCCAGCAAGGGCTGAGGACACTGAGACGGCACCGTTCATGTCAAATTATTGGAGAAGCTTCAGAAAAGGGTGTGGGAGGGCCCCAAGTTTGTCAAATTTGGCCCCTAGGGGAAGTAAGTTTAAAATGGGGATGTGTACGCAGGTACGTGTGGAGGGCGTGGAGGTTACCAGGCTGGAGGCAATGGGTTTATGTGTGTATATTTTAAACTTTGTATTTGAGGGTGATATATACATGGAAAGGCACAAACATATCGTAAGTGTCTAGACTGAATTTTCGCAAGTAAACACATTCAAGTCACCAGCACCCGGATCAAGAATTAGAACATAATCAGCAGCCTGGAAGGCCTTTCCAATCACTAATCCCCCAGCTCTAATCAGTATCCTGCCTTCTAACACTGCAGATTAGTTTTGCCCGTTTTTGTTGTCTATTTAGATAAAATCATACAGTATCTACTCCTTTCCATCCTGCCTTTATCCTCAATATTATGTATATCAGATTCCTCCATACCGCCGTGTCAATTTGTATATCATTCATTCACAGGCTGTATATTATTCCATCGTGTGAAAATGTATTTCCTATTCGATTGTTGATGGGCATTTGGACGGCTTCCAGTTTGGGGCTAGTGTGTGCTGCTCTGAGCATCCGAATGCATCTTTTAGTGAACAGAGGAGTGTATTTCTGTAGGGCTTATGCCTCAGTGTGGAATTGCTGGGTCACAAGGTATGTGGATGTTAAGCTTTAGATTTTGTGTAATTTTTTTTTTTTCAGTGCTAGAGGTGATTCTGATTCCTGGCCAAGGCTGAGAACCACTGATCTATAATATCTACCCAAAAGGAAGGTTTAAAGCCATGCTATCAAAGCACGGATGAGCTCATTAAAGATGTAATATTAAGAAGATGAACTACAGGGATCATCCTACTGTCTCACAGATAATGCCAATGTCTGTTGCTTCGATAGCTAGCTTGCCTTTTCCGTAGGGGGTCGGGGTGGGTGGGTTAATGCTAGATCCAGGCTCCCTCATTTTCTTTTCTCCCTTGGTTCGACCCTCATTTCTCTCAGGTTCAGCAAAGTGGAATGCTGACCGAGAACTGGGACCGAAGGAAAGCGTTGCCAAGTACTGTTAATTATTAATGAAATGAATTTGCATCAAACCAGAGGGGATTAAAGTGGCTTGAAATGAATAGCAAGTTCTTGATAAGGCTTTTCCTATTCTCAGGTGACTGGAATGATGCACTCGTGTTGGCGCATATTAATTTAATAGAAGCACTGCTCCCCACACAGTGCAGCTCGGAGCTGGATGGAAGCCCAGTCCAGGGACAGCAGGTTCCCAAGCAATTTCTGCTTATGTGGCTATGGTGAAACAAAGTGACGTGAGCACAACCTGGTGGGCTCAGAAAATGCCTCAAACAAAATATCCTTTCACTCCTCCACTGCAAGCACTGGGGAGAGACAAGGGCGTTGCTACAACAGCATACAGATTTCAGATCAAACCAAGCTCAGTTTTACCAGCTGTGTGACCGTGGGTTAGTTACCTAACCTCTCAGAGCCTTTGATTTCTTCATCTGTGAAATGGGATAATTACACATACCTCAAGGAAATTGTGTGTAAAGTGCATGGCTTGCAACAGGCACCTAGCAAATAGCAAGTAATTGCTTATGATGCTGTGAAAGATTGCTGGAAACATCCCTGTGTGGTCAGGAAGGGCCATAGGGGAAAGGTAGCTAGAAGCTAGAAGATAGCTTTGGACAGATGGCAGGCCCATATTGAAAATGGAAATGTTTCCTGCTGCTATAGATTTGAAGAAGGTCTTTGAGTTTGTGTAAAACATGAAGGGATTAGCTACCAGAACTTTCTGTTAGTTTATTACATGTGCAGGCACACAAATATGTCTAGGAAGTATAGAAAGCTAACTAAGCTTGAAGATCGGTGGGATGTCAGGGAGGCTCAGAAGGGCATTCCACACAGCCCCATTTTATAACTAAGAGTCCGCACTTAAAGAAAACTTATTTAGGTGGCCGCATTCTGCTCCATGTGTCTTCAGCCTTCCTTGACCCTAGCTGACTAGACCCTGGATGAGTGTGAAAGCTCTTTGGTCTATCTTGCTCCTCTTTTAAGATGTAGTTCAAGTGTTACCATCGACAGAAAGTGTTTCCTAACAGTTCAGGCCATTAGGATAGGACGGACCTAGATGGTGTTGTGATATTGATGGGTGGGCCCTAACAGGCAGAGGCATAGACTGGTTAACTTACCCAAGCCCTAGACACTGATTGGCGTGGAAGAAAGGCAGTAAGAACAGAACAACGTTTATTGAACACTTATTTTGTGTCAGACGTTAAGCTCAACACTTCTCTCACACGGTCTCTTCTAATAACCCATTAAGGAGTACACAATTATTTTCTCTACTTTAGAGATGAAGAAAACAAAGGTTCAGTTTCTTCAGTGGCTCTCTATGCTGAATGCAAGCGCCGATCTTGTTTTTTCTAATCTGATGCCCTTAAGTCACCCCGACACAGCCTTCCTGTTGGTAGACAGCCATGCCCATGTGGCATGGGAACTGGGAAGTGTTCTGTGATTCGGTAGAAGCCATTCAGAGAGAGTGTGCTGCCAATTTTGTATGCATTTCTTGTATTAGATAATTTAGATTGGATTATATCAAGTTGTGAAAAAGATCACTCTTGTTCAATGGATGGCAATTCATTTGTTTCATGATTTAAAGGTCATTCTTTTACATTTGAACAACATATAATTCAATGATGGAAATTCCTCTAGCAGCATTATTAGAACCAGGACCATATAATAAACATCTGATAAAAGCACTTGGTCTTTTTGTAAATGGCCAGGTCATTAACTGATTTGTTCAAATACCCCTTCTGTGGTGGATGACTACTAGAATAATCCCTATTTTAGGGAGAAGTTAAGGAGATCCTCGGAGGTTAATATGTACCCAGGTTCCCTACTGAAAGACATAATGTGGTCTCAGAATCCAGCATCACTACCAAGTCATTCAGTCAGTTCCTTGGTACTGAAAGGAAATAACCCCTGGAGTGGCTGCACACATTGCAAGAATGTTTCAATATTTGAACTATATGCTATTTGGAGTTAGTGTTAGAGACAATTGAATACTATCCTAAATGCTCCCATTCTATAATTTTAATGCTGGTATATTTCCATCTATTCCTTCATTCCGCAAATATTTATTTGGTAATTAGGATATGTAGTCTCTGGGTTCCATTTTGGAGACACAACCCTGGGCAAGACTGAGCTAGTATTGAGAGATACAGACAAGTAACCTGCAGTTCTGTGGGGTGGATGAGTACACACACCCAAGAGGTGGGCACTCTCCGTAATGTGTGATGCTTGTGCCAGCCAAAGGAGCTGCTTTGCTGTCCCACACTCATCTACTGGTTACCAGAACCCAGAAACCTATATATAGACTGTGCTTCTCGAACTTTGGTAGATGTAAGAGTCATCTGGGAACCTAGTTGAAGACCAAGGCCCAGGCCCTGCCTCGCTTGAACAAAAATGGGTCTCTGTGTTTGTTATCAGCTCTCCAGGTGATTCCCACACAAGCTTAAGTTTCAGAACCACTGCTGTGGACCAACACCACACCATTCCACTAGATTTTTAATATGATGCATGTGCCAGTTATTTTCTGAATTTTCTTTCTGGAATGTAGCCTAGGACCTGCTGTAGGATATCTGATTTCAAGAGACTTGGCTTGTTTGAAGCTGAATTACTCAAAGTAGAAAAATAGAATTTTTTAAAAAATTTCTTTTCATGTTGGTTACCTTGCCCCTGACCTCTATTTTTGGTTTATTGCACTCATTTTCTTTGAAGTTGTTTTCTGAGCAGAGAACATTTTATTGAAAAGTGCTTTTATGAATTCAAGTTGTGGGATTAAGTAGGAAATACCAGCACTAGAACACAGACAAATATTTGATTGAAGACAGCATCCCTTTGGGGAAGAAGCCCCATTTCTTATTTTTTTTGTTACTTTCCCATTTCCCATTTAAACTGAGATAGGGCTTAATCAAAATTTTCCATGCGGGATTGTGTGACTTAGGGGAAATTGCAGAAACTTTCTGTGTCTCAGTTCCCTGACGTGTACAATGGGGATAGTGATAATAATAGTGCCCCCCTCACAGGTTTGTTGTGATGATTAACTAAGGTAACACTTGAACACACTTAAAACTAGACACCTACTAAGTGCTAAATAAATGTTCTTGCTATTAGTTTTTTCCATTCTACCTTTTAAATGTTGCATTCCTCCTTGTGTGCCTATTGTTTATTTCTAGGTTATGTTGAGGCCAAAGACCGGTGGGTTTTGTCAAGATCCATTCAAAAAGAATCAGGACCTCATAGAGGGCTAAAATGAAATGAAACTGGCCTCATGGTTACTGCCAATGCTTCTTATAAACATACAGTGTTTAGAAACTGAGCATCATGTTCAGGAACAGAACCTGTTCTCAACCAATGTCAATGTGAAACTCCATTCTCCAAAGAGGCACCTGTAATCGATTCCACAGAAGTTCCCCCAGAGGAGCCCAGCAATCTCTTAGACGTGTCTGTCTGCCATGGCCCACATCGCCCACTCTTCCCCTTCCCAAGACAGGGCAGAAGGGCCAAGCTGAGGACCACGCGCAGACTGTGTGTAGGGTTGGAGTAGGGGACTGCTTCTGTGGCAGAACTTGAATTTCAATAAGATGTCTGCGCTTTCATTTTGCTTTCTGCAGGCTAATATGAAAATTCTCCATTCAAATGCTTGCTGCCTGTCTGTCTGACTCTTTCAGGGTCCCATTGTGTGTCTCCTGCTCTGGGGCATGCCTCTGTGCATCTCTCTGCTAATTTCTTCCTCCATGCTACCCTGGGGACCAGGTCTCTGTCCCCTCAGCTTTCCTATCTTTCACAGCTTCACTGTGAAGCCCTCCACTCCTGCTGTGCCATCTGCTGTAATTCTATGTTCTCTTTACAAGCTTAAGTTGTAAAGAGAGATGTGCGCTTTAAAAAATGTATATTCTTTGCTACCCACCCTCTCCAAGCAGCACTTGGAGATAGATGTATATATATCTACATCTATATACACACTACACACACACACACACACACACACACACACACACTTTGCTTTTGTATATAGAAATAAAACCACAACTATAAGGCTTTTATGTGTGGGTAATTTGGGAAATACGAAGGATTGGTATGCTATATAATTTTTTAAAAATACAGTTAACTAGTTTTATTTGTGTTTGGCCATTTCTATAGTGAGTGTATTTTTATCAGGCTCCTATATTTTCATCTTTGTTCCCACACACCAGTTCTTAAAGGGGCATTTCTTATGCTACAATACTAAATTTATCTTGTGGTCACCTTTATACTGTATTACTTTACTATTAAATATTTTATGAGAAATTTTCCATTTGCAAAAGAAGAAAGATAAAATATGCGCATAGAATTCATGTACCAATTTAGACACGTTTTAAATTTTTTGTATCTTGAAATAATTACAGACTCACAGAAAGTTACAAAAATAGCACATAGTGTCCTGTGTATGGTTCCTCCAGCTTTCCCCAATGGTGGCATATTATACAGCTGGAGTAGAATATCAAACCACGAAATCGACATGGGTAAAACACTGTTAACTAGACTACAGTTCTACATGTTTTCCATGACTTTTACATGCACTCATTTGTGTGTGTGTGTGTGTGTGTGTGTGTGTAGTTCTACTCAGTTTTATTCAGTGTAACCACAGTTGAGATGTAAAACTATCCCATCACCACAGAATAACTCCCTTGTGCTGCCCCTTTCTATTTGCATGGCTTGGCTACTACTGATCTACTCTCTGTCTCTGTAGTTTTATCATGTTGAGAATTTTATGTAAATGAAAGCATACAGTTAAGCATCCATTAAGCATAATGCCTTTAGATCTGTCTGTGATACTGTGTATGTTGATAGTTTGTACTTTTTAATGGCTGAGTAATATTCCATTGTGTGAATAGACCAGAATTTATTTAACCATTAGTATTTTATTGTCTCCCATTTTTAAACTCACTTCTTCTTTTAAAAATATTTTATTTATTTATTTGATAGACAGAGATCACAAGTAGTTAGAGAGGCAGGCAGAGAGAGAGAAGGGGAAGCAGGCTCCCTGGTGAGTGGAGTGCCAGATGCAGGGCCCAATCCCAGGACCCTGAGATCATGACCTGAGCTGAAGGCAGAGGCTTAACCCACTGAGCCACCAAGATGCTCTTAAACTCCCTTCCATTAGTCTTTGAGCTGCTGACTTTCTACTAGAGCTCTTGTATCTAAGGAAACTAATATATAATTCAGTGCATTCTAATGGCATTCTAGCATGTCAGAACTTCTGTATGAGAATTTACATTCTGGTATATTTTCAGCTGTGGATAGTAACTTTGTGGTAGCATTTGGTTCGATTTTACATATCTTTGAGTCATAGAATGGCCAGTATTTTCAGTTATGATTGGTTATTCTCAAATCTTTGCTTCCTATTATAGATTTGTCCCTTTGCATCTGCTCTTTTCTTATGTGCTCATATACATCATATGTATGTGGAATGATACTGATTTCTGAATGTTGAGTTTTTTGTTCAACATGATAATAAATAATGAAATATTTTAAATAATTTTAATTTCCATTTTTACTAATGGAAATCATATTCATTATATAAGTTTCCAATGATCAAAGTGAAGATTTTAAAATTACCTGAAGTCCTGCCACACAGGAAAAACTGCTACTTAATATTTTATTGTAAATTCCCTCCGGGCCTTTAGAACATTTCAGCTATCTGTTCCTTAATATTAAACGGTCTATCCTCCAGACCTCACTGGTGCTAGTCGGCTATCTAGCAGCGGAGTCAGAGTGTGAGTACCCTGTGATTGAGGGTCTAAGACATAATCAAAATAACCTGAGCTATGTGCTATCTCCGTTTTTTTTTTTTAAGGATTTATTTATTTATTTGAGACAGAGAGAAAGAGCAAGTGTGTGAGAGCAGGGGGAGGAGCAGAGGGAGAGAAAATCTCAAACCTACTCAGTGCTCAGCAGAGTGGGGTGTGGGGCTCGATCCCACCACTCTGAGATCTTGACCTGAGCTGACACTAAGAGTCAGACCCTCAACTGACTGAGCCACCCAGGCACCCCCTCTCTGTTTTCATAGCCCAGACCTCAGTGTTGAGCAAAATCCTATCTTCTTTCTTAATTGGTAAGCTGATCGAGAATTTGCAGGAATCTTGACAAGTCACTTTATATCCTCCTCTCACGCCTACTCTTCCCTGAGACTTGGGGCACCGCCAGCACCAAGCTGAGGACCCCTCCCTGCCCCTGCTTGGCCTTTCAAGGTAAGGGTACCCCTCTCCCAAGCCGAAGTCACCCATAGTTTCTATCTCTCGATACAAATCCCAAGGGGATCCAGGAGCAGGAAGAAGAAAAAGGTTATGAAGGTTAGAAGCCTCTAACGCCAGAGCACTGTTTTTTGGGGGTCCTAAAGGTGACCTTCTTCAATGCCTGCCAGAGTTCTCCCCCTTGGGGTTAGAGGGAGAAGTAGAGGGCTGTGGCCTGACTGCCTTTCCTTTCTCTCAGTGATATGCTGGAACACAGGTCAGGTGGCCTGAGGTGAGGTGACCCTGATTCCTGGCCCCTAGGGGTATAGCCTGCGGCCGCTTGTGACCATCTGGCCAGCTCCGAGAAGGAGGGTGTGCCTTTCCATCCCAGCCCTGCGGTGTGCTCACACACCTGACTCAGGAAAGACGTCCAGCAATACACTGTGGGCTCACCAAGTCCTCCTCCTTCTACTCCAGGAAGCAGATTGAATCGTTAAAAGGACATTGTTACAGGGATATCCTTAAATCGTTTGTAGTCTCTGAAAATAATGAAATTGATCCCCAACTTGTTGCTAATATTCGTTACAAATTGCTAGGGCCCATCCCCCAATTGATCCTGGTGCACCAGTGTGTCTCAGTCCTGGGCTGTCCTAAGCCTTGCCTCCCCAACAGCAGCATCATTTCTGTATTCCTGAGCTATGAGGTCCTAGCCCGTCACCTGCCCTGCCCTATGGCCACCTTTCCTTATCACTCCTGCCAGCCGTCCCTGTGGCCCTCTCTTCCATCCGTTCACCACAGAACTAAGACAGAGTGGTCTTTCTGAAGGGCACACATATGTGTTCCTCGTCCTTGTGGCCCACCAGTATTATCAGGGTGGCACCCGGTGTCCCCAGGAGCTGCCTGCTAGTGCTCTAGCCTCTTGCCAGCTCCCCCCAGCCATTCTAAGTGGCCAGTATTTCCTTCCCAGAAGGCATTTCCTGGCTCCATATCTCCCCACGGGTCATTCCCTCTGCTAAAGATGTTCTTTCAACCTCCCCTTCTCCAAACCCAAACTAAGCAGACATAACCGTCTTTTGAAAAGAGGTTTTTGGTGCCTTCTGGAGAAACTCTATGCTCCCACAGCTCCTTGGGTGACCCTCTAGCGCAGCTCTGTCAACTGTTAATTTATTGTCTTCTCTACACCCTTATCACTATACTGCAAATATTTGGAAAGAGATTACATTCTATTTGGTCTTGTATACTTAGTGTCCAATAAGAGTAGATGTTCAACACGTATTTGCTGAATCAACACTATAATTAAAGACCTGCACATGTTTTTTAATTTTGTCCTACACCGGTATTCATATTTAAAACAATTCTTTCTCAGTATTTTTGTCAAATAGATCACATTAGACCACTGCGTTTGTTTTTCTCCCTCTGAGAAGATATCTTCACACACATTGTGCCATACAGGACTTTTTTTTTAGGTGAGTCTCTTGACTCACTATTCTCACCGTGTGAGAAAATTTTTGAAAACATATTTTGAGTTGACCCCTCTTGATGCTCACGATTTCACTCCTTAACAGAATAAAAATATGAGTATCACACACATGATTGGATGATTCTTCAACCCTGACAAAACTCTTAACTTTGAATATCGTCGCCCAACTTTGTTAGTCCCTGAGCATGCTTTATTATTATTTTTTGACATTATCTCTACTCTACTGGATTTCCTTCCCCCTGCAACTGGCTCCAGTCTTGACTAGCTTCTTCCAAGAACCTTTGTTAATGGCTGCTTACAGAGACTTGGCTTTGCCACGCCCAGTCTTTTCTTTCCACCCTGACTTCCAGGGACCCCCGAGCGATTCTTCCTGAACTTGGATGCACGTCTGAATCCCATGAGAGCCCCTTAAAACGCAAACTGCTGGGGTCCTCCCCAAGTCTCTGGTTCAGCAGGTTTGGAGTAAGGCTGAGAATTTACTTTTTTAAAATTTCTTTCTTAAAAATGTATTTTCAGTATTCCAGAATTCATTGTTTATGCACCACACCCAGTGCTCCATGCAATCTGTGCCCTCCTTAATACCCTCCACCAGGTATTAACCTCCCACCCCCTGCCCTCCAAAAGCCTCAGTTTGTTTACCAGAATTTACATTTCTTAACAGGTTCCCAGGTGATGCCCACACTGATGATAGGGGACTGCACGTTGGGAGCCCGTTTTCCTAGCATGCCTAGTGCTTGGCCACTGTTCACTACAGCCACTTCACGCGCACTTAGTGATTCTGCGCCACACAGTTAGGAAGGAATAGGACGCCTGCAGGTGGGCCAGTATGGTGTGACTTTACAAGTGGTTCACCGTAGTGTGTCATGGGCCTCTGCTCAGTGCTCCACCTCCCACACTTTATCCTTTGCTGGGTTCCTGGTTGGACGTTTTATTTCTTGGGGGTCGAGAATGCTTTGTTTTCCATTGCTGAGCTCCTTCTGGAAGCTGCAGATCAGAAGGTAAGTTTCCTTCCTGGATCTGCGAATCTGCCTATTGGCTTAGTTCTATGTTTGTGACTGCGCTTACTCTGGAGTTGTCAGTTTGTCTGTACTGATTTCTTCCTGTTTGTTGTTAAGACTGTAGGGTTTGCCTGTTTTGTGCCAGGGTTTGCCTGTTTTGTGCCAGTGTGGCTGACATCTCGGGATTGCTTCTTTCTAATGGGGCATTTGTTTGTGTGAGGCAGGCTTGACCTTGGTGGGTAATCCAGGCTCCCTTATTTTTGCTTTGTAAATGTTGAATATTTATTCCATTGAACAACTCGGTTACTATTTATATGACTGTTGCTTTATTTCCCTGCTTTCTTGATTTCTCTGTTGTTTTCAGAGTCCTCAACCCCAGCCTCTATCTCTCTCATGTCCTGAGACTCAGTTCTGGTTGCTTTTTTTAGACGAATGCATACTTTTCTGATAAGATCATGCAACATGGCTGTAAGGTTCTAGTGCCATCTACATACATAACTATGCTCAAAATTGAGCACAGTTGACCCTTGAAAAACACGGGTTTCAACTCTATGTGTCCACTTGAGGATTTGTTTTGATATAATAGTGTGGATGTACTTTCTCTTCCTTAGGATTTTCTTAACATTTTCTTTTCCTTAGCTTACTTGATTGTAAGAATACCGTATATAATACATAGGACATGCAAAATATGAGTTAATTGACTGTTACAGGTAGGGCTTTCAGACAACTGTATAGTAATAGCAATTTTTTTGAGAGTCAAAAGTTACATGTAGATTTTCAACTGTGGGCGGGGATTGATGCCCCTAACTCCTGCGTTGTTCTAAGGTCAAGTGTATCTTATAATTTCTCCTTTTATTATTTTTTTTTGGTATTTAAATATTTATCTAGTACTGGTATTGCTTTATTTGAGTGTAGTTAAGATAAAGTGTTACATATTTCAGGTGCACAGCCTAGTGACTTGACAATTTATACATGAGACAGTGCTCCCCATGGAAAGTGTAGCTACCATCTATCACCATACAAAGGTATAATATTATTCACTACATTCCCT
This sequence comes from Mustela erminea, assembly GCF_009829155.1. Lineage (NCBI taxonomy): Eukaryota > Metazoa > Chordata > Mammalia > Carnivora > Mustelidae > Mustela > Mustela erminea. The sequence goes on along the minus strand of NC_045635.1, from coordinate 18,843,808 downwards.
ATGGTGCATTTTCATTCCATTTTCTCTACCTTGGAAGCCCATTTCAATGATCCGTAGGAGCTTGCCACTCCAAGTATAGTCTGAGGATCAGCACCATCAGCTGAGTGAGGGGAACTCCTTAGAAATGGATCGCTTCGGACCTTTCCTTAGATCTAGTAAATCAGCATTCACATTTTAACAGGAGCTCCAGGTGTAGTGTATGCACATCAGAAAGAACTCTTCCATGGTATAGCTCCTGTAAGATCAATTGCTACCACCTGAGTAAATGTGACTCCATCTTACTCTGTAACTTTTTCCAACTTAATCATGACTAATTTAATAACCACGAACTATTTGTGGGTGGGTTTCCAACTGACAGTACGGACTATGACAAAAATGCACAATTGTGCAGGGACCCAGAAGAGCTTTGTGTATGCCTGAGATGTCTTACTTGGGATGATTATTGGGTCAGGCCCAGCCAATGTCATCAACATATATAAGGAGTATTGCTGTATGTTTGTTTGCCAAGGTCTTACATGGGCTTAGATGAGAGGCAGCCCGAGGTTCCATGGTGGATGGGCATCACCCCACACTCAACGCTATGTTCCTGGTGCTTAGTTTAATGCTGGTCCATAGCAGGTGACCGGACAGACCTCTCTCACCAGCATTTAACTTAGGAAAAGTGTTGAAAGTGGATCAGATTGGGTGAACTGACTCTACCCCAGGGCTTTTTTTTTTTTTTTTGGTGAATGGGGCCAGCAGTAGTTGTCTGAATGGTGAAAGTAACTGCCTTGTTGGCAGCCAGTCATTGTGGGGAGAGGGTGATGAAGACCTGTGTGGAGTTTGAGGACCTCAGTCAAGACTGCCCAGGTTCAGAATAGGGCTACATCCCCAAAGCCAGAATACCTGAAACATCGAGATGGAGACCCAGGTGGACAGGCCCTTATAAGCAGTGTGGTCGAAAAAGCATGGGTTCTAGACTCTAACTTGGGTCCATATCGCAGGCCTCCTTCCTCCTAGCTGTGTGACTTTGAGTAACTTAGCTAATCTCAGATGGTCTTCCTAGTCAAATAAGACTACATCTTAAGGAGTGCCTGGGTGGCTCAATGGGTTAAAGCCTCTGCCTTCAGCTCAGGTCATGATCCCAGGACCCTGGGATCGAGCCCCATATCTGGCTATCTACTCCACAGGGAGCCTGCTTCCTCTTCTCTCTCTCTACCTGCCTCTCTGCTTACTTGTGATCTCTGTCTGTCAAATAAATAAAATCTTAAAAAAAAAGACTACATCTTAAGGGCTTCGAGTATGTGCTTAAGTAAATTTCAGTTGCTAATAGGCTTATTATAGGTCGAGAGAATCATATTCTTAGGTGACTACATGGACCTCAAGGATGTTCAAATTCTTTGAATTCCCAAGGTTAGAGCAACAAAACTAATGCTGACAGTAGGTTGGAGGTTTGGATAGCTAATGGACTGCCTTGTTGGCCAGTAGCTGGGCAGAATGGAGAGTGCATACTCAAAACACATGTGCTTAGGTATATTGGAGAAGGTGATGAGAGCTCTTAGTGCCAAGTGGGCAGCACTAAAAAATGGAGAGGGGTATGGTGCCACTGGTAGTCACAAAGGCTGAATTATATGCGTATGCTGCTATTGAGGTCTTCGGCTTTTGACAAGTAGGTTTATTACTCCACTCACTTTGTTCATGTGTAAATAGGGGACTTGAATGAAATGCCCCTGTGGGTAATGGGCAATTCATATTGTAACAGGTGTTCCTTGTATAGTGAAATTTAGTGGGAAATCTATGTGTAAGATGAATCAGTATAATTTTCATCCTTGTATGTAGCTTTTGTAAGGGGTTATTTATAGACTTAAACTGAAGTGTAGCTTCTTCTATCTCCTTCAATCTGCAAGTGGTCAGCGAGATGGAGCCCTGGTGGTGAGGGAGATGGACTGTCACTGAATGTCAGAATTGAGTCTCATCCCTGCTCTTAAACCTTCTGAAATTCTGGAACGAGTCTCTCACGTTGCAGTAGAGACTAGACGGAAAGGGACTGTCGATCCTTCTCCTGTAGTACTTTTCTAAAAGGATGAAGTCTGAAAGCAGATGGAAATTTTTTTTCATTACAGTGACTTCTTAGATGTACAAGCAGGCTTTTTCATGAGCGCGCTCCTTCTGTATGGGATCTCTTTTGCTAGCGAATTTGCCTAGCTTGTATGAGTAGCAGAACCCTATGCCAATGGAAGAATACTGAAGGTCACCCAAGGACTAAGTGAGGGCCTTTGTAGTCTCCTGGAGTCCTATGCGTTTCACTGTGTAGATGCTGTAGAGATATGTTTTCTTCATGCTTCTTATTCCAGCGGTTGCGCAAACGTATCACGTGGAGGGCTTGCTCAGCTCAACTCCTGGGTTGCATCCTCAGATTGCATGGACCTGGGGTCAAGCCAGAGAACTTATATTTCCAGCAAGATCCCAGGTGATACTGAGGGTGAGCGGGCCCCAGGTTGAGTAGCAGAGCAGTGTGCTGTTTTCTATAGTCTGATTATCCTCCAGCTTCTAATGGCATCTTCTGTTTGCCAGTCAAAATTGGGCATCTTCCTTTTCCCCTCACTTGCTCTCCTCCTAGGATAAGGGAAGAAGTGACCAAGGTCACCCTCATGTCAGCCTGGGGGAGGATTTACCCTTACTCTGAAGACCCCATGAGTCAGATGCCATTGTGGATGGGCAATCGTGAGCATGGAAAATTTAAAAAAAAAAAAAAAAGGTTTATTTCATGGAAAAACTTCAGAGCTTCTCCTTTGAACCTCCTGGAGGCTGGGCAAAAGCATCAGTGGAAGGCTCAATAACCAGAGGTCTGCTGGATTTGTTGTTCTTTAAACCCTTTGTTGGAACCCAAAGTAGAAAATAAAAACAGAAGTGACAGATGTCAAAATTTGAGTCTTACAGACTCTTCCAGGAATCTTCTTCCTTTTGCTCTATAGCTTGTTTGACCCCAGTGATGATTCACCGGTGGGGTGGAGGCAGATGCCCCTCCCTATGTCTAACCTAGGAATCTTCAGGTCAGCCACCCTAGAGAGGCCTCATACTTGAGTTGGGGAAGATTCCTCATTGTTTCTTGGTCCTCTGGTGAGTAGATTCCCAGAAAGTTAAAACAACAACAAAAAGAATACAAAAAACCTGAAAAAAGTGCCCTTGCGTCCTATGCCTTGCACAGCTTTGAGGGGCTGTGTGACCTTGGACTGGTTTCTTCACCATCTATTCTCTTATTTTACCTGGACACCTTCCGGGTCTAGTCCTGAGCCTGGAAGTTAAGCTTGGACCAACCAGATGGGAGATGGGTTATATGGTGATGCACCCACTGGCTATATTGTAAGTCTTGTTTAGCCTCATTATCATTGTCCTGGTGTGGGGAGGGTGGCTGTTGAGGGCTAAATCAGAAAGCCTGAGGCCCTCTCTGCCTAGGTTAGTGAGTGGCTAATTCAAAGATCTGCAGTGGCAAACAAGTTACATAAATGGAAGTGAGCTGCGAGTGGTGGTAGGGAAAAGAGAATTATAGTGAATGGAGACATGTGCTGTATCTTAAGAGGACAGCAGCTAAGGAGACCCAGCTGACTGTTGCCATGAAGGAATGTTGCCTAAAGTTGCCAGATCCTCCCAACTTGGCAGGAAAAGCTAGAGCTGTAGGGGATTCCTCCCACCTCCCAGTGTGAGATAAAAAGTACTTCAGGAAATTGTCAAAGGTCTTAAATAGCTCTTAAGGTTGAATTTGATCTGCAAAGACCCTATTTTGACTTCAACTATGGAATACCGAGCAGGGAAGTAAAAATTGTGTTGACCAGCTCTTGATAATCATGTATGAATGTACATCTGTCTTACATGAGAGGTTTTTGATCTGAATCCCCAGCTTGGGTTTACTTAGGTCTTAAGCAACAGACAAGGATTTAACAACATATTTTAATACTCATTAAAATAGAACTCAGGATTCTGTTCCAAGCTTGTACAGAAATGGATCTAGAGAAGTATATTCTATATTGGAATTTGTCTTTCTCTTGGCTTTCTCCGACAATTAGATTAAAATGAAAGAATTTAGCCCAAGGATACTAATGGCATATGGTATTAATACAAAACTACAACACTTCTAATTTGAGCATAGGAAAATGAAGAATGAGCACCACTGGTTGAGCGACAGTGAGTTTATCTAGGGAACTGCTGTGATTCTAAATTTTCAGTGCTATTTTTGTCCAGAGATAATGTTGAATCATTCTTGAAAAACACTTAACAGCAAAATAAAAAGGTAAGGACGAGGCAAAAGACCAACTTGAACTTGATGAAAGACCTACCAAAGAGCAAATGATGCCCGGCCTATTCTTGTTCCATTGCCTGTGCTGCTCTGGGTCTCTGTAGCCTGAAGAGGGAAGATGAATAAGTGGGTACACAAGAATGAAAATCCTTAATACAGAATTGTCCAGCATGTAGAGTCCTGTTAGAGCCAAATAACTCCTCATAAATAGCTCAAGATTTTAAGGCTTACTTATCCATAAGGACTCTTAACACAAAACTACAAATGTCAGCATTAATGGCTGCTAGTATAATTTCTCTTTTTAAGATCAAGGGCCAGCTAATGTTTCAACAACTCTAATGTCTGGAGTTTTTAAACTATTGGAATCCATTCTTAAGGTCTGGACTTTTTTTTTTTGTTTGTTTTTTGTTTTTTGTTTTTTGTTTTTTTTTTGTGGGTGTGATACATCCAACCTAAAAGCGTTGAGAGAATTTCCTAAGAAGTAAAATCCCCATTAAAAAAACAACAACAACAATACATGAAATAGTCCAGACTAAGAGATGCCAGGCAGTGTAGGGTTACAAAGCACTTCAAGCTTATCTCAGCCAGGCAGAACCCAGACAGACCCAGGCAGAACACACCACTTGGCTGGGGTTCCCTGGATCTGAAAGCTCTGACAGTCTTGATGCCATGTAACCTTGGTGTTCAGCAATCCTGTAGATCCCCCTGATCTCGGGAGACTTAGGGTGGCCTGCTCTGTTACACAATGCTATGTAACTACACACGATAGCTATTCCCCTCCCAAAGGCATCCTGAATCAACCAGAAGGCCTTTCTCAGCATTAACCATCATCCTTAGACTTCTGGGCTGCGGCATCCCTGCCTTTTCGTATTGGGGTTCCCAAAGCACAGATAGCCTCGAAGTAGCTTAGTCTTCTTTCTCTAAGAAGGTTTGCTTTTGCCTGTGCCTGGGCCTCCTAGAATTGTCAGGTCCCATGATTCTTGTCTTAAAATCCTTTTGGTTCTATAGACTCCTTAAGTCTTTCCTAACTAAAATCACATTTTTATTTTTTGTTATTAAAGAAGGTTGTATATCCTGTCATTCGAAGAGATCTACAGCTCTCTCCTTACAGGTGGCTAGTCAGAGGGAACTAGTTGGAGACTTAAATAGGCCTGCTGCTTGGCTGCTCAAAATAAAAATAAACAAAAAATCTTGTTTTTTTCTTTCTTTATGACCACGTTATGGATTTTGAGTACTGGGATTCATGAGTGTCTGTTTCTGTCAATGCTCTTAGACTTTTACTCTCTGAACTACATGTTGTTCCTGTTCACTGATAGCACCTCCTCCAATGGATGGACACCAACATGTGTGGGCCATTCAATGATATATGCTTGGAACCCCGATACCTAAGCATATAGCACAACTGCTTAGCACTGCTCTTGATTCGCTCTATGACTGTCTTGCTGGCTATACTCTCACACTATTATTTTTTTTTTTTACTTGACAGAGATCACAAGTAGGCAGAGAGGCAGGCGGGGTGGGGGGGGACGCAGCCTCCCTGCTGAGCAGGGAGTCTGATGCAGGGCTCGATCCCAGGACCCTGAAATCATGACTTGAGCTGAAGGCAGAAGCTCAACCCACTGAACCACCCAGGTGCCCCAATATACTTTCACACTCTTGATCATATGTCTACTTGGAACCCCAAAGAGTGAGTCAACTAAGTGTTACATAAGAGTTATATTTGACTTCCATAGAAGTCTGTAGGCCGCTAGAAGATGGAGTGCAGGCATTGGCTTCATTTTTGTGAACTTCATGGTCCCTCCTTTTAGCTATTCAGTGAAGACCAAGACCATTTGGTGGGCAGGGGTAAAGGTTAAGTCAGAGTTCCTCTAGTGCTCCTAAAAGGATAGCAGGGTTTTTTTTGTCTTAAAATTGCAAGATGGCTTTGGTAGGGAGATGTGGAGATTATAAAAGCAGGCCTCTTAAATATCCTCATTACAAAAGGGAGTATAAATTATTGTAACCTATCTTGAAAGAAAGCTGGCAATTGTCTTATCTACTAATTGGCTTTCTAGGAATTTGTCATAAGGGAAATGAGGTTAAGGTGAATAGAGGTATATGTACAAGACTAGATTTTATTAGTACAATGACTAGTAGGAAATGGGTCACAAATAAAATGATTGCTGTATAGTGTTACCTTCTGGAGTATTACATACTCATTAAGATTCAAATATTTTGAAACTATTTTGGGGGAAATAAAATATCATCCAAAATATATAAAACTGCATGTAGCATTCCTTTTTCTTCTCACAGTTTGTCATTAGGTAATAGAATTGCATGTTCCCTGTGGATTCTTTTTAAAATTTTTCTATACTTCTTACTATTGCTTTTAGAATCAAAGTGGTGAATGAGTTACTTGAATGATCTGATTTCTCATTGATTCTGTTGCTGTCAGGGCAGATGAATGAGTCTAGCTTTGCATTGTTGCTATTCCAGGCCCTGAGAGAGTCAGTTCAGTAACTGTGTCTAAAATCTAGCATTAGAGAAAGGGGAGCCCTCTTATGCTGTTGGTGCAATGAAAGCTGGGCAGCCACTTTGGAAAACTGTATAGAGGTTCCTCAAAAAGCTGAAAATAGAGCTACCCTATCACCCAGCAATTACACTACTGGGTATTTACCCCAAAGATACAAATGTAGGGATCTGAAGGGGCATGTGCACCCAAATGTTTATAGTAGCAATGTCCATAGCAGCCAAACTATGGAAGGAGCCCAGATGTCCATCAACAGATGAATGGATAAAGAACACACACACACACACACACACACACACGCACACAGGAATATTACTCAGCCATCAAGAAATGAAATCGTGACATTTGCAATGACGTTGATGGAACTAGAGGGTATTATGCTAAGTGAGATAAGTCAATCAGAGAAAGACAATTATCGTATGATCTCATTCATATGTGGAATTTAAGAAACAAAACAGAGATCATAGGGGAAGGGAGGGACAAGTAAAATCAGACAAAATCATAGAGGGAGACAAATCATAAGAGTTTCTGTATTATATGAAACAAACCAAGGGCTGCTGGAGGGAAGATGGGTAGAGGGTGGGGTAACTGGGGGATGGACATTGAGGGCACGTGGTTTCATGAGCACTGGGTATTATTATATATAAGGCTGATGAATCACTGAACTCTACTGCTGAAACTAATAATACACTATATGTTAATTGAATTTACATAAAAGATAAAAATACATATATAATCTGAAAAAAAATCTAGCATACGTGGACTTGACTTAAACTGGTGTCCCCATAAAAGGAAGTTCTCATAAAATAGTGTAGGTACAAATAGGTGGTGGCATCTAAGAGTCCAGGGCGGGAAGACTAGTTCCAGAACTGTACTCAGTATCTCATGACGGCTTCCCTCCTTTCTCTTGGCTGTCCTGTGCATACCTATGTTCTTCATTTCCTCTCTGTTCTAAGCACATTTTTCCTGTACCAGACTGGATTCTGTCTTGACAGGAATTAAATCCCGTGTGCCGCAGCTGGGACTGACACCGTCGTGAGTGGCTGGTGCGTGCCAGGTTTATTGTCTGGCGCCAAGACTTCATCCATTAGGAGATGAAGGGAGCAAGACCTGAGTGATTTAACATTCCACCATGGCCAGCTGTGGTTCAGGATGGGGCTCCACGCTTAGAGGATGATGGAATATCTAAACAGGCAGTTAAGGCAGAAGCACCATTAATTGAAAAGCTAATTCTTGGAGATAACTTGCTCATGTATCTAAATAGCCTGTGTAATCTCACTGTTTTATAAGGTGGTTTTAATATTCCCCTATTAACAAGGGGGTACTAGATTTTGTAAGGTTGCTAGATAAAATAGAGGTTATACTGACATTTCAGAGAGACTAATAAGTAGCTTGTCGCTGAGAATGTACCAAGTACACTTTAGTTTTCATATGCCTGAGAATGTACCAAGTACACTTTAGTTTTCATATGCCTTGGGTGTTGGATGGGATATGTATATCCTGGCCAATTGTCCATTGCCCATCAGAAATTGAAATTTAACATGGTATTCTAGGTTTTCATTTGTTAGATCTATCCTAAATCTTGGGTAATCTCATTTGCTTTAAAAGTGGCAAATGTACAAGTCCAAGGTAGTTTTGATAGTTCAAAACTTGTTCTGATAACCTAGTATACTGTTCCCTTTTTATGCTACTGGCATGGATTTGGCCACTGTGGGAGAGGCGAAGGCTTGGCATGTAAGTGACCGTACAGAGCTCAAAACAGATAGTGGGCTGCTACTGGCAAGATTTTCCTGCATCTCATAAATACCTAACTGAATCATTCTGTGGGTTCTATCATCTATCTTCCTTAACTTTTTTTTAACTATTGAGCAATGATTTATATACCATAAAGCGCACCCATTTTATGTACGTCGTTCCATGACTTTCAGAAGAATCACTGAGTTGTACGATGATAACCATATCTTCAGATGCTGGAAAAATGCCTTAAATAAATGACCCCATTCATAGTTGGTCATTAAAAATGGAGGTGAATGAAGTCCTGTAATGGTCTTATGGTCCTTTAAAAACCAATTTTGTTAAAACCCATTGGATTGGTGGCTGAGGGGGGTCAGAGTTGGCAGAGGGAGCTGAGGTATCAGATATGGTGTTCTGTAGCTATACAGAGCATTTAGCTACTTGGAGTTCTAGAAAGGAACATTCAAAGCATGAGCCATAAGCTACCACCCTGTCATAAAAATGTGTTGGGGAAACAGAGGAAGCAGCTGGGAATTCTGCCAACTAATGAATGGATAAATGTGATATATTCAGCAATAAAAAGGAACAAATTTCTGATACATGGATGAGCCTCAGGAACATCCTAAGTGAATGAAGCCAGGCACAAGAGCCCACACTGGATTCTAAACCTAAAGGAGCAGAAAAGAGACGAGTGGTTGCATAGGGTTGGGGCACAGGGAAGTGAAGGGCAGATATGTAAGAACCAAGAAGGATTTTATTGAGGGGATGAAGATGTTCTAAAACTGGATGGTGGTGATTGTTGCTGATATCCCAGGGAAATTTTCCCATTAGGGTGGAATCTCTCAAATCATGGACCACAAAGTTGGCTGTTTAAATGCAAATAGGATGTGATCACAATAACCTGCATCTCGCAGTTTAGTGGCACTGAACTCTTGTGGCAAACTTTAAGGGGTCATTAAGTGAATCTTTCAAAGTTTTGTTGGCTCTTGTGATTCCCCCACCTACTTCCCATGAAAGTAATTTGAAAAGCTGGACTGGGAGAAGCCATAAACTCCCAGGACAGAGTGTCCTAGATGGGAGTCTTGGTTCAGTGTGGGCTGTTGATGGGGCTGCACAGGGTCTTTTTACCTCGCTTAGTCCAGTAGAATAAATGTTTCTTGTGAAGAGTAAATTTCATGTATGTAAAAGCACACTCTAAAACTTATTCAAGAGCATTATCTTAATCCTACTGCAGTTAGAATCTTCTGACTTATTAAAGTAAATTTGAATAAGAATAGGGACTGTTTTAAGAACCAGAACTCTACTGTTTTAAAGAAAGCTGATCCCTTTAAAACCCTTTTGTCCTGCTCTGGACAATTTGGTTTAAAGGCTTTGGCTGCATTCATGTGATTGTGATTGTGTTGAGTATTGTTCTCAAAGGAAGTAGGAGACCCACAAACACGCATACAATAAAGCACTTCAAATGATTGGGTTTTGGAGGTGAGTGGTCACAGGACATGATTTCATTGACTTTGCAAAGTCTTAATCCTCATGTTGAAGGCAGTTGCCTTAAAGATGAGGATATATGTGGCAGTTTGGAGGGATAGTGGCCTTAAAGCAAGGGATGAAAATGAGAAAACGAAGATTTCCTAGACATAACTTAAGTTCATATAATGACTGAGCTTTATATAGAAGTGTTCATAGATAATTGTGTATAATTCATAGAGGTAGAGAGATCTTAAATTTTTGATAAAGATATTAGTTATAACCTAGTGTTCACTGCCCACACCAAAGACAGTTTTTCTGTCCATGCTAGCCGATAAAATGATGCATTCTCACCACGAAAATGCTCACAGTGATTTTTAAACATTTTTCAATTCTAACTGACTTCCTATATGGGCCATAGCCTGGAATTGAGACAAATCTAAGCCTGAAATGGCGTCACCTAGAAGATGATGTTCTGGGAACTACATCTTGTAGGACATCCATAACTGGTATGGACATAATGGAGGAAACACAGTGTAGCTAAGGAGGTGGAAAAAAAATCCAATGTCTATCTCACAGGTTTTTTTTTCCCCAAAAGCCAAAAGTGGTATGCAGAGCATTAGTGTAGCAAACTGAAGGATGGGTTTGATCTTCAAACATTGCAGGTTTGAAGCAGGACGTTAAAAAACAAAAACAAAAACAAAAACAAAAAAACCCCACGAAACATCTAGACACCATTGGTATAAAACTTAAGACCATCTCCAGTTGAAAAAAGAACAGAAGCTACCAGAGGTGGGTAAAAAGAAATAATCTACAAGGAAATGATAACCCAGTAAGTGTTAGAATTCCAGAGACATTTAGAGAAAATATGCTAAAGTTTTTGTCTTGTGGTCGAGGAAGAAATAGGTATGTGCTTAACCCGGTATTTAAAAGAAAGACTCAAATATGCTAAAACTTTAAGGGTAATCCCTAGAAGTAAAGAAATGGACTATGGCTCTTAATCAGTAAGGGGGAGCAAAACATGAAGGAAAAAGATCACTTGAACCGAAGTCAGGAAACTAGAAATGAAAGGAGAAGTATGTATGGTAAATAGAAAATAAGGGAGTGGCCGAATGAAGTTGAAATTCAGTCGTCATAAAAACACAAGTGGACTAAGATTCTCAGTTAAGGGTTTGCCTGGAATATAAAATTTAATTATATGCAGCTTGTAAGAGAAGATGTAAAAACCAGTAAGCTTGAAAAATAAAGGGGTTAAGATATGCCAGGAGAAGAAGGCAAAGAAAGCTGCCTTTGTTGCCTGGGTGGCTCAGGCAGTTAAGCGTCTACCTTCAGCTCAGGTCATGATCCTGGCATCCTGGGATCCAGTTTCACATTGGGCTCCCTGCTCAGTGGGGAGTCTGCTTCTCCCTCTGCCCTTCAATCTACTTGTGCTTTCTCTCTCTCAAATAAAGAAAATCTTTAAAAAAAAAATGCTGCCTTAATGGCATATCAGACAAAGTAGAATTTAAGGAACACGAACATGAACGATACAAAAGGGAGGGCCATCTGAAAAAGATAGGACTAATTGATGACATGCAGCAATGAATGATAAACTTAAGTAAACTTTACAACATAGCCCAAAGACAACACGAAAACTGACAAATTACAAGAAATAAGCAAAGTATAATCCTGGTGGGAGAGTTGAGCACAGTGTAGCTATCTATGAAAATGAATCTGATGGAGAGGTGGGTTTTATTTTTTTAAAGATTTTATTTATTTGACAGAGATACAACGAGAGAAGGAACACAAGCAGGGGGAGTGGGAGAGGGAGAAAAAGGCCTCCTGCTGAGCGGGGAGCCGGATTCGGTGTTCTGTCCCAGGACCCTGGGATCATGACCTGAGCCAAAGGCAGATACTTAATGACTGAGCCACCCAGGTGCCTCGAGAGGTGTGTGTGTTTAAAAAAAAAAAAAATTCTCGGGGCACCTGGGTGGCTCAGTCAGCTAAATGTCTGCCTTCAGTTCAGGTCAAGGTCCCAGGGTCATGGGATGGAGTCCTGCACCAGGCTCCCTGCTCAGCGGGGAACCTGCTTGTCCCTCTGTCTCTGCTTCTCCCCCTGCTTGTGTGCATACTCTCTCTCTGACAAATAAATAAAATCTTTAAAAAATAAAAAATAAAACCCCCAAAATCTCAATAACAGAATCATAAACATAATAAAGAACATACGTTCTTCAAAGTGTACATAGGATACTCTCGAAAACAAGAGGTTTGCACAAGGTCAAATGTTAGCCTTAAATTCTGAAAACCAGTCACAGGCCATTTCCAGGTCAAAATTAAAAACAGTGAAGAAATAGCTTGTCTTTGTGTGAACACTGTCCTCATTTCTAAAAACTCAAATGTTCTCTAAAGTAAAATGCTATTTCAAATTAAATGGTTAAAAAGTTCTATATTGCATAACTTGTGGACAACCACAGAAGGTCTAAGAGGGAAGTTCCTTGCTTGCCTTTAAAAATAAAATGAAACATGTTTAAGATAGAACTCTATAGAAACTGGTGAAAGAAAAACAGTAAAGTAGAGTAAAGCCAAAGAGGAAGTAAAGAGAAAATTTAATAAAAGAAATATTGGTTTAGGACCTGTACAACCAACAGCTACATCTTTAAAAAAAAGTGATAGAGGCAAATCTTTGGGGGAAGACCAGTATTTGGAATGAGAAAAGGTATAATATGCACATGAACACATAGTTAAAGGGGGTCATTGAATTTAAACTTAGGTAAAAGAGATTTCCTAGAAGTATGCATAGAGAAGTCCCAATGTGTAAATATATATATACACGCATAGATGTGCACATGCATAACAATCTTGACCCAAGAAGTAGCAAATATGAATAAAAAGTTCAATAATACACAAAAGCTGTTCTTTAAAATACACCTCTCCCTCAAAATAACTTGAAGATTATCCAGTTTTAGTAGTAAACTTGGATGGAAATTTAAATGACTGAGCAACCCCGCCCTTTTTTTCTTTAAGACTTGCCATTGAGCATATTTAAAGGAAAATGCATAAAACATTTTCTATGGCTAGAACTACAACCAAAGAAAGTCAAATAAAAATCGTGGGCCAGTCTCACCTTATGAACATTTACAGGAAAATCCAAATAAAAATCGGATATATAGCAAAGCTGTAGAATCAAGTGGGAATTTATACCAGGAATTAAAGAATATTCAGAAATGAGAAAAGCTATCAGTGGAATTTGCTACCTTAGCAAAGTAAAATAAAACCAATATATACACATCTACCCCCAATCAATGGCTGAGAAACGAGGAAAGATTTAAAAACTCATTAGTGATAAAATCTCCTGGGAAATAGGAACTAAGAATGCCTGAACATCCTACTTCATGCTGATAAGTATGCCCATTCAGCTTAGGTCTGGGACATGAGGAGGATGTTGGTTTCTCTTACCTAATATTTCAGCGGAGGTCTTCAAAATTGAATTTAATAGCGAAAACTCCTAAGTGTTTAAAGTTTGTTATTTGTGGACTGTTAATAGAAAAATCCAAGAAGATAAACATATATTATGACTTCAGGATTTTTGAGATAAGATCAGTATTTAAAAAAAAAGATTCTATACCAACAACAATGAAAGAGATAAGAGAAAATATCCTTTTCAGTATAGGAATAAAAATAGAAACCTGGTAAAACTACAAACCTACTAAGATACACGTGAAAGATCTCTAAAAAAGAATTAAATCTTACAATACAAAAATGTGTATATAAGCTACACTAACATGGAGCACTCAGATGTTGATTATCTTCCAATTAATTTAGGAACGTCTTATAATACAAGAAATCCTTCAGATTTTTAATGGAACTCACCAAACATTCTGAAATACTTCCAGAATAGTAAACGGACAGAAAAAGTGTGTAAAACGAACTTAGCAAAGCTTAGGGTGCATCGTGCAACTGCAGTACTTAGCATAGCGTGCTGTTGGAGAAGGAGGAGACCAGTAGCTCGGGATCCAAGCAGACAGCGTAGGAAGAAACGGAAGATAGCTCTGTGAAGGAGGTGGCACTAAAAATTAATGAGGAACTGATGGATTGTTCAATAAATGCTGTTGGGAAAGGACTTTTATATTGAAAAAGTAGATTGCTTCCTAAGACTGTGTGAGTTCATGACCTTCCTGGGAGCTTTGTGTAATCTGAAACCAGCCCTCTTAGAGGCAGAGAGAGACCACCACATGGTGGTAGGTGGCAATTTTAATCCTAGCAAGAGGAAGGTTCATATGAGGCTTGTCTTGGAGCCCCAGGAATATGTATGGATCACCACACATGGCTTCTGGATCTTCAAAGTTCAGAGAGATGCCCTTAACTGAACTCAGTCACAGATACCATGTCGGTGTTTTCAACGTAACCTCACTGTCTCAAGGCTCTGTTCTTGGAGCAGTCTCTGGGAGTGGGAAAGGCAAGCAGAAGCCACATTCCAAGGACAGGGGAGGGGTGAGGAGTCTGAGTTCCTGGGTCCAGTGCTTGGGTCAAAAGGTGGTCATGGACTTTTTTGATCAGGTTTCCCAATAGACTATACATAAAAAATAATTCCAGAGAAGCTGGATGTTTAAGTTTAAAGAGTTATCTCTTGAGGGGCGTTCTCCCTTGAGGGGCCTGCCCTGCACGCCCTGCACTCTCCAGCGAGAGTACTAGGATTTTAGAGTTATCTAAAATATTCATAAGGAATTGCGGAGTAACATCTTTATGACCATGAAGAGTAGAAGACATTTTAAAATACAAATGTCTAAGCATAGAAGGAAAAGACTACATTTGAGTAGGTCCAGGTGGAGACTTTTCTAAGTCAAAGGACACTTAAAAACACACAACTGAGAGAAAGGCAACATGTGGGGAGGGTATTTTTAGCATATATAACAAAGGATTAGTATCCAAAACACAGAAAAAAAACCCTGTACCTCAATAAAAGAAGAAACTTATAGGAGAAACACAGGCAAGAGTGTACACCTTGAATTCAGAGTAGAAATTGAAATATTTAATACAACCTGTGAAAAGTTCATTTTCACTCTCAACCAACAAGCTGTCAGTTCTGCATCAGGATGACCAAACTTCAGTCAGAAAAGGCTGAGAATATGCGAATATGTCCACTGGTGAATGCCAACTGGTAGAGTCCCTTTGAAAAGGCTTTCACCATGAGTTGCAAGTATAAAATACCCACTTGAGCGTTCTCCCTTGAGGGGCCTGCCCTGCACGCCCTGCACTCTCCAGCGAGAGTACTAGGATGTCCATCTCAGTCTTATTTATGTGGGTAAAGTGTAAGAAACTCTGTAAATATCTGTCCAGAGTAAATCCATAAGATGCGGTCTCTTCACAAAATGGAATAACACACTGTGGTTATAGAGTACAGAATTGGAGCTCTCCAGGCAACCCATGTGGTTAGGTGCACGAAACACGTGCCAGCTAATGAACCACCGCTAATGGTTGCTCCGTGAAAGGGGAGATGAATACTGTGATTAATGCCGGAGGTCCCAGGGGATTTGGGTTTTATTTATATGAGTGTGTCTGGGGTTTTAAAAGGTATGTATGTATAGAAGTTAGACATATTGAAAGTACATGTGTGTAGGGAAAAAATACAGAACCCAAACTAGATTGAACTTAGGAACTGCTTTTCCTTGAATTGTGCCTTTTGAACTCCACACTGTCTTCTGAGATAGGCTCTAATTATTTCTATGTTCCACATAAGAAGGAAGTTCAGGGTGCTTTATGACATGTGTAGGAAGCATTGTGGTTCAGAGAAGACTCTAGGCTTTTTTTCCTTCCGTCACAGGACACTGTCCCCTGAGGCTGGGTCATTCATTTGTGCTAGCTGTGGACTTGGGTTTCGTCTCCACTCTCAAGCAGCTTCCATCACAATGGGGTACCTGAGTAGGCCTGTGCTTACAGAATGGAACCAAGTTGAGTTCCCAAAAGATTAAACTTCCAGTACTTTTTTTTTTTTAAGATTTTATTTATTTATTTGACAGAGAGGATTACAAGTAGGCAGAGAGGCAGGCAGAGAGAGAGAGGAGGAATCAGGCTCCCTGCTGAGCAGAGAGCCCGATGCGGGACTCGATCCCAGGACCCTGAGATCATGACCCGAGCCGAAGGCAGCGGCTTAACCCACTGAGCCACCCAGGCGCCCCTCCAGTACTGTTTTTGTCCGCCAACAAGTTTCTCCAAACAAAACGGTTGGTTGATTAAAACAGAACAAAACAGGCTTGGTTACTCTTTACCCCTTATTTTGCCAGACTTCAAAATGTCCTGAGAAATGTGGTAATAACTAACACTGGTGAGAGCTGGCACAACATAACAGTGCTATTTTTAAGAAGCAATTACAGTTGCTTCAAGAAGGAAGCAGGGAAAGAGGAGCAAAGCTGGGGCTTCTATTTCTAGAGGGCAAAATCACCTTAGGAAAAGAGAAGGTGTCTGGTTGGTTATGATGATCAACTCTTGTCTTAGGTATTTCTTACTCACATTTGAGTTCGATCACCCTCAGTAGAAAATGCAAGTTTATCTCAAAGGGAAAGATGTCTAGAGAGACTCTGTGCTTATTTAAGTCCTTGTCATTGCAGGCAAATGCATACGCAAAAGAACTTTTTAAAGTGTTACAATGCATTTAAAACAAGAATAATTTTGATCAGTAGGAAGTTTTCTATAATAGTATTTTATTTGAACAAATATATTTGAACTGAAAGAAAAAGGACAGAATTAAGTGAATTTGGGGTTTCTAATATTTCAGTGGAATATATCTACATATAATCTCACTTCTTCGTGAATAAGGAATATGTTTTCAACCTGGGGTTTCCACAGTAGGAGCAAATCAAAACTTTTAGAACTAAGAAAATATTTTAGGATAAAACAAATATTGGTATATTAGCTTCTTTACTACAAGTGCTTTAATGAAAGATGTTTCATCTATAACATTTGGTAGAGACAAGTGGCCAGAAAATAAGTTTGAAATGAGAGAATAACTCACCAGCTATGAGTTCAGTTAAACATAATTTTGATTTCAATCTAAATGACCACTTATGATACAGAGAAAAAGTGATATATAATCTGTGGTATGAGCCAAGGCTTGTCAATGAATAATACATGGTACCTTATAAATTTAAAAGAAGTATATTTAAAAAGAATATAAAATTTTAGAGTAGAGATAAGTACTGTATTAGTATCCTACACAAAGTGATTAAAAAAAGTCATCTCATGAATAAAGTAATAAAAAATGAAAGAAAAATTGTAAGCTATAACCTGGAATAGTAATTTTTTCCCCAAAATACCAGAAACATTCCAGTTTCTCATTATTTGTTTTAAGTGTTCACAAATGAGGTATTTTGAGGCACATTAGACGTAGAGATTACCTGAGAGGAGAAGTTAATTTTTCCTGAGTAACTCATTCGTTAGTATCATTTTTTTTTTCTTTTTGAGTAGCAACTAGGGTGGAATTGGAGGGCAAGAGTGAACAAGATGGAGTCCTTAAGTCCCACAGGAACTCAGTGCTAGCAGGGGGAATTTCTGTTGGTACAAATGGTTATAATTCAATGTGATAAACATAAATAGCATGGTTTTCCCACTTAAAAAGTAAAGACTTCCCTACTTAAAAAATAAATCCATTTTACTTAAAGCCCAGTTCCTTAGATTTGCATTCCAGATCCTTCTCTTTTATATCTAAGTCTTTAGAGTTTCTCTCCCAATACCACACCCTTCCTCCCGTAGTCTCTCCCTCTCTTTTGATTCCCCCTCAACACACAAACTTTTCTTTAGCCACAGTAACTCCCTCATCATTCTCTGAATGGAAGTTTCTCTCTCATACAGATACATACGACTTTGCGCGTGCTTCTTCCCTCCACCCAGCTCTCATCTTCAATCTCAACAAATGCCTGCAGTTCTCTTAAGACTCAAGTCAAACACCACCTCCTCTGAAGTCTTCCCTGACAGCAATTCTTGGTTACAGCAGTTATTCCATGAATTACCATTTTCATTTGTCTGCTGTCTCCACCAAGTAGTGAATCCAGGAAGGCAAAAATCCCATTTTCTATAACACAGTGCTTGGCATGTAGTAAGAGTTTAATAAATGCTTGCCAAGTGAATAAATGAGTGCAATAATGGAGTATACAGAAGGGTTAGAATGAAATCTGTCAAGGCTTTTACCCAAGAGCATGCAGGAGGTGCCTGCACTACCTAAAAGTTCGCTCTCAGCTGGGTTTCAAGATAATGGATTTGGCATCACTCTGTGCTAATAGTTGTCAAAACTGAAGGGCCTGAGATTTCTTCCTACTTGCAAGTAACAATGGAGCCAGCCATAGTTTCATAGATGCTGAAAGAAATATCCAGTTCCTCAGCCACAGAAAAGGGACTTCGTTACTCATGATACAATTGTCAGGATTAGCTTCATGTTTGTACCAGTTCCGTGAAGTCCTATGGAGGTGACACAGAGGTGGGCCTGGCTGAATGTTGCATACATGGTGCATTTATAGCCAGGGTAGGAGCTCTGAACACAGGAAATGCAGTCTTTTAAAGGGGACTGTTGGCAAACCTGCCTATCTTTGCCCTAGAGGGATCTAGTACCTTCAAAATCCTGGAGAGCAAATGCACCTGCCTTCTGCTCTGGGGGGAAACATTATCTGCCAAAACTGTTGGCTGTGTAAGGTCCAGGGCCAGGGTAAGTAAGGCAAGAGAGGAGCCTAAGCACGACGTTTAAGGAGTTGCTCCTTCACTGGTGCTGGTCCTACACTTACACAAACATTGGGGTGAGTATCTCTCTTAATTTGGAACCCTAGGTGCCATGTTTGCCTCCTTCTAGTCCTGGCTCTGTGATACACAAACAGCATTGGGGAGATACTCTGGAACAACAGCTGTCAATGCCTTTGCTCAAAAGACCTGCCAGAAT
This sequence comes from Mustela erminea, assembly GCF_009829155.1. Lineage (NCBI taxonomy): Eukaryota > Metazoa > Chordata > Mammalia > Carnivora > Mustelidae > Mustela > Mustela erminea. The sequence continues at coordinate 18,824,929 of NC_045635.1, read as the reverse complement.
GTGAGACACATATGGAGAATTGTTTCTGAGCCATAAGTAATTCCCTAGTTATAAATACATGATATGAAGTCTCTCACCTCTGCAACCTGTTAACAGGGCCTCTGATACTAATACTTTGGAAATGCTAGTAAAAATCTAAATATCGATCAACAGGTGAATGGATAAGAAAAATATGGTATGTCCATATAATACTGCTTAGCAATTTAAAGGAATGGTCTATTGATATATTTTTTAAAATATGAATGGATATAAAAATGATTATACTGATAGATAAGGATAGATTTTCTTTTGGATTCTTTCTATCTATACTATGTGATTCCCTTTATGTCAAATAAGAAATTCAATCTAACATATTGTGACAGCAGATCAGTGGATACAAAAAGACAGGAGACTTTTATTTTTTAATTTTTTAAGGATTTTATTTATTTGATAGAGACACAGAGAGAGAGGAAACACAAGAAGGAGGAGTGGGAGGGGGAGAAGCAGGCTTCCCACTGAGCAGAGAGCCTGATGCGGGGCTCGACCCTAGGACCCTGGGATCATGACCCAAGCTGAAGGCTTAATGACTGAGCTACCCAGGTACCCCAAGACAGAAAACTTTCTAAGGTGTTGGAAATGTTGATTGTCTCAGTGATTTCATGAGTATACACACATCAGAATTTATCAAGTCATACACTTGAAACATGGTGGGTTATTGTGTGTCAAGCATACCTAAATAAATCTGTTTTCTAAAAGGATCTTTTAGGTTCATAAATAAACTCATGCTTGACTTGCCACTGGGTTCAGAGGAGAGGTATGATGCCTTACATGTATTCTGAACTTCCTCAACTTGTATCCAGAGTGAAATTCTTCTGAATTGAAAGATAATACATAAATAAAAGAGATAGGAGCACCTGGGACCCATAAAGGGGCTGTCAGTGATGCACAGCTGATGTGAGTGAGAACAGTCAGATTACTTTTCTCCTAATATGCACCTGAGTTCACTGTCTGAAAAACCAGGTCCTGTGGGGGATGGATGTAGATCACTTAGGCAATATGGAGTGCATAGGAGAGAGGAAGTCTGAGTTGCAGCTTATGGTCATAGAAAAATGCGTGTGTTCTAGAAAGTAGTAGAGAAGGAGATGGAGGTGGAGATGTATTAATATATCTCATGAAAATAGTTCTATGACATAGGTACCTGATAATTATTTGGTGAACAAATGAATGGACAAATGGATGAATATTGCCTTGGGTTGTGGAGTTGCCTTTCTCTTGGCATGTTTACATAAGTAGATTGGTTGGATTTTCTATGCAAAGTACATTCTAACTTCCAGAGGATTAACTAAAAATTACATGCATACCAGCCAGCCTGTTGGTATATGAGAGACTATGTCCTATTAATCATAATCAACATGTATTTTGCTGTGTTCTAAGACCTGTGCTATTTGGGACCATGGAGATCCATCCATAAGAAATGGTTGCTCTTTTGTTGTCACTCTTGTTACATAAATTAACACATTTATTATAGGCTATCAATGTTTCAAATGGTGGAGCTTCTGTTGGTCTGTGAATTCCTTCAGCTTCTGATGGCTGACATTACTGTGATGCAGAAATGGTGTTGTAGATCCAGGCAGGAACCACAATGCCAGGTCCCCACTGTTCATCTTTTCATCTTGGTTTTGGTCCAGAAGGAGCAAGTGCACTTAGTGTGCTGGCTTATTTCAATCTTCTTCACCTTTTTTTCTGAGGGAGGCACCGTAATAGGTCCTATATTTACTGATAGATATTCCAACCTTCTTGGTGTGCATAGCCATGTCCCTGTAGCCCAGAAAGAATAGTCACTCTTCTTTAAGTATTAAGAAGCAGTCATCTAAGAAAGATTGAGAACACAAAAACTAAGCTGGGTTTTTGAAAGATCAGCTCTCAACTGGGTTTCAGAAAAGGGAAGCGTTCTCTTTGGGTTGAACTTAATGGAGAAAGTTGGATATGAGTTCTATTTTGGAGGACAGATTGTAATTGGATTGGCAAATGAACAGGGAGAGGAAAATTCAAAAACAAAGACATGTGAAGAGAGCAGTCTGACATGAGTTGAGGGAGCAGTTTTGTAAATGATGGAATGATGCATTGGGACCAGGTTAGTAAAGATACAGAAAACTAGGCAGAAGAGTTTAAATGTTACAAATAGATAATTGGGAACCTGTATAAGTTGGACTTACTTGCAAGTGATACAGAAGTGACCTTAACAAAAAAGGTTTTCTTTACTTATCGATGATGCCTAATGATGCCATCAGGGAACCAGTGTTGAACATCCTGACCTTCTGTTCTAATAGTTGCCATGTCGTAGTCCTAAGATGGCTGCTACAGCTTTAGACATCACTTCTACTTTCCTGTTGGGGGAAAAGGGGAAAATGGTTTACCTACCAGCTCTCCTTTCCTACTTATCTTTTTCTAAATGGATCAAAATCTTTTCTAAAGGTCTTTGTCAGGCTTGTGGTTTTGTTTCATTAAACAGAACTGGGCCACATTCCACACGCCTACCCCTAGAGGCAAAGGAAGCTGAGAAATGACGTATTGAGTTTTCATCCTCTACAATGGAGATGTCAGGGTACAAGGAGATTATTAATAGCTAATGGGTTAGTAAATAAATATGTGCTAGAGTCATTGTGGTTCTTGAGCAGGGTAATGGCATGTTGAAAGCCAATATCCCACCCAAGGTTTTTCTCAGAAAATTCTTAGAGAAAAAGAGAGCCAGGATGATCTAGATTATCATTCAGATAGTATTTACCCTTTCACTTTGCCACTGTGGGCATAAATTTCTCTACCTCTCTGATACTGGGTTTGGCCACATGATTGTTTTTGAGCAATGGAATGTGAGAAATGATAGCATACTAGTTCTGAGCCTAAGCCTTACGAAGCCTCTCATGCTTCTGCTTATATTTATCTTATATTTATTTTGCCACTGCCCTAAAAACAACATGCTTCCCTAGGGTCCCACTGGTCAGTGTACAGTGAGGGGTATGTAGAGTCATCCTGGTCAACCCACAGATCTGCAGTGTGAAGTAGGGCTGCTTTAGCTCACCTATAGACCTATGAGAATAAAGATAGATGGTCGTGTTATTTTCTACTGAGATTTTGTGGTTTCTTGTTACACAGGAATAGTAATGGATATATTTAACAGTCCTTACATTGAGGTGATCTGCTGAAGGCAATCTGTTACTTAAAACTCAAAATAATACTGACATAAAGCATTTGTACTGTGCTCACACATAAATGGCATAGTTTTCTCTGGAAGAAAAGTAGATTAAGTATCACCATGTACATTTTATGGAATATTAGTCAGCCATCAGAAAGAAATCTTAACATTTGCAAAGACATGGATGGTGCTAGGATGTATTATGCTAAGTGAAATAAGTCAGTCAAAGAAAGACAAATACCATATCATTTCACTCATATGTGGAACTTAAGAAAAAAAAACAGATAAATATAGGGTAAGGGGAAAAAGGGAAACAAACCATAACAGACTCTTACTTATAGAGAAAAAAGTTAGGGTTGATGGAGGGAGGAGTGAGGGGGATGGGCTAGAGGGTGATGGGGATTAAGGAGGGCACTTGTTATGATGAGCACTGGTTGTTGTATGTTGATGAATCACTGAATTCTACTCCTGAAACCAGTATTACATTATATGTTAACTAGAATTTAAATAAAACTTGAAACATAAAAAGTATCATTATGTCCATTCTACAGACTAGAAAATAGAATTGGAGAAGCAAAATGATCTCCTTAAGCCAAGTTGGCTAGTATTTGTGAGCCTACTGTCCTTTTTTGGCTCAAAGCACATCATTTAAAAAAACCAGTGAATTACTTTAGTCCCATAGCTACAAAAGGTGTCTGTTGTAGTTCATAATAATATTTCAGGTCCTAGCCTGGTACCACTGTTCCTGGAACATTGCAGACATTTTGTAAGTTGAATGAATAACTCTGGGAATGAATGAATGGATTAAGCACTCAAGAAATATATCTGTATTAGAGGGTAAAAGCTTTTCTAATCAAGTGTGTAAGATGAGTGGACCTTGTTTATTATCTTACTTTTTGCACTTATATTCTGTCAATCAAAATCCATTCCAATATGTGAAGGTGAAACTCAGCAAGGTGGTTTTCATCCATGCCCTTATCACATCTTTGGGGAAGCAGAGAGATTATATTTGTCAGGATATAAGGTGGAAGACACAGGGTGTCTTCCTTGCAGAGAGAGAATGCCATATGTGCTTGGTGTACTATTGTTTGTAGTTTATATCATTGGCATCACTACAGCATGCAGGTAGACCATAACAATGAGATGCTTGGGCTCTGGAGATTGCCTCAATCATGTGCATTGATCTGTTAAGATAATAGGTGATAGTGAGATGAGAAAGGGAATGAAGACAGGCAAAGTTGGCACAGACAAAAGGAGGGAGAAGACAGTAAGAATCCCTTTCTCTGGGGCAGGATCTCAATAGAACTAGGGCTGACACCATTTAAAACATCATTTTTAGTGAATTCTACTACTTTAAGTCAGTTAAAATCATGACAGTGAATTGAAACTAAAATAAGAATTAATAAACAACAAATTCTTTTACTGTCAGTGTCACTACTTAAATTGTAATTAAACTAGAGCAGCAACATTTATTTTGTTATTACCTTCCCAGTGTGCTGAAAGCCCCACCAGATAAGAACAAGGAGACCAAAAAAAATTTGGTTGGGATGTGTCCCTGGGGATGACATTGTAATGAGGTATAGGGGGCAGGTGGTTTGGGGAAATCTCTGAATACAAAGTCAAAGGGGCTTCTGTAGCTTCCCATTGTTTGTGGAGAAGGCTACATTCTTTGGCATGGTTCTCAAGATACTTTTTCTAATCTCACTTTTGGGTCCTTCTCTCACACAAAACACCAACACTCTAAGAACAAACTGGGAAATTTTTTTTTTGAAAGAGATTTACTTAATGACTATAGTTAATGCAAGTTTGACATAATAAAATTTCCCATATTATGGATGGAATGAATTTTCCCAACTCTTTACTTCCTTCTTCTGAGAGATTCATAAATTTGTGTACATGCTTTGTGGTACTCCCAACTAGAGGAAATGGTCTATTTCCCCCTCCATCGATATAAGCCTTGGCCATGTGTCTTGGTTTGGACAATGGAATACCACTTAATGGATGAGTAAAAGGTTTAAGTGTGCTCAGATGGTTTGGCTTGGTCTCTTGAAGTTCTGCCATCTACCATGAGAAGAACATATCCCAAGCAGCTCCTGGCCCCAGACTGTTGAAGACATCTGTTACACACATGAACTTGATATAGAGCCTGGAGTCTAACCTGGCTCTGCCAAGCCTAGTCAAGAAATACAGCCTACCCACAAACCCATGAGCAAAAAAATTTTGAGCTTGAGGGCTGCTGAAATTGAGAATTATTCATGGTGTAGTAGATAATTCTAAACCATAGGAATTGTGCCTAATACTACAGATGGCAGGTCCAAGCTTGCCTAAATGTAATAATAAAATTCTTATGTAGGCTTTTTTATACTAAGAATTCTCAGTGGACACAGTGAATATCTTCTATATCTCTAGTACTTTATTAAATCTAACTTCAAGCAATGTGGAAAAAGTATTAAACATACTCTGAGATACTATTTTTTTCTACTTAATTATTAACCCCCAAATTTTTTTTTAAAGATTTTTTTATTTATTTGTCAGAGAGATAGAGCGAGTACAGGCAGGCAGAGTGGCAGGCAGAGGCAGAGGGAGAAGCAGGCTCCCCAAGGAGCAAGGAACCCGATGCAGGACTTGATCCCAGGATGCCGGGATCATGACCCAAGCTGAAGGCAGCTGCTTAACTAACTGAGCCACCCAGGCATCCCAAATATTTTGTTTTTATTAGTTTTGGCGTAGTGATTCATCAGTTGCCTATAACACTCATTCAGTGCTCATTCCATCAGGTGCCCTCCTTAGTGCTCATCACCTCCCCCTCCCAGAAACTGTTTGTTTCCTACAGTTAAGAGCCTCTTAAGGTTTGTCTCCCTGTTTTCATCTTTTATTTCCTAACCCTATGTTCATCTGTTTTGTTTCTTAAATTCCACATAAGAATGAAATCATATGGTATTTGTCTTTCTCTGGTTTACATTGCTAGTTGCATCCATGCCAGTGCCAATGGCAAGATTTCATTCCTTTGAATGCTGAGAAATATTCCATTGTTTATATATACCATATCTTCTTTATCCATTCATCTGCCAATGGACAACTGGGCTCTTTCCATAGTTGGGCTGTTGTGGACATTGCTGCTATAAACATTGGGGTGCATGTGCCCCTTCAAATCACTATGTTTGTGTCCTTTGGATAAATACTGAGTAGTGCAATTTCTGGGTGCTAGGGTAGCTCTACTTTCAACTTGAGGAACCTCCATGCTGTTCTTCAGAGTGGCTGCACTATTTTGCACTCCTACCAGCAGTGCAAAAGGGTTCCTCTTTATCTGCATCCTCTCCAACATCTGTTATTTCTTTAGTTGTTGATTTTAGCCATTCCAGGAGGTGTGAGGTGGTATCTCATTTTGGTTTTGATTTTTATTTCCCTCATGCCAACTAATGTCAGAAAAATGAAAAGGAAAAAGCCACCAAACACTTGAGACTGATTTTTTTTGTATGTGGACTCTAACCAAAGATTAACTTTTTAAAAATCATCTTGAATACTAATTCAATGCCAAATGCATTTGGGCAATTGAGCTTCGGAGTTACTTGATTTTAGGGTATTTTCCCCCCAGCTATTTTTGAAATTGTTTGTCTTGGGCTCAAACAAGCGGGAGAGACAGTGTGTTTTCCCAAGAAAAGACTTGAGATCAGAAGACTTGGCACTGAGTGCTGTCTTGTTTTTTTTTTTTAAAAGATTTTATTTATTTATTTGACAGAGAGAAATCACAAGCAGGCAGAGAGGCAGGCAGAGAGAGAGAGGAGGAAGCAGACTCCCTGCTGAGCAGAGAGCCCGATGCAGGACTCGATCCCAGGACCCTGAGATCATGACCTGAGCCGAAGGCAGCGGCTTAACCCACTGAGCCACCCAGGCGCCCCTGAGTGCTGTCTTGATCATGGTTTACGTGTTTCAACAAGTTGTTTATCTGCTTTGAACTTGGTGTCCCCCTCTATCAAATGAAGGTGTTTTTTTTTAAAGATTTTATTTATTTATTTGACAGAAATCACAAGTAGGCAGAGAGGCAGGCAAAGAGAAAGAGAGGGAAGCAGGCTCCCTGCTGAACAGAGAGCCCGATGTGGGGCTCGATCCCAGGAACCTGGGATCATGACCTGAGCTGAACGCAGAGGCTTTAACCTGCTGAGCCACCCAGGTGCCCCTCAAATGAAGGTATTCATAAATTCCATTTGGTAGAATAGTTGTGAGAATCAAATGCAATAATGTGTATGAAGGCATGCTCTAAGTGCTTGAAAATTATAAAAGTATTAGGTTTCTGGTTCAAACACTGTTTCTAAGAGAAAGAGAAATATTTAACTGGTGCCTTGTCTGAAAGGGCTATACGTTTCTGGGGTTAAGTTTCTTTGACTTAGTCAAAACTGTTCTTTTTCTTTTGTCTTTCATTTTGGGTTTGGTACTTGACCCTTCCCTGCCCTGACACTTGACTGCCAGGAAATGAGCTTGCTCAGGTCTTCTCTCTGTCCACAATGGGAATTGTTATCTCCTGCTTCAGTAGAGAGAAGTGAGATTACTTATTCACACTGTCCTTGGTTAGCATTATCAATTTCCAGATTCACTTGGCTTATAGCTAGATCAACAGAATATGGTATTTTAATAAACAAAAAATGGTTTAACCACAGGTAATGTGTTACAAAAATGATTTTTAAAGTCTGTTAGTCCTACAGTTCAGTATTGGATGCTTTACATCCAACCTTCTCTGAAACCTTTCTTAGCTTGTTGACTCATGTGTAAAATAGTGATAATTACTGTGTCTTGGGGTTATTTGAAGGATTAAATGAGATCTAAGGGTCGACTATGCTTCATTTTGAACTTTGAGCAGAGAAATCCCATAAATGCTATAAATTATAGCCTTTAAATTATTGCCTCTTAATTTTTCCATGATTTGGTCAAAAGTATGTTTTGGATATATTTTTGAAAATGTCACAATTGGCTTCTTTACAGTAATGAGCTTTGAATGTATTCTCTATGAAGTGAAGCAGAAAAGTCACAAGGTAATGACAAACTAGATTTACTTGGCCCTCTAAATGCAATCGACAGAGGGAGGAGTCAAGATGGCGGAGAAGTAGCAGGCTGAGACTACATCAGGTAGCAGGAGATCCGCTAGATAGCTTATCTAACCATTGCAAACACCTACAAATCCAATGGGAGATCGAAGAGCAGAAGAACAGCAATTCTAGAAACAGAAAATCGACCACTTTCTGAAAGGTAGGACTGGCAGAGAAGTGAATCCAAAGCGATGGGAAGATAGACCATGGGGGGAGGGTCAGCTCCCGGCAAGCGGCAGAGCAATGGAGCACAAAATTGGAGCACAAAATCAGGACTTTTAAAAATCTGCTCCACTGAGGGACATAGCTCCAGAAGCTAAACTGGGGTGAAGCCCACATGGGGCCAGCATGGCCCTAGGACACACAGAGTCACAGAAGGATCGGGGGTGTCTGAGTGTCACAGAGCTTGCAGGTATTAGACCAGGGAAGCCGGCTACAGAGACAGAGCCGAGGAGTGAGCTCTCAGCTCAGGGTTACCTTGAACAGGTTGCAGGCTGGGTGAGCTCAGAGTGTGGCTGGACACCACAGAGATGGGAGTGATTGGGCTCTTTCTCTGAGGGCGTACTGAGGAGTGGGGCCCCAAGCTCTTGGCTCCTCTGGGCTGGAGACTGGGAGGTTGCCATTTTCATTCCCATACTCCGGAACTCTACGGAAAGCATTCAGGGGACAAAAGCTCCCGAAATCAAACCTGAGAAGATTACTCAGCCCAGCCCCTGGTAAGGGCCCTGCAATTCCACCTTGGACAAAGATACTTGAGAATCACTACAATAGGCCCCTCCCCAGAAGATCAACAAGAAATCCAGCCAAGACAAAGTTCACCTACCAAGGAGAGCAGCAGAATTCCAGTGGAGGAGAAAGCAAAGCATTGAACTCATGGCTTTCTCCCCATGATTCTTTAGTCTTGCAGTTAATTTAAAATTTTTTTAATTTAATTTGTTTTCCTCTACTAAATTTTTAAAACTTTTACCCTTTTCTTTTTTTTAACATTTTTAACTAGTTTATCTAATATATATATATTTCTTTTTTTATAATTTTTCTTTATTTGTTTTCTTTTTTTAAATTTTTTTTTTCTGAACTTCTTTTTATCCCCTTTCTCCCTCCCATGATTTGGGGATCTCTTCTGATTTGGTTAAAGTGCACTTTCCTGGGGTCTTTGCCACACTTTGAGTATTTTACTTGCTCCTTCATATACTCTTATCTGGACAAAATGACAAGGCGGAAAAACCACACACACACAAAAAAGAACAAGAGGTAGTACCAAAGGCTAGGGACCTAATCAATACAGACATCAGTAATATGTCAGATCTAGAGTTCAGAATGACGATTCTCAAGGTTCTAGTCGGGCTCGAAAAAGGCATGGAATATATTAGAGAAACCCTCTTGGGAGATATAAAAGCCCTTTCTGGAGAAATAAAAGAACTAAAATCTAACCAGGTTGAAATCAAAAAAGCTGTTAATGAGGTGCAATAAAAAATGGAGGCTCTCACTGCTAGGATAAATGAGGCAGAAGAAAGAATTAGTGATATAGAAGACCAAATGACAGAGAATAAAGAAGCTGAGCAAAAGAGGGACAAACAGCTACTGGACCATGAGGGGAGAATTCGTGAGATAAGTGACACCCTAAGACGAAACAACATTAGAATAATTGGGATTCCAGAAGAAGAAGAAAGAGAGGGGGAGCAGAAGGTATATTGGAGAGATTTATTGGAGAGAATTTCCCTAATATGGCAAAGGGAAAAAGGATCAAAATTCAGGAGGTGCAGAGAACCCCCCTCAAAATCAACAAGAATAGGTCCACACCCTGTCACCTAATAGTAAAATTTACAAGTCTTAGTGACAGAGAGAAAATCCTGAAAGCAGCCTGGGAAAAGAAGTCTGTAACATACAATGGTAAAAATATTAGATTGGCAGCGGACTTATCCACAGAGACCTGGCAGGCCAGAAAGAACTGGCATGATATATTCAGAGCAGTTAATGAGAAAAACATGCAGCCAAGAATACTATACCCAGCTAGGCTATCATTGAAAATAGAAGGAGAGATAAAAAGTTTCCAGGACAAACAAAAGCTGAAAGAATTTGCAAACACCAAACCAGCTCTACAGGAAATATTGAAAGGGGTCCTCTAGGCAAAGAGAGAGCCTAAAAGTAGTAGATCAGAAAGGAACAGAAACAATATACAGTAACAGTCACCTTACAGGCAATACAGTGACACTAAATTCATATCTCTCAATAGTTACCCTGAATGTTAATGGGCTAAATGCCCCAATCAAAGGAGCCAGGGTATCAGAATGGATAAAAAAACAAAACCCATCAATATGTTGCCTTCAAGAAACTCATTTTAGACCCAAAGACACCTCCAGATTGAAAGTGAGGGGGTGGAAAACAATTTACCATGCTAATGGACATCAGAAGAAAGCTGGGGTGGTAATCCTTATATCAGATCAATTAGATTTTAAGCCAAAGACTATAGTAAGAGATGAGGAAGGACACTATATCATACTCAAAGTGTCTGTCCAACAAGAAGTTCTAACAATTTTAAATACCTATGCCCCTAACGTGGGAGGAGCCAACTATATAAACCAATTAATATAAAATCAAAGAAACATATCAACAATAATACAATAATAGTGGGGGACTTTAACACTCCCCTCACAGAAATGGACGATCATCCAAGCAAAATCAACAAGGAAATAAAGGCCTTAAATGACATACTGGACCAGATGGACATCACAGATATATTCAGAACATTTCATCCCAAAGCAACAGAATACACATTCTTCTCTGGTGCACATGGAACATTCTCCAGAATAGATCACACCCTGGGTCCTAAATCAGGTATCAACTGGTATCAAAACATTGGGATCATTCCCTGCATATTTTCAGACCACAGTGCTCTGAAGCTAGAACTCAATCACAAGAAGAAATTTGGGAAGAACCCAAATACATGAAGACTAAACAGTATCCTTCTAAAGAATGAATGGGTCAACCAGGAAATTAAAAAAGAATTGAAAAAATTCATGGAAACAAATGATAATGAAAACACAACGGTTCAAAATCTGTGAGACACAGCAAAGGCAGTCCTGAGAGGAAAATATATAGTGGTACAAGCCTTTCTCAAGAAACAAGAAAGGTCTCAAATACACAACCTAACCCTACACCTAAAGGAGCTGGAGAAAGAACAACAAAGAAAGCCTAAACCCAGCAGGAGAAGAGAAATAAAGATAAGAGCAGAAATCAATGAAATAGAAACCCAAAAACAATAGAACAAATCAACAAAACTAGGAGCTGGTTCTTTGAGACAATTAATAAGATTGATAAATCTCTGGCCAGACTCATCAAAAAGAAAAGAGAAAGGACCCAAATAAATAAAATCATGAATGAAGAGGAGAGATCACAACTAACACCAAAGAAATACAATTATAAGAACATACTATGAGGGACTATTAACTTAACTATTGGTTAAGCGGCTGCCTTCGGCTCAGGTCATGATCCCAACGTCCTGGGATCGAGTCCCACATCGGGCTCCTTGCTTGGCAGGGAGCCTGCTTCTCCCTCTGCCTCTGCCTGCCACTCTGTCTGCCTGTGCTTACTCTCGCTTCTCTCTCTATGACAAATAAAAAAAATAAAATCTTTAAAAAAAAAAGAACATACTATGAGCAACTCTACGCCAACAAATTTGACAATCTGGAAGAAATGGATGCATTCCTAGAGACATATAAACTACCACAACTGAACCAGGAAGAAATAGAAAACCTGAACAGACCCATAACCAGTAAGGAGATTGAAACAGTCATCAAAAATCTCCAAACAAACAAAAGTCCAGGGCCAGATGGCTTCCTAGGGGAATTCTACCAAACGTTTAAAGAAGAACTAATTCCTATTCTCCTGAAACTGTTCCAAAAATAGAAATGGAAGGAAAACTTCCAAACTCATTTTATGAGGCCAGCATCACCTTGATCCCCAAACCAGACAAGGATTCCATCAAAAAGAGAACGCAGACCGATACCCTTGATGAACACAGATGCGAAAATTCTCACCAAAATACTAGCCAATAGGATTCAACAGTACATTAAAAGGATTATTCACCAAGACCAAGTGGGATTTATTCCAGGGCTGCAAGGTTGGTTCAACATCTGCAAATCAATCAATGTGAAACAACACATCAATAAAAGAAAGAATAAGAGCCATATGATACTCTCAATAGATGTTGAAAGAACATTTGACAAAGTACAGCATCCCTTCCTGATCAAAACTCTTCAAAGTGTAGGGATAGAGGGCACATACCTCAATATTATCAAAGCCATCTATGAAAAACCCACCACAAATATCATTCTCAATGGAGAAGAACTGAAAGCTTTTCCGCTAAGGTCAGGAACACGGCAGGGATGTCCATTATCACCACTGCTATTCAATATAGTACTAGAAGTCCTAGGCTCAGCAATCAGACAACAAAAAGGAATTAAAGTCATCCAAATCGGCAAAGAAGAAGTCAAACTATCACTCTTCACAGATGAGATTATACTATATGTGGAAAACCCAAAAGACTCCACTCCAAAGCTGCTAGAACTTGTACAGGAATTTAGTAAAGTGTCAGATTATAAAATCAATGCACAGAAATCATTTGCATTTCTCTACACCAACAACAAGACAGAAGAAAGAGAAATTAAGGAGTCAATCCCATTTACAATTGCACCCAAAACTATAAGACACTTAGGAATAAACCTAACCAAAGAGGCTAAGAATGCAACTCAGAAAACTATAAAGTACTCATGAAAGAAACTGGAAGGAAGAACTGAAAGAGGTCTGAAACTGAAAGAGAACACAGGCAGCAACCTTTCCTTCCTCCAGAAAGAACTGGAGGAAGACACAAAGAAATGGAAAAATTTTCCATTTTTCCATTGGAAGAACAAATATTGTGAAAATGTCTATGCTACCTAAAGGAATCTACACATTTAATGCAATTCCTATCAAAATACCATCCATTTTTTTCAAAGAAATGGAACAAATCATCCTAAAATTTATATGGAGCCAGAAAAGACCTCAAATAGCCAAAGGAATATTGAAAAAGAAAGCCAAAGTTGGTGGCATCACAATACCAGACTTCAAGCTCTATTACAAAGTTGTCATCATCAAGACAGTATGGTACTGGCACAAAAACAGACACATAGATCAATGGAACAGAATAGAGAGCCCAGAAATGGACCCTCAACTCTATGGTCAACTAATCTTCGACAAAGCAGGAAAGAATATCCAGTGGATAAAAGACAGCCTCTTCAATAAATGGTGTTGGGAAAATTGGATGGCCACATGCAGAAAAATGAAATTGGATCATTTCCTTACACCACACATGAAAATAGACTCAAAATGGATGAAGGACCTCAATGTGAGAAAGGAATCCATCAAAATCCTTGAGGAGGCAGCAACCTCTTTGACCTCAGCCAAAGCAACATCTTCCTAGGAACATCGCCAAAGGCAAGGGAAGCAAGGACAAAAATGAACTATTGGGATTCCATCAAGATCAAAAGCTTTTGCATAGCAAAGGAAACAGTTAAGAAAACGAAAAGACAATTGATAGAATGGGAGAAGGTATTTGCAAACGACATATCAGATAAAGGGCTAGTGTCCAAAATCTGTAAAGAACTTAGCAAACTCAACACCCAAAGAACAAATAATCCAATCAAGAAATGGGCAGAAGACATGAACAGATATTTCTGCAAAGAAGACATCCAGATGGCCAACAGACACATGAAAAAGTGCTCTACATCACTCGGCATCAGGGAAATACAAATCAAAAGCACAATGAGATGTCACCTCACACCAGTTCAGAATGGCTAAAATGAACAAGTCAGGAAATGACAGATGCTGGCGAGGATGTGGAGAAAGGGGAACCCTCCTACACTGTTGGTGGGAATGCAAGCTGGTACAACCACTCTGGAAAACCTCCAAGCTGGGTCATAGACCCATAGTTCTATGGGTCATAGAACTACCCTATGACCCAGCAATTGCACTATTGGGTATTTACCCTGAAGATACAAACATAGTGATCTGTAGGGGCACGTGCACCCAAATATTTATAGCAGCAATGTTACAGTAGCCAAACTATGGAAAGAACCTAGATGTCCATCAACAGATGAATGGATAAAGGAGAAGTGGTATGTATACACAATGGAATACTATGCAGCCATCAAAAGAAATGAAATCTTGCCATTTGTGATGATGTGGATGGAACTAGAGGGTATCATGCTTAGCGAAATAAGTCAATTGGAGAAAGACAACTATCATATGATCTCCCAGATATGAGGAAGTGGAGATGCAACATGGGGGCTTAAGGGGGTAGGAGAAGAATGAATGAATCAAGATGGGATTGGGAGGGAGACAAATTATAAGTGACTCTTAATCTCACAAAACAAACTGAGGGTTGTTGGGGGGAGGGGGTTTGGGAGAGGGGTGTGGGGTTATGGACATTGGGGAGGGTATGTGCTATGGTGAGTGTTGAGAAGTGTGTAAATGTGGTGATTCACAGACCTGTACCCCTGGGGATAAAAATACATTATATGTTTATAAAGAAATAAAAAATAAAAAAATAAAGATAAAAAAATGAAATCAACACATAAATGCAAGGAACTAATTTAACAAAATGCACTGTATTTGAGTCTGAATCCCCCCTTAGGTAGTGGAACGTTTCCTTGGCCTTTCTTACAAATGACAAAGAATAAAATTTGGAAAACCAGTATTTGGGGTTAAAAGTTTACATGATTAGATCTCTCAGTTGAAAATAACATCCTCGAAGTCATACTTGAAATGGAAAGAAGATACATCATATTTTTTTTTACTACTAACACTAACCTTTCCCTTCTAATTAATTTTTTTTTAAGAAAGGAAAATCTAAATCCAAAGTGTATTTTATTATTCATGGAGTTATGAAAAGGTTGATAAACCTATTATAATAGATCTTAGATTTCATATGAATCACAGGCAATAGAACAGAACACCCACTCTTCTTTTAAACAAGTAAGGCACCATGGCTAGTATAGTTTCTGGAATCTAACAGGTACTCAACAGATACTCAGGCCCATGAAGTGGCAGCAATTAGTCATGCTAGGACTTGTATTGAGTCCATTACATCTGTAGTTCTCAGAAAGATTGAGATTATAGAGTTTATTGATAGAAGTCCAGGGAAGATAGGGGTGAGTTGGATGGACTACTGAGACCAGATCCACTTACTATATAATTTTGAAGTCAACTTTCCATTGTCAGCCTGATTTTATTGAGTACTCTTTAAGAAGGACCCTGACTTCTCTGCCTTGAAGGTTCCCCAGCTCCAGTTGTCCTATGGATTTGGTTAATCCTTTCTCACTGATGGTCCCCTGCTAGAGTACTTTTTTTCTCTGTCACAATCCAATTCTCTACTGTACGTACTAATTACACCTCCCTATCTCAGTCTAGCATCTCCTCTGGGAAGGCCACTACCTTTGTTCATCCGTATTTCCACAGTATTTAACACGACAGACACAGAGTAGTCACTGAGTATTTGAAAGGAGTTTGTTGAGTGGATAAATGGAAGAAGGGACAGGTGTCTAGAGGTTGTAAGCCTCATTGCTTTTCACTGCGTTCGTCTGATTGCCGTACATTCTTTGAACTAACTTGCTGGCATCTGGAAACCGTTAAAAACTGGGGAAGAAGGAAAAGGTTCAGGGAACCAGGGCAGCAGTCTTCCCCACCCCTCACAACATGAGAAATGGCCTTATAAACCCATCTGTTATATTCTCTTTCCTTTACCACCCACCCGAGGAAGGTATAAGAGTAGGATTCTAACTGCTGAGGAGAGAGATTGGTGATTTCTGCCACACAATGGGGTCCACAGAGGAGTTGGACAAGGATCAGAATATAAAATTGAAAATTCTTCAGATTATCTCAGAGTGTTTTTTGTTTTGTTTTGTTTTGTTTTGTTTTCTCTTTTGGAGTTACTGTCAATCGAAGACTACATTCCAAGGTCATAATGAAATAATTCAGAGATTGTTCGTACCACTGTTCCCTGTTTACTGCAGTCAATCAAGGGTCCATTTGAAGTTATTTCAACATGTCACTTGGTTTACTCAGTTGCATATTTAAGGGGGTCTTTTATTAAACACATGGTGTGGGATTCAGTCGTGTCTCATTCACTTTGGAAACAGATTGCCCCTTTGCAACTGACCCTCTCTATGCTCCCCGCCACCCTGCCCAGAAGCACCTCATAGTTGAAAGAAAATGTAACCCAGATTTATAGGAAAAGAAACCTTTCCAACCTAATTGCTTGTATTGTCTGTTTTCCAGTTATGTTTTTCTTTGAGCAGTACAGTTGCCAGAAGGTGAACACAGTGCTTGTCCACATACATTTTCAAGGATTTTTTGGTTGTTGTTTCAATGACAATTCATTTATTATTTTTATGGTAAGCTAGGGAGTGTCGTGTTGATTGCAGCTGTTACCCTCTGTTCTTGCAGTTGGCAGCACAGATACACTAGGGACCACCTACCCTGTTTACCCTCAAGCCCACAGTTGGAGAGAACTGTTTTTACTATTATAGCTATTCAGCTGCAATTAAGAGGGCACCTGAGAATTTGCAAACTCTTCAGTCCATTAGTTGGTGCAGTGTTTGTGACTACAAATAAAGGTTGCTTGTCTCCTTTTAATTACTTAACTTAAATTTATCTTATGCCCGGATTGGCTGGATTCTTGCCAACTTCTGTGTAGTTCCAGAATGCTGGTGACCTTACCTTATGGAATGTCCTGGGTTTTATTTGAGTGACTAACAACTATCATGTTCAAAAGTTTGCATTCACTGTATTTACTTTTCCGTCATCCTAGATTCCATTTTTTACTATGGGCTCTTGACACCTATTTATGAGCTAATGTGCAAGATTCTCCTTCCTCAACCACCCACCCAAGAGTGAAAGTCCCTGGTTAACCAAGTGTGTACCTCTGTCACTTAGTTGTTACCACAGTAACTCTGTACAACACACACCCTTGGTGATCGCCAACAGTATACATTTATGTATCTGATCCAGGCAGGGCTCACTCTCGTAGCTTATATTCAGCTGCTAGTTGACCAAGGCAGCCTTCTTGATACTGGCTGGTGTTGCTCAAAACTCTCTCAACATGCTAGCTTTCAGCTGAGCTGGGAAGACAGGAGCACATCAGCTCTAGTCCACGTGTCTTCCACAGTCTAGCAGACTAGCCCAAGAATGTGCTCACAACAGGGGCAAAGGACAGAAGCAAGCCAGCCTACACACACAAGCACTTGTCAAACCCTCTGCTTGCATCATATTTGTTAATATCCTGTAGGTCAGAGCAAGTCACAGTGTGGAGGAGTCAGTGGGCACTTCAAATAATAGGGCACAGGGCAGGGAAATAAGAGTTGATTTCTGCACACTACTACAGAATATTCTCAGCCTTTGTGGAGACTCTTTATACCTTCTGCGGGTCATGTTGCTTCCTCCCCGCCACGTCCCCCTCAAAAAATCAATAGCTTGCCCCCTCTTTTGATCATAGGCTCATTTTCCATGTTTCCTTCATCCAATTTTCTTTCATTTCCCTAGTTTTCGTTAAGTCTTGGCCCCCTTCTCTTTTTTTCTTCTCCCTACCCCCCTCTCTTTCTTTCCTAAAGAGAAAGAAAAAGCCTAAAATTTTCGTGCACATGGGTAATTGTTTGAAAGGAATACTTTTCTTTTGGTCCCTGGAGCTCTCATTACTGATTAACTCCTTAAAAAAGGAAATGCTGAAACCTCTATTTCTCCAGAAACTTAACAGTGTGGGTGGTTCTGGTGTGGGCAGGAAGAGAGAGTCAGACTTAAGTTGTCCTGGAAGGAGAAAAAAAGTCTCCATGAACCAAACACAGAAGCAAAACCTAAATAGATTCCCCAACATTTTTTTTTTTGAAGTTTTCTCCCAAATTTACCAACTGGAAATTCGAACTGGGCTTTTCTTTTTAATTAAGGGTTTAGAATAGATGTAGATGCAGGTGGTATTTTGGTTGGTAGTATGTGGTGATAATCATTGTTGCTATAGCTACCCGAAAAGTGTTCAACAGAATATCACTTCATGTTGCAACTTCAAATAAGGCTGTAAAAGTTTTATGCTTCTCATATAGATTTAATTTAAAGGCAAAAAGAGTCTGCTATATTCAGGATGGAATCTGTTTCTTAATCTGTCCCTGGAAATACAGCTCAGTGTTCAAAACAGGTCAATTCAGGGGGTAAGTACATTTTCTTGATAGGTTTAAATGGAGGTCAGCTAGCCGCTTCCATGGACTTGGCTTTCATTATACTAATTGGATAACAACTTAGCAAAGTGAGATATTAAGGAGACTTATTATGGTAAACACTTACTGACATTTCCCACTTCTAACTGGTTTCAGGGAAAACAGCCCCACCTTCATATAAAGCTCATACAATGTGCCATTCATTGATTCAGAAATAAAAATAGCAAAAAAAATGATGTAAAAGTCTTACATACAGCATCCTGTGCTTCAAGAAAGCTCAAAAGCATTTTCTCGAATTCTGCTTCCATTAATCTGCCTTGGGACACCCTGGACCGGTGTCCATGTGGTTCAGTCAATGTGAAATGGTGACTTCACTGCTCAAAACATGCTGTGTTTAAGGGAGGGGGGACATGGATATGATTGCCTAGTTCTCTGACCCAAACATATTTCTGTAAATGAGACTTAGATTTCTTTTTGATCTATCTTCCTGTTTCAGGGGATCATTTCCTTATCACTTAGACTCTTGGAGCGTAAATTTCCTCATCTCTAAAGGTTAGGCCCTAACACCCACCTCCCAGTGTTGTGAGGGCTGATGACAGCGGTAAGTTCTCGAGTGTCCTGTAAACATACGATTGCCGAAACAGTACCATTCTGATAAACACTGGGAAAGCTCACATTTCCTCCAAAGAACTTCGGTCAATGGTAGGAATCCTGGGTGAGGGCAGCATTATGGGATGATAGTTAAAGATAGTGAGATCTGATTTGTTTTCTGTTTTCACGGCATGGATTTCAAGGCCTTCACTGGCAGATGTAGTTTCCAATAAGATCTAATTTTCATACATTCTAAGCCAGCTCCAAACTCTAGGGTCAGAAAAAAATAGAAGTTGGTTGACAAAGATTCTGAGGCTGTATTACCTGAAGGACTGTATCCTCTTGAAGTATTTTTGGGGTGACATAATTGATGTACAATGTTGCATTATTTCAGGTATGCGATATAATGACTTGATATTTTTATATATTGCAAAATTACCAACACAAAGTCCAGTTATTTCTATTAGCATGCACAATTACAATTTTTTTCTTGTGATAAGAACTTTCAAGATGTACTATTAGCAATTTTTGAATAAACCTACAGATTATTATTAACTCTAATGACCATGCTATGTATTAATCCCCAGGACTTAATTATTTTATAACTGGAAGTTTTGTACCTTTTGACCTATTTCACCCACCCCCACATCTGGCAATCACCAGTCTGTTCTCTGTATCTGAGTTTGTGTTGTTGTTGCTGTTGTTGCTTGATTCCACCTGTAAGTGAGATTGTATGGTATTTGTCTTTGTCTGACTTATTTCACTAAGCGTAATGCCCCCAAGGTTCATCCATGTTGTTACAAATGGCAGGATGTCATTCATATTTTTAAAAGATTTTATTTATTTATTTGACAGAGACAGAGGGGGGATATAAGCAGGGGGAGAGGGAGAAGGGGAGTGGGAGTGGGAGAGGGGGAAGCAGTCTTCCTGCTAAGCAGAGAACCTGAAGTAGGGCTCGAACACAGGACCCTGGGATCATGACCTGAGCTGAAGGCAAACACTTAATGACTGAGCCACCCAGGCACCCCAATGTCATTCATTTTTATGGCTGAATAATATTCCATTGTATGTGTCTATCTACCTATCAATCAATCTATATCACATTGTGTGTGTGTGTGTGTATGTATATAACCCATATTCTTTATCCATCTATCCAGGACCCTTAGGATGTTTCCCTGTACAACTTGGCTATTGTGAATACTGCTACAATAAACATGGTGCATAAATCTTTTCAAGTTAGTGTTTTCCTTTCTTCTGGATGAAAACCCAAAAGCGAAATTGCTGGTAGTTCTGTTTTTAGTATTGAAGACCTCCTTACCGAAGGCCATACTGGCTGTACCAATGTATATTCCCACCAGTTGTGCACAGGGGCTCCTTTTTCTCCACATCCTAGCCAGCATTTGTTATTTCTTGTCTTTTTGAGGATAGCTATTCTAACTGATGCGAGGTGATACCTCATTGTGGTTTCGATTTGCATTTCTCTGATGAGTGATGTTGAGCACCTCTTCATGAATCTGCTGGCTGTTTGTTTCATCTTTGGAAAAATTTCTAGTCTGTCCTTGTCCATATTTTTAATGAGATTAACTTTTGCTATTCAGTTGTATAAGTTGTTTATATATTTTGGATATTAATCTCTTATCAGATACAGGACTTAGAAGTATTTTCTCCCGGTCAGCAGGTTACTTTTTAATTTTGATGTTGTGCACAAACATTTTTGTTTGATACAGCCCTATTTGGTATTTTTGCTTTTGTCACTTATGCTTTTGGTGTCAAATTAAAAAAAGTAATCACCAAGACCTATGTGAAGGAACTTGTCACCTATGTTTTCTTCAAGGAATTTTATGGTTTCAGGCCTTATATTCAAGTCTTTAGTCCCTTTTGAGTTCATTTTTGTGAATGGTGTAAGACCATGGTCCAGTTACATTCGTTTGCATGTGGCTTTCCAGTTTTCTCAACAGTTTTTATTGAAGAAAGTGCCCTTTCTGCATTGTCTATTCTCGACTCCTTTGTCATAAGCAAATTAAACCCACCATATATGTGTGGGTTTATTTCTGGGATCTCTATTCTCTTTCCTTGATCTGTCTGTCTGTCTTTATGTTAATACCATACTGTTTTAATTATTACAGTTTTGTAATAAAGTTGGAGAGCAGGAATTGTGATGCCTCCAGCTTTGTTTTTCTTTTTCAAGATTACTTTGACTATTAAATGTCTTCTGTGGTTTCATACAAATTTTGGGATCATTATAATTCTGTGCAAAATGCCATTGGAATTTTGATAGAGATAGCCTTTAATTTGTAGATGACTTCAGGTAGTATGAATGTCTTAACAGTACTAACAGTACTCTTGCGGTAAATGAGCATGGAATATCTGTTTGTGTCCTCTTCAATTTCTTTCATCAATGTAGAGATCTTTCACCTATTTCGTCCAATTTATCCCTAAGATACTGTATTCTTTTTGATGCAGTTATAAATGGGATTGCTAATATCTTTCAGTGTAGAGATCTTTCACCTGTTTGGTTAAATTTATTCCTAGACACTGAGCTCTGTTTGATGCAGTTATAAATGGAATTGTTAGTATCTTTCCAATAGTTCATTGATAGTGTATAGAAATGGAACAAATTTTTGCATATTGATTTTGTATTCTGTAACTCTACTGAATTTGTTGTTGTTTTTTCTTTTTTTTTTGGTGGACTCTTGATGGTTTCCTCTATGTAACATCAGATTAGCTGCAAATAGTGTCAGTTAGGTCTTTTCTGATTTGGGTGCTTTTTAAGGGATTTTTAGACAAGGGGTGAGACAAGATTTCCACTATCTTTTAAAAAATGTTACATCTTTACAGGTAGTTTCTCACATTACCAGAAGAGGCTGCATGGCATATATCTATTTACCTTGAAATTAAAGTGGAATTAAAGCAAGTTTTATTTGAGGGGTTCTTAGAATTTTGATATTGCTTGAGAGCCCAAGGCATCACAAAAACAGGAATTGAAGTCTGGGATGTTCGTGCTACCACTTCCTGGTCCCTATTCAAGTGAAGCAAACAGAGCTGGTCCAGCTGATACACACAGATGGTTATATTACTCTCTGGAGAAAAGGGTTTCAGCGCCTAGGTGTCTGATAGAAAAATCTCTTCATTTAACATGGCTTCATTTATAATTACATTATTATTCTAGTAGTTCTGTGTTAAATCAAAAAATAACTCCTTGTGCAATTATAATCAGATTCATGGAAAGACTGCAGAAATGGATGCATCCCTAATTTCTTTTATGTCACTGTGATCTAGCATAGCTTGAGAGATTAAAAAATGCATCTGTACCATACACACACACATACACACACACAATTTGTATAATGTTCAAGGTAGATAATATAGTGCTGCCTTGTTCAATATGGTAGCCAATAGCAGTATGTGGCTACTTAAAATTATTTAAAAATTCAAAGAAAATTTTTACTTTCTCTGGGGAACCTGTGTGACTCAGTTGATTGGGCATCAGACTCTTGATTTGAGCCCAGGTCATGATCTCAGGGTCATGGGATTGAACCCTGCAGCAAGCTCCTTTCTCAGTCTGCTTGTCCCTCTCCCTCCCTCTCTGCCTCTTCCTCTGCTTATGCACACAAACACACACATTGACGTGTGCGTGTATGAGTATGTATGTATGTGCTCTCTCCCTTCCTCTCTCTAAAATCTTAATTTTTTTTTTTTTACTTTCTCAGTCATACTAGCAATATTTTCAGTATTCAGGAGCCACATATGGCCAATGGCTCCTGGACTGAATAGTGCAGAATCACAACATTTCTGTCATTGTGGAAAGTTCTTTTATCTAATGCTTGTGTAGAGAGTGCGATGGGAATATTTTCCTCCCATTAAACAAGATATGAATTATTCTAGGAAAATATCAAGAGCTGTTGGTATTTTTTTTGTCCCTAGGGAAATAAAAAATATTCCTTTTACTTCAAAAGTAATGAGTCATAAAACTTTATTGAATATCTACAAAAATTATAAAATCTGAAAATAGTTTCCTATTATGATAGTGTAAAAAGGGAGACCATTTGGGGACTGTATGAGGGGAAAAAAGCAAACTGTCATCTAGATACCCATGTACGTGCACACACTGGGACAGAAGGGGAAGGAAAACGATCCCGAAACATGGAAGCTCTGAAACAGGGGTAAAGAAAGGCGGAGGGCAGGGGGAGGGAAAAGAGAAATAGGAATCAGAAGAAAAAGATTTCTTTTCAATGATTTCAACTACTCTAAGGTGAGTGATCCCTTGCGATCACAGGTCAGAGCTCTATGTTGCTGAGAGTTTGCACCCTTTCATCTTTTGCCCTATGACTTGTTCATGATCCCTCCTTTCAGCATTTAAAATACTTTCAAGTGGGCTCCTTGGGGCAGATGTTCCCATCCTGGACTGTGGTGTCCTACTTGAGTGGTGGTTCCCATCCTGTGGTTCCCAGGGCCTAGGCAACACCGAGAACTTGTTAGAGATGGAAATTTTCCGGCTCCATCCACCCACACATTGAATCACAAACTCTGAGTGTGGGCCCTAATGCTGTTTGTTTTGTTGATTCAAGTATGATTAACATTCATTATCATATTAGTTTCAAGTGTATGATATGACATAACGCTGTACCTTTCTCAGTGTTCGTCAGAATACATGTACTTTTCATTCCCTTAATTTTACCCATCACCCCACCCACCTCCTGTCTGCCAACCACTAGTTTGTTTAAGTGTAAAGGGTCTTTTTTTCATTTGTCTTTTTTGTTGTTTGTGCATTTGTTTCTTAAATTCCACATATGAGTGAAATTTTATAATATCTATCTCTGACTGCTCATTATATCCTATAGGTCCATCCATCTTGTTGTAAATGTTAAGATCTCATTCTTAGGACTGAGTACGATTTTGTGTACATATACCACATCTTTATCCATTCCTTTGCAAACTTTGGCTACTGTAACTAATGCAGCAGTAAACATAAGGGTGAATATATCTTTTTGAATTAGTGTTTTCATTTTCTTTGGGTAAATACTGTATAGTGGAATTATTGAATCATGATAATTCTAATTTTTTGAGGAACTTCCATACTGTTCTTCACAGTGGCTGTACCAGTTAGCATTCCCACTGATAATGCATAAGGATTCCTTTTTCTCCACATCCTCACCAACACTTATTTCTTGAGTTTTTTATTTTAGCCATTCTGACAGGTGAGGGATGATAGCTCATTGTGGTTTTAATTTGCATTTCCCTGATGATGAGTGACCTGATTTTTAGAGGAGTTTTATGGTTTCATGTCTCACAGTGAGGTTCTTAATCCATTTTGAGTTCATTTTTGTGGATGGTGTAAGAAAGTGGTCCAGTTTCCTTGTTTTGCATGTAGCTGTCTGGTTTTCCCAGCACCATTTGTCGAAGAGACTGACATTGCCTTGTGTATTCTTGTCTCCTTTTGACATAGATTAATTGAACATATAAGCATGGGTTATTTCTGAGCTCTGTATTCCGTTCTGTGAATCTGTGTGTCTGTTCTTGTGCCAGTACTATACCATTTTTATGACTAGAGCATTTGTAGTGTATCTAGAAATCTAAGATTGTGGTACCTACAGCTTTGTTCTTAAGATTGCCTTGGCTATTGGGGTTGTTGTGGTTGTATATGAATTTAAGATTATTCCTATTCTGTGAAAAATGTTGTTGGAATTTTGATAGGGATGGCATTAAGTGTGTAGATTTCTTTGGGTAGTATGGACATTTTAACAATATTATTGGGTTCTGTGAGCATGGAATATCTTTGCATTTATTTGTATCAGGCTTGCTTTTATCAGTGTTACATAGTTTTCAGAGTATAGATATTTTACCTCCTTGGTAAAGTTTATTCCTAGGTATTTTATTCTCTTTGGTGCAATTGTGAATGGGATTGTTTACTTAATTTATTTTGCTGTTACTTCATTATTAGTGTGTAGAAATGCAATGGGTTTCTGTATGTTGATTTCATATCCTGCAACCTTACTGAATTCATTTATCAATTCTAGTAGTTGTTTGGTGGAGTCTTCAGAGTTTTCCATATAGAGTATCATGTAATCTGAGAAGAGTGACAGTTACACTTTTTACTAATTTGGTTGCATCTTATTTCTTGTTGGATTGTTGTAGCTAGGATTACCAGTATTATGTTGAATAAAGTGGTGAAAGTGGACATTCTTGTCTTGTTCCTGACCTTAGAGGAAAAGATTATAGTAATTCACCATTAAGGATGATGTTAGCTGTAGGTTTTTCATAGATGGCTTTTATTATTTTGAGGTATGTTCCCTCTAAACCTACTTTGTTGAGTTTCTGTCATGAATGGATGTTGAACATGGTCAAATGCTTTTTCTGCATCTATTGAGATGATCCTGGGGTTTTTATCCTTTCTCTTATTGATGTGATATATCATGTTGATTCATTTGTGAATACTGGACCACCCTTGTAACCCAAGAATAAATCCCACCTTATCATTGTGAATGATATTTTTTAACATTTTTATTTATTTATTTGACAGAGAGAGGGAGAGGGAGAGAGAGAGAGAGAGAGACAGTGAGGGCACAAGCAGGCAGAGCAGTAACTAGAGGGAGAGGGAGAAACAGGCTTCACATTGAGCAGTGAGCTTGATGCCGGGTTCAGTGCCAGCACCCCGGAATCATGACCTGAGCTGAAGATGGATGACAAACCAACTGAGCTACCCAGGCACCCCTATTGTGAATGATTTTTTAAATGTATTATTGGATTCTGTTTGCTCATATTTTGTGGAGGATTTTTGCATCCTATTTCATCAAATACTGGCCTGTAGTTCTTCTTATGTAGTGTATTTATCTGGTTTTCATATCAAGGTAATGATGCTCACATACATTAAATTTGGAAGCTTTTCTTCCTCCTATATCTTTTATAATAGTTTGAGAACAGGTATAACTCTGCCTTAAATGTTTGGTAGAATTTGCTTATGAAGCCATCTGGTCCTGGACTTCGGTTTGTTGGGAGTTTTTTGATTACTGATTGAATTGTGTTTCTTGGAATTTGCTTATTCAGATTTTCTTTTTCTTCTGGATGCAGTCTTGGGAGGTTATAGGTTTCTAGGAATGTATCCATTTATTCTAGATTTTCCAATTTGTTAGCATATAATTTTTCATAATCTCTTATAATCCTTTATACTTCTGTGGTATTAGATGTTCATTCCTAATTTTTTTTTGGACTGGACTGGCTAAAGATTTATCAATTCTCTTGATCATTTATTTATTTAATATGAAATCTCTGGTATTTATTTATTCATTTATTTTGCTATGTTAGTCATCATACAGTACATCATTAGTTTTTGATATAGTGTTCCATGACTCATTTTTTTTTTTTTTTTCATTTAACACCCAGTGCTCCATGCAATACATACTCTCCTTAATACCCAAGACCAGGGTAACCCATCTCCCCACCCCCTCCCCTCTAAAACCCTCAGTTTGTTTCTCAGAATCCATAGTCTCTCATGGTTCATCTAACTCCTCTGATTCCCCCCTTCCTTTTTCCCTTCTTTCTCCTAGTGTCCTCCATGCTATTCCTTATGTTGGACAAATACATGAAACTATATGATAATTAACTTTCTCTGTGTGACTTATTTCACTTAGCATAATCCCCTCCAGCCCCATCCATGTTGATTCAAAAGCTGGGTATTCGTCCTGACGGCTGTGTAATATTCCATTGTATATATGGACCACCTTTTCTTTATCCATTTGTCTGTTGAAGGGCATCTTTGCTCTTTCCACAGTTTGGCTGTTGTGGACATTGCTGCTATGAACTTTTGGGAGCATATGGCCCTTCTTTTCACTGCATCTGTATCTTTGGGATAAATACCCAATAGTGCAATTGCTGGGTCATAGGGGACCTCTCTTTTTAGTTTTTTGAGGAATCTCCACATTGTTTGCCAAAGTGGTTGTACCAACTTGCATTCCCACCAATAGTATAAGAGGGTTCCCCTTTCTCCACTGTCTCTCCAACATTTGTTGTTTCTTGCTTTGTCAATTTTTCCATTCTAATTGGTATAAGGTGGTATCTTGATGTGGTTTTGATATGAATTTCCCTGATGGCCAATGATGATGAACATTTTTTCATGTGTCTGTTAGTCATTTGTATGTCTTCTTTGGAGAAGTGTGTGTTCGTGTTTTCTGCCCATTTTTTGATGTGAGTATTTGTTTTTTGGGAGTTGAATTTGAGATGTTCTTTATAGATCTTGGATACCAGCCTTTGATCTGTAGTGTCATTTGCAAATACCGTCTCCCATTCCATGGGTTGCCTCTTTGTTTTGTTGACTGTTTCCTTTGCTGTGCAGAAGCTTTTTATCTTGATGAAGTCCCCAAAGTTCATTTTTGCTTTTGTTTTCCTTGCCTTTGGAGACATGTCTTGAAAGAAGTAGCTGAGGCTGATGTCAAAGAGGTTACTGCCTGTGTTCTCCTCTACGATTTTGATGGATTCCTGTCTCACATTGAGGTCTTTTATCCATTTTGAGTTTATCTTTGTGTATGGTGAAAGAGAATGCTCGAGTTTCATTCTTATGTGTATAGCTGTCCAATTTCCCAGCACCGTTTATTGAAGAGTCTCTCTTTTTTCCACCAGATAGATTTTCCTGCTTTGCCAAAGATTAATTGACCAGAGTTGAGGATCCATATCTGGGCTGTCTATTCTGTTCCTTTGGTCTATATGTCTGTTTTTGTGCCAGTACCGTGTTGTCTTGGTGATCACAGCTTTGTAGTAAAGCAAGAAGTCAGGCAATGGGATGTCCCTAGCTTTGTTTTTCTTTTTCGACATTTCCTTGGTGATCGGGGTATTTTCTGGTTCTATACAAATTTTAGGATTGTTTGTTCCAGCACTTTGAAAAATGCCATTGGTATTTTGATCAGGATGGCACTGAAAGTATAGATTGCTCTAGATAGCATAGACATTTTAACAATGTTTATTCTTCTGATCCATGAACATGGAATGCTTTTCCATCTTTTTATGTCTTCTTCAATTTCTTTCATGAGTGTTCCTAGAATATAAATCCTTTACCTCTTTGGTTAGGTTTATTCCAAGGTATCTTATGCTTTTTGGTGTTATTGTAAATGGAATCGATTCTCTAATTTCTCTTTCTAAAGTTACATTGTTAGTGTATAAGAAAGCAACTGATTTCTGTGCATTGATTTTGTATCCTGCCACATTACTGAATTGTTGTATGAGTTCTAGTAATTTGGGGGTGGAGTCTTTTGGGTTTTCCACATAAAGTATCGTGTCAACTGCAAAGAGAGTTTTACTGTCTTTTTGCCAATTTGGATACATTTTATTTATTTTTGTTGTCTGATCGCTGTTGCTAAGACTTCTAGTACTGTGTTGAACAACAGTGGCAAGAGTGGACATCCTTATCAGGTTCCAGATCTTAAGGCAAAGGCTCTCAGTTTTTCCCCATTGAGAATGATTTTCATAGATGGATTTTATGAAATTGAGGAATATTTCCTCTATCCGTATGCTCTGAAGAGTTTTAATCAGGAAAGGTTCCTATATTTTGTCAAATGCTTTTTCTGCATCAGTTGAGAGGACCATGTGGTTCTTGTATCTCCTCTTCTTAATGTTTTCTATCATGTTGATTGATGTGTGAATGTTGAACCACCCTGCATCCCAGAGATAAATCCCACATGGTGGTGGTAGATAATCCTTTTAATGTATTGTTGGTTCCTATTAGCTAGGATCTTGTTGAGAATTTTAGCATCCATATTCATCAGGGATACTGGTCTGAAATTCTCTCTTTTGAAGGAGTCTTTACCTGGTTTTGGGATCAAGGTAATGCTGGCTTTGTAGAAAGAGTCTGGAAATATTCCTTCTATTTGTTTTTTTGAAACAGCTTCAGGAGAATAGGTATTATTTCTTCTTCGTATGTTTGGTAGAATTCCCCAGGGAATCCATCAGGTCTTGGACTCTTGTTTTTGGGAGGTTTTCAATCACTGCTTCAATCTCATTACTGGTTATTCGTCTATTCAGGTTGCCAATTTCTTCCTGTTTCAGTCTTAGTGGTTTGTAGGTTTCCAGGAATGCATCCATTTCTTCTAGGTTGTTTAACTTACTGGCATATAGCTGTTGATAATAATTTCTGATGACTGTGTCTATTTCCTTGGTGTTAGTTGTGATCGCTCCCCATTCATTCATAATTTGACTAATTTGGGTTCTTTTTTTTTTTGATAAGTCTGGTCAGTGGTTTATTGATCTCATTAATTCTTTCAAAGAACCAGCTCTAGTTTCATTGATGTGTTCTACTGTAATTCTTGTTTCTAATTCATTGATCTCTGCTCTAATCTTAATTATTTCCCCTCTTATGCATGGGTTAGGCTTAATTTGTTGTTGATGTTCCAGTTCTTTAAGGTGTAAAGATAGTTTGTGGTTTGGGGATTTTTCTCTTTTTTTGAGTGAGGCTTGGATGGCTTTGTATTTCACCCTTAGGACAGCCTTTGCCATATCCCATAGGTTTTGGACTCAAGTGTTTTCATTCTCATTGGTTTCCATGAATTGTTTAAGTTCTTCTTTGATTTCCTGGTTGATCCAAACATTTTTGAGCAGGATGGTCTTTAGCTTCCAAGTGTTTGAATTTCTTGCAAACGTTTTCTTGTGATTGAGTTCCAGTTTCAAAGTGCTGTAGTCTGAGAATATGCAGGGAATAATCTCAATCTTTTCGTATCAGTTGAACCTTGATTTGTGACCCAGAATGTGGTCTATTCTGGAGAAAGTTCCATGTGCTCTTGAGAGGAATGAGGACTCTGTTGTTTTAGGGTAGAATGTTCTCTATATATCTATGAGGTCCATCTGGTCCATTGTGTCATTCCAAGCCTCTGTTTCCTTGTTGATTTTCTGTCTGGGTCATCTATCCATTGATTTAAGTGGGGTGTTAAAGTCTTCTACTCTTACTATATTATATCAATTTATTCCTTTATATCTATTAATAGTTTTTCTTTATATATTTAGGACTCCTGTCTTGGGTGCAAAGATAGTCTAGCCCCTCAGTTTTAAGAAATCCTCTAGGGGATTCTCATTCACTTTCATGATTTAGTGTGTGAACCAGTGTTGCGGAGTTATGAATGGGAATGGGAGGGTCTATAAACATCTTCAATTTTTTCTAGAGAAAGGATTCTTATCTCTCATCAAGATCTCAAATCTGTAATCCTGCCACCCACAAGAAGCTAAAAACATTCTCTTATATTCCATACTATGATAAATAGAACACTGTGCCAAAGTAAAATACATTCTTTGGTACTCTGCTTTAGCTGCATTGAACAGCCCATTACCTGAGAGGTCAGATTAAATCACGCTGAGAACCAGCTCAAGTTGAGGTCTGACGTATTTTCCTCCTCTTTTAGGAATTTAACCTGATTGCCATTCTCTAAAAAGTGATTTGAAAGCCCGGTGATTAAGATGTTTTAAAGTCAAAATATGCAGGCCCCTAACATAGAGACTAGGGCAGACTTCAAAAAAGGAGAGATCTTTTGCCTCCAGACCCTACCTCAAGGACACAAAGAGGCATTTGAAGGATGTAAGTGAGAAACCCAGCCTTTCCCACCTGGCATATTGTATTATTTGCCTTGGGTGGATGGGGATTTTCTAGGTGTAATTAGTTAACATCTATTAAGCAAGGCCATTTATTAAGTTCTGCACCCCATGGGACCTTAGTACACTGTAACTGATGATGACAGCAGAGGCAGTATCCTTTCCAGTTGGTGTAGTGTCAAGATAGCTTGGTATTCTATTGTCTCCATGGTGGTCTGAAGCTTATGGGAGTTTTTATGCTTGAGGATATAATGCTTAATAATGATTTCTCTGAGTTTTCAATTTGGAAAGCAATTGGGTATACTCCGGTGTTTCAAGCATCTGTTGTAATGGCGACTTATCCAGTTCAACATTAATCTCAGCCCTGTGGGACTCCAAATTTTCAAAGGAGTATTTAATTAGTATATATAGTATTGGAACTGGCTAAATGTAAAGACTACATTCTGCATGTGACCAAGTATAGGGAGATTTTATATTAAATTCATATATATATATTCATATATAATTTGGACATTATTATTAATAGCAGGGGTTTCAAGTTCAAATGCTTTCATGGAGGAACTAAGGGTAATTGGAAAATATACACCCCACCTAAAGGTGCCAAGCAGAAGAAATTACATGATAATCTTTTTTTTTGCAATTAATCTGAACTGTAATATGTAACATGCATCTACAACCATTTGCATAGGTAATATTTACTCATTATTCAGTGTGACAAGTATTGTGCTCAGTACTATACATTGTCGTATTAAATTTTCATACCAACCCCCTCCATTAGGTACATTATTACTCTCAGTTTATTGAAGATGACACGGAGTTTAGAGAAATTGAGTAACTTCGCCACTGGCTCACAGTGTATTTGTCAGTATCAGCCAAAAAGTGTAACAAACAACCCAGTATGTCTGTTGCTTGTTCATATCCAGTCCCATGCATGTTAGTGGGGGTGGGAGGAATGAAGCAAATGAAGTTCTTTTTCATGTAGCTATCCTGGGTTCCTTTGCTCTTGGTTCTCCATTCTCCTGTGGGTCTTGGAATGTTTTGATGGACCAGGCTTGGAATGGCACATATCACTATTTTAGAACTCATTCACAGGCCACAGTGAACTATATTGGAAGCTGGGGAATATAGTCCAGAGGTGGGACTCAGGAAGAAGAGGAAATCAAGGATGCTGTTGAGCACTAGCAGCTTGTAAGCAGCAAAGCTGGGGCCCAAACTCAGTTGTCTTAACTTGAAAGCCCTCTTCATCATGGAGGTAAAACTGACATTTTGCTTTGCCTCCTTCATAAATAAGCATGTGCATCATATTTTGCAGGTGGGGGAAAACAATTTTGTACCCCACAATAAAGCAGAAATAAAAAGATCACCTGTCCAGTTCTGGTTCCCTCAGTGAGTGATGTCTTGGAACATTTCTTGTAAGAGTGGACTCATCTAATTGAAAAAAAAAGTGTTATTTCTGACTTTAGCAGTGTCGATGTCTGAAGAAATGGCATAAACTTTGTTGATTTGATAATTACATGGAGAAATGCTCTTTTTCCACATGAACAGACTAATGGCAATCTTACTTTTTGTTGTCTTAAACATATATTCACACTCACACCCACCCACCCACTCACACACATCCTCATACCATCCCTTCTGAAATGGGACTACCTTGTACTTTATTGCAAGTGAACTATTTTCTAAGTGCTTTTATTTTTCAGGCTTTTATTCGACATTACATAAGTTCTCGCTTGCTAATTTATTTCTTGATAAAAAGCATGTATTTTATTTCATGCAATCATTCTATTTCTATAAAGTTGAACATATAACAAATTATTTCCAAGTTAAAGCAGCTTGTCATACATTAGAGGAGCTTGCTGTTTAAAGAAAATCTCTCCTTCACATTTTCCTATCATATTCTGAGTAAACAGCACCAACACTTTCATCAAGTGAATAGTTCATATATAATTTGGACATTATTATTAATAGCAGGGGTTTCAAGTTCAAATGCTTTCATGGAAGAACTAAGGGTAATTGGAAAATATACACCCCACCTAAAGGTGTGCAAAGTCAGCATTATTAAATCACTGCTCCCATGAGGAGAAAATGTATATATGGGCTGAATTGATCCAGTACACTTAAATTTAATGTAGCATGATGTAATTTTCATCCATTTTTTAAGAACAAAATATATATTTCATAAGACATAATAACCTAAGTTATCAATACAATGATCAAATTAACATTGAAAATACTTACAGTGGTGGATTTGTTACCCTTTTATAATCACTATCTAGTTTATTGATAATCTGTGTTTCCTTCTTGAAAAAGTATCCTCTCTTCCCAGCACTTAACTTTCTTGAGAGAAATATTTAAAGCATTTGAAGCATAGGGCCCAGGACAAGCCCATCATCTTAATCCTTGCTTTTTCTTGGGAATGAGCCCATTCTTTTAATACTTATATGCATGTTGGGTAGAGAAGTCAGTCTCCTATGATAAGAGTGTAGTTAAATGATAAGTAATTGTCAATATCAAACACTTTTTTTATTTAAAAAACCAACAGTTTTGGGTTGCCTGGGTGGCTCAGTCGTTAAGCATCTGCCTTAGGTCCTGGTCATGATCCCAGAGTCCTGGGATCAAGCCCCACATGGGGCTCTGGGCTCAGCAGGAAGCCTGGTTCTCCCTCTCCCACTCCCCCTGCTTGTGTTCCTCTCTTACTGTCTCTCTCTGTCAAATAAATAAATAAAATCTTTAAAAACAAAACAAAAAAACCCCAGCAGTTTTATGAGGTTCATAAAATGAAGATTCCAGTATTCACACAGAATTTTGAAAATATGTGTTCTTTTCTCTGTTTAGGAGTTATTGGCTTAAGATTCATTTGCCTAACTTTAAGAAAGATAAAGTAGCATTTCAGCAAAAGAATACACAAGATAGGAAGAAAGGGTGTAATGTTATTTTCATTTTTACTCTGCAGTTTTGTCATTTGCCGAGCCAACATGATCATAGTTAAGAACCAGATCTCTGAGGCCTGGGTACACAGGATGAAGTAATTTATTTGGCAGCTGTTGTTGACTCTGTATCAATGGTAGAAGCTGGTCTCGTTTCACCTTTAAATGGGAGAGTTTATATGGACCACATCTTCCTTATCCATTCGTCCGTTGAAGGGCATCTTGGTTCTTTCCATAGTTTGGCAACCGTGGCCATTGCTGCTATAAACATTGGGGTACAGATGGCCCTTCTTTTCACGACATCTGTATCTTTGGGGCAAATACCCAGGAGTGCAATTTCAGGGTCATAGGGAAGTTCTATTTTTAATTTCTTGAGGAATCTCCACACTGTTCTCCAAAGAGGCTACAGCAACTTGTATTCCCACCAACAGTGTAAGAGGGTTCCCCTTTCTCCACATCCTCTCCAACACATTTTGTTTCCTGTTTTGTTAATTTTGGCCATTCTAACTGGTGTAAGGTGATATCTCAATGTGGTTTTAATTTGAATCTCCCTGAGGGCTAGTGATGAAAGGATGAATACCCAACTTTTGTAGCAACATGGATGGGACTGGAAGAGATTATGCTGAGTGAAATAAGTCAAGCAGAGAGAGTCAATTATCATATGGTTTCACTTATTTGTGGAGCATAACAAATATCATGGAGGACATGGGGTGTTAGAGAGGAGAAGGGAGTTGAGGTAAATTGGAAGGGGAGGTGAATCACGAGAGACTATGGACTCTGAAAAACAATCTGAGGGGTTTGAAGTGGCAGGGGGTGGGAGGTTGGGGTACCAGGTGGTGGGTATTATAGAGGGCATGGATTGCATGGAGCACTGGGTGTGGTGAAAAAATAATGAATACTGTTTTTCTGAAAATAAATTAATTAATAAAAGAAATAAAAATAAAAATAAAAATAAAAATTAGTAATAAAAAAATAAAGTAAATAAATAAAATAAAAATAGAATGACCCTATGATCCCAAATAAATAAATAAATAAATGGGAAAGTTTAGAAGTCACATTTATCGTTTTGCCAGAAAGGTACAGAAACTTGCCTCCTAGTGGCAGAACATTCTTTGAGACTTGTGGGGCAGAAACTACTCTCCATTATATGTGTCAACCACCACATCAATACATTGCTCATTAATCGAGGGAGAGGTGGAAATACTGGTGTCACAAAGCCAGTCAGCAGGGGACTGTGTACAGTGTAGAGAATGAAAAAGTAAACAAAAGAGAAGCTGAAGGGCTGATACACTCTGTTATGTGCTAAGGAATTCAGTGGATAGGAAATAAAAAGAGCTATTACTAATTGGAATAGGGAGCTTTTAACAGTGTCCACTTTAACACATGTGTGATTTTGAGTTCTGGGGAACTCATAAATATCACTTGGAAAACTCCTGGCTGCCATCACTGAGCTTTGTAGAAAAGACTTAAATTTGAGTAGGTTGTAGAACAACAGCTCATGACTCTATAAAAAATTAGAGCATAGTGCACATATTCCATGACTTGAGAGGTATAAGTCAGTATCAGTCAGGCCTACTTGATCTTTTGGTAAAATGAATAGAGAGATAAAACCTGTGAACTCTAGAGTTGTGAATTTAATGACTCCTAGAAGCCCAGGTTGTGAACAAGGGCTATGAGTATGTTACTGTTCATAGGTCTTTATGGGGAGAATTACTGATGATAAACCACAGACTTTCTGCTGGATACTTTCATTCTTGGTTAAGCAATGCAGAACTGTCCTCACAAAAAAATTGACCAGATCCAAATGGCTTCCAGGACCAAAAAGAAGTGGTTTACACGGGGAATTTCTTAGTCTGTCCGTGCCGCCCACCCCCCCGCCCCGCCAAGTTTTGTGCCTTCTAGAAAAGTGCCAGAAAATATGTAAATGGAAGAGCATTGGAGTCTTCCATGTATTACTCCCTCAATCCCTTCACCCCCAAATGACATTGGCTCAGGAATAGCAGGAGCAAGTGTAGGTCACTGATGAGGCAGCCAGTTATCTTCAGAGCACATGCTATTGGTAGGCAGTGGCCACTTTGTACTTTCATGCCTTCAGACAGATGGGAAGAAAAGGAAACCAGCTCAGTGAACAAGGATGAGTGTTACAATCCTGTCCCATGAAGAAGCCATGAAGAGGAAATTATACCATCATCTGCAGATATCTGGGCTATCAAAATGAGTTTGGTAGATGGACTGGAACCTCTAAAGCCCAGGAACAAATTACTGGGAGAAACTCCTTTTGGGGCAAGAACTATGCAAAAACAACGAAGAGCTAATCACAATGCTGTGCTTAGAGTACCGCAAGCTACCGCACTCCAAGCTAAGGCCCTCACTTTGATGTACATAAAGGCTCATGTATTCTTCCTTACTTGCCAGGTCATGAACAGTTAGGATAAAGAGGATATGTTGTTATAGGGCACTGAATTCTGAGTCACATAGTCCTAATACTGAAAAGTGAATAGGTGCATGCCTAGAATGGGTCCTGCGTGCCAGTAGTCATGACCCAATGTAAAGCATCACTATGAAAATATATTGAATTGAGAGGGATGCAATTGGCAGGTGAATCACATAGATCCTATGTGGTTAGCCTAGAGTCTGACCACAGTAGATCTCTTATCTAGAGGAGAAGCTCCAGCTCATACATAACTATGGAAGCTGTGAATCCCAGTGTCAACTATGCTCCTATTCTCTTGGCATTTCTTTTATCCAACAATAATCTCTGTACTTCTGTCTGCCCTGCTCTTTGACCCAGGGAGCCTAACCTCTTTGAACTGTACCTCCTAGCCTTCCTTGTTGTCTGCTTTCTGCCAACAGAGGCTCCCAAAGGACTTTGAAGGCTGGGAAAAGAAAGTGGTCTGACCTAGCTTGCTTGCTTATGTGAAATCTGTGAAGGGTGTTCTTGCACATCTAGGCCTTATGTATAGGAAAACTGCTCATTTGTTAAGAGAGGTGCAGGCAGTATTGCTCCAAATGCTTTTTTTCCTAATGGCATCCGTGGCATACTGTGATATTACCACAGTAACACTCTGAAGCAGAATGCACTTGGAAATCCTGTGGCTTTTCATATCGACAATAGCACACATATACTATCCCTTAGGGCTTGAGTATAGTTAACAAGTATCAAGACTAGTGGTGCATGGCTTGCAGCTGAGATAATTCTAACATTCATTCATTAATTCAGCAAGGATTTATGGAGGTCCTTCTACAGGCAAGACATTGCACTAAGTCGAAAGACAAGGATAAGACAAATCCTGCTTCCACAAAAAGGACAGTTCATTAATATAGAGATGGGGTACTGGGCATGGGCAGGGGACACAGTCCTCAAACCCTACACTATATACAGTACTAGTGTGTGTTATAGGATTGGAATAGAAATAAAAAATGCAGAAAGAAAGTTTAAAGGATGGTGGGCATGAGAAGGAGGGGCATATAACCAAATAGGAGAGAGCAGGAATTAAAAATGATTAGTGAGTTCAGTTGACCTGGGTCTTGAAAGGGAGGTAGAAGTCTAAAAAGGTATAGATTGGTGCGGAAGACGGAGTGTTTAACACATTTGAAGATGCGGAAAGGGGCAGTTAGGAAGGGCAAACGGAAGCACTGTGTCTGCTGTGATGGAAAGGTAAGAGCTTTCATGAGGTCTTGAAATTTAACTCAAGTACAAAAATGATATAAACATCCAATTATCTCCACCATGTAAACCTATCTTGACAGACTAGAAAAGAAGCCAAATGTTGACAACAGTTATTTTTATATAGAAGATTTTTACTGTGTGTTTTATATTTTCTTACTTTCTAATCTGATTTGAACTTCAGTTTGATAGGACTATTAAGTAGACTAATGAGAAGAAAGGCATTAGGGAAGAGTTTAAATTCAACTTTGACCAATTGCGTCTGACTTATACATTTTAATGGGAGAGGTATCATTGTTGATATTGTTTTGTGAAGAGGCGTTAACAAGATGGCATTGTACTAAGCCTACACTGAGTCACCTATTAAAGTACTCACAGGAGCTTCTAAACTATAGGCTCCTAAGGAGTTTGTGATGGCATTTTGCACCCCCTTTGTTAAACTCCCCCATCTTCTAAGCCCACCTTTTCTTCAGCCATTGCTGTGGCAACCAGCTTTCAGAACAAGTGACCCTACCCCAACTGGTCTTGGCTGCCTCAATCCTGTTGCTTGACATTTGGCAGCGTTGTGCTTAAATCTGTATCATTCAGGAGTACTAGGAGTACTGGGCTAGCCCTTGACAAATGAGGGATGGGAGCAAGGGGGGTGAATGCCCCTCTCTTCCCTTTCCCTGGCAGATAGTTCTGAAAAATGTTCTACTCTACTTCTTAGTGGATCCCAGTGGGTTTAAGCTCAGTCACCCATCACAGAGATCAGCTGGATAACTAATCCTTGTATTGGCTCTTTTCCCTTCT
Organism: Mustela erminea; assembly: GCF_009829155.1. Classification (NCBI taxonomy): domain Eukaryota; kingdom Metazoa; phylum Chordata; class Mammalia; order Carnivora; family Mustelidae; genus Mustela; species Mustela erminea. The sequence continues at coordinate 18,786,899 of NC_045635.1, read as the reverse complement.
CTGTTTTATTCTTCTCAATCTCTCTTTCCTGCTGCTTGGGATATTTTCCCTATGTCTCTATGCAAAATAACTTGTCTCCAAGTCTGCTTTCTGGGGGCACTGGGGAGGGACACTCAAAGACAAATAATGTGCCACTGAACTTACTTTGTAACTATGACATTTTGTTCGTGAAATGTATCCTTCCACGAATACAAGGTCTTTTGTTAGGGTACTAGAAAAGACACCAGATACCAAACCCGATTTATATGGTCTATAGGATTAGTAGCTGAAGGGATATTCTGCTTTAAAGAATTTGTCTGAATTTGTCTGCACCCTGGGATCATCTGAGGAGATTCACAAGTTACTGATACTATCCCCCAGAGATTGTGAATTAATTGACTTAGAGTGTGACTCGAGTGGCACAATTTTGAAATATTACCTAGGGAATTCTAGGAGAGGACAAATTTAGGAACCAGTGATCTAGATCAGATTTTGCAGACTATAGCTTGTGGTCCAAATCTGGCCCACTGGCTGCCTGGTTGTGCACAGCCCATGAATTAAGAATGGTTTTTACAATTTTAAATGGTTAGAAAAGAATTCAAAGAAGAATATTATTTCATGAGAGCCCTCCGTAATCAGTGGACCTTTAAGATTGTAGCTCCTATGCCAACCATAGTATTATGCCAAGCACACTCTCAAATATTGTGTGATCACTGTATTTGATAATGCATGAGCATGTCATGGTCAGGCATTAACAGTTGAAAAGATTAGTGTAAAAAAGAAAACCCACCCATACACATTTGCTTCAATCTACACTTTGTTTTAGCAAAAACATAATTGAATGTAAGAACAGTATCTTTTACAAAGCTAAAGGAGAGCAAGGAATTGTCCAGTGTGTTTCTTTCTAGGTAGTCTTGTATGTATATGTGTAGTTTAGTTTTAGCAGGATTGGAAAGCATAGTTCTCTAAGCTTTGTCTAAAAGAAATGCCTTCACATGGTTTTTTCTAGCATCTCCTAGAGGTGATAGAGTTGGGAGGGGAGTAGATGGGTAGTCTTTAGGAAGTTAAGTTAGAGTAGTTTATATTGATTGTTTCATCTCATTTGTGTGAATGAAGAAATTACAGGTACAAGTCCACAACATGTTTGGCCTTCAACTATATAGGGAATGAAGTCACCAGAGCTGGATGACTGAGGCTAATAGGGTTGTGAGTAGTGAAATAAACTGAAGTCCACTCAGTTAGTAATGAGGACTGAATGAATCACATAATTATTTAAAATCCACTGACTACCATTGCACACTAGTAGATTGGTTCAGACCCTCCTTATTCCATGGCACCCTTCTATTTATTTATATCCCCTCTTAAAAGAAATCTGAAGAACTAAAGATACAGTCTCACTACAACCAGTGATAATTATATGTTTCAAGTCCATACGTTTAGGGCCAGTTGGATACAAGTGCTTGTGCTCATGTTGAGATGGAAACACTGAAGTGCAAGTAGATTTAAGGATTTTGTCACAGAAGTGTTGTCAAAGGAAAGAGTGAAAATAGATGTCCTTCCTTTGTACAATTAGGTACACAACTCTCCTCTCGGATGTTTCAATATTTTAATTGCAAAGTTCTTGGAAGCCTTAGAAATAAAGCATATTGAATCCAAGTTGATCAGTTTTTGTGCAATAGAACGAGCACATGACATTTGTCTATAAATGTGTGACTGGCAATCATTGATACAATAAAACTGGTAGGTTCAAATATGGTGTTTAAAAACTTAATTAAATGTGTTCTCTGAATATCATGTACAAATTATTCCCTCAGGGAAGCCATGATATCTGACTTTGATAACATAACCTGCTTGGGAAAGCTGTCTTAATTTTAGAGAAGAGTTTTTAGCTAAATACAATCTTGTGCTAAATGTTAGATTTCCTTTTCTTTTCTGGGAAGGATGAATGTTTCACAGTGGTTTGTAAACAAAACAAAACAACAACAATAAAAAAAAAAAACAGAAACATACCCTACCCCTCCCAAGATGTGAAATGGTCACCCCAGTTGACCCATAACATTCTGAATGATAAGGGGGGTTACTATGAGGAAATAGCCTCTCCTTGTTAAAACAGAATCCAGAAATCCAGAATGCAAAGGCTTAGCTCTGGAAAGTAGATCTCCTCAGTATGGGTGTAGGAGGGATGAAGGGATGGCTAACTCAGTGGCATAATTTGGTCATCTGAATTTTACCTTCTTCTGAGGTTCTTTGGCTTGGCTTCCTGTTCACCCTATCCCACTGATGTGTGCATGGTGGTTTTCTCTTCAGTGCCTTGGCCCAAGTAATGATTGGCTGGAATGTGCACATACATTTTATACTATAGAACAAGAAGGACATACCACAGATACAAGGAATATGAAGAGTCTGACTTACAGAAGGCTCTGATCCTGTCAAAGTCCATCTTCTCTCATAGGTTTTCTGACCCCATTCAATCCTACATAGAGCCCAAGGACCTAGCCCCCTACTCTTTCATTTCTTGGCTGTTTGTCTTTCTACTTCTGCACCATGTTCCTTCTGTTACTGAGGATGTGTGTTAGTTATTGATGATGGATGCTGTGGTGCTTAACACAGATCCTTCCTTCCAAATTGAGGCCATCATGCCCAGCTGATCGGAGTGTTGGTTGTGGGTGATTGTCATCTTCCTCTTAAAAGCATTATTCTTGGCTAAAGGGCTCTGCCTTATCCCAAGTTAGGTGCTTTCCATAGGGGTAACCTTCATTCAATGACTTAAAGGCCAATGTAGGGGTATAAAGCTGTGGTCCCCTCACCTTGATTTTACCTAATTCTGAATATCCATTTCCACTCCAGTATGCCCCCATGGGATTGGCTAAGGTCTCTATTGCAACTGTCTTACAGCTCAACTTCACTCTCTGCCCAGTCTGGCTTCCTTGACACTCTTACTGGTAGTGTTTCTGAAAGGACTTCCCAGTGAAAACGTCACACAAATCTTGACCTCAGGTCTATTTCCACAGGACCCTAACCTGGGACGTATAAAAATGTCTTTTTCTTCCAAATACTACTCACCCTTCAGATGGGAACCAGTTCATAATTTTCTTTTTATAGATTGGGAAACTGAAATGGAGAGAGACTGCCAAGGTCACAGAATGAGTAAACAGCACAAACAGTTGTGTCTCAAACCAAGTCCCATGTTCTTACGCAACATGACATATTGCCTGTGCACTTTTATCAGAAACTTGTTATATTTTTCAAACATGTAGCACATACCCAGCAGCCAGATTTGATTCCATCTTTGCCATCTTTGTTTCAAATCTTTTTTAAGGAAATAGAACATTACAAATACAGCTGAATCTTTTTCTCTCAACTCTTTACCCTCCATCCTTTCCTGATTTCTTAAAAAAGGAATCTGAGTCAATTAGCAAAAAATGTTGTATAAATAAATTTAAATGATATACTCACTGATGAAGATATTATTGCTGAGTTGGCTAGAAGCAAAAATATGTAAGTATACTTTAAATTTGAATAAATGCATTTCCCTTAAATAGATTTTGTATATTCAGCACAACACGGTGTTTTGCCAAGTGCTTCTCCTATACCGTAAAGTTTCATAAATACATTTTTTTGAGGGAAATTATTCCCATGTGTTTCTGATTAATATATACTTTGCTGTCCATCAGAATGTTGTGTTGCCTGGGTAATTGATATCTGAAAAAGCTTTTTCAGCTTTTATCCTTAAGTTGAAGATGTGGAATTTGTTAGCAAGAAATAAAATTGAACACTAAATACTTCATTTGAATTATGAACATAAATTTTAGAGTGCCAAGTCATTCTTAAGTTGAGAAGACACGTTCTTTTACTCATTACTCATTCATGTCTTTGTCTTGTATTTTCATTTTTTTCTTCCTTGCAATTATACTATTAAGAGTTTGCATATGGGGTATAGCTCAGAGCCTCAGTGACTTTAGGTTGAGGTAGTGGATACTGCCTTTGACTGCAATAATATGATTGCCAGAGACACCAAAAATTTCACCATAAAAGCTCATTTATACTAAGAAAGGCAGGTGGAGTTTTGATGGTAATAAGCAGAAACTGAATTCACCTTTGTGTTTTATGTCCCGCATGACCAGGTCAGGAACTGAGAAAGGGTCAAGGGGCTGTACAAACTGGACTGTGTGCTGGAGTGACATCTGCAGGAATGCTGTCCTGGAATAATGTCTCCTTGCCCACTACCCCTAAATATGGATGCTCTCCATCTTATCCAGTACTTGGACAGTGGAGCCAAAGATTGCAATAGGGCATTGATCATGGAGAGTGACAGGGAAGGGACTTGTACAGGAAGTGGAAGACATGCTTTAAGAGGCATAGTTTGAAGTCATTGCCTCCTGATATGTATTCCCAGACCAGTAAATAGGAGTTCAGATACCAGGATGTGTGATTTAACAGTAGTCGGAACATGTGACTCAGGGACACTGTTTGATAGAGATGTTGGTGGGATTGGGGTTTCGTGGTGATGATGGTGCTGAAAATGAATAGCTCCATGTTCAGTTACACACCAAACCAAAACTTTAGATACCTGCTCTGGGCCAAGCTATTAGGAGCCCTTGAGCCCACAGAGCTTAAAGGAATACAGCAAATAAAATAGTGTGAGGTGAGTGCAGGCTGCTGTGCGAATCCATGGGAGGGACACTTAATCTAGCCTTTGGTTTTGGAAGTTTTCCCAGGGGCGGTACCTTATAAGTGGAATCTCAAAGGATGAGCAAGAGTGATCTAGGAGAAGATGATGGAATAGGAGTGGGGAGGGGCTTTTTAAGGGGAGAGTAAAGCATGGGTAAGAGGGGAGAGAGAACCTGGTCATTGGGACGGTTTTCCAAGTACAGTAGTCTACCATTGTACTCAGGTGAAACTTATTTTTTAAAGGAGAATATAAATAATACAGTGAAGAGAGGAGCCAAGTGCCCGGAGTCTGGAACAAAAAAATTAATTTAGAATTATCAGTAGTTTATAAAAAGCACAAACAAAATTTGTTGTTACAGTTAGGTGCACATAATTAAAACTTCACATATCATTTGGAGACATATCCTCACAGAGTGTCTCCTGTTAACTATTCCTGGTAAAAGATTTCCTGCTTTGTATTACCTAATATCACAGAACCTGGTCTGTGATACTGGTCTCTCAAACCAGTGTATAAATATAGATATATATATATATAAATACATATACATTCATATATACACAATATATATGTATATATAATGTATATATATGCATAATGTGTGTGTGTGTGTATATATATATATATATAAATTTTTATCTTTCAAACTCAATACATTATTAACAAAAGGATGTACAGGAAAAAGTCTTGAGTTGCATTCCAGATTCACCTGGCATGGTGGTGTTCAATCCTGGCTGGACATCAGAATCATTTAATATGGATGCCTGTGACCCCACATAGATTCAGAGTCCATCGGTTGGGGGTGCATTCTGGGCATTGGGATTCTTAAGAGCTCGCCAGGGTAATTCTAACGTGCAGCCAAAGTTGGGTACCAAAAAATTGGTGGGATGCCTGAATCGTGTGTAAAAGTTTGGAAAAATGTACCAAAATGTCAAGAAATGAGATCGGCTTTGTGTTGCCTGTGCCAAGAGGGGTATCAGTGTTAGTGCAAAGAAGCTCTATGTTAATAACCCTATGAATGGGTGATCATGAAACAGAAATCTAAACATTGTGTCTCTTCACTGTACGTGTGCATGTGCGTATGCATTTTATTGTGTTTTAAGTATGCTTTAAGAAATTGGTTTGGGGGTTTTAGATTGAAATGTGACATGATAATTTTTTTCCATTTAAAATAATGAGAAGCCCCTAGAATGGATAATGAGATAAATACTCAGGAGTGATTTGCTTATGTTAAAAGGTAGATGACTATTTTTTTTAATATCAGAAATAGTGCATTTAATTTCTCAGCCTGTTGCACACTGCCCGTGAGGTAGTCGAGGTATGTAGGGTACTCTTCAACTCTAGGGTAGTCAGGGGACTGGAAGAGGGTGCACCTGCCCAATGGAGAGCAAGGTTACATGCTACTCTTGGTCCGTACTGTGTGTGTGGCAAGTGCTGGGAGCAGCAGGCCTCATCCACTTACTTGTACAATGAAGAATGTGACCTAAAGTAGCTCTGATTTTCCAAGTGTGGAGTACTTCCATGAGCCATCTAGGGTTGGGTAATGGGATGAAGACAGTTCTGTCTGTCTCCCATTTGTTTGTGAGATGATCCTTTGGGAGGCAAGATGGGGCAGGGAGGAAGCCAATAAAAACCTCACCATTGACCAAGGTGCTACTATGGGTAACTTGGACTCACTTCCTTTGAGATGTCTCTGGGGAGCCATGTGGACCAGCTTTGAGAATCGTCCTACTGAGGGGAGAGGAAGATGGTGTATTTGTTCACCACCTCCCATCCCTTACTGGTGCTGGCCAACTCCTGAGGGAGTCTCTGGCTGCCCCATGCACAGACCAGTGGTGCTGCCAGGGGCAGCTGATTCTGCCTACTCAGAGAGATGGAGGAAGCCACAGCTTGTGTGAGACCCTCTGAGGGGCCCATCGGGAGGCTGAGGAGAGGAAAACGTGTGCTGCCAGCATCTGCTCTGCTTCACTCCCTACCACTTCAGTGACAAGGGCCTGCCCTGCTTACTTTATACTTTGGTTCACTGCATATATTTTAATTTAAGCAAGTGTCGCAGGGCTTTTCACCAAATTGAAAAAAAATCACCCTTCCCCCATGAATTCTGATTTGGCAAATTCTGATAGGAAGTTGGTAAACTATGTCACAAACTCTGTCTGTTTTCTGAGGCCACCAGTAGTTGTAAAAAAAAATACTTATTTTTGAAAGAAATGAATCAGCTTGATTTTAGTTGGTTGGAAAATGTTAACAATAATCATGATTAATCTGCAACTGTTAAACATGTATAAGGCCTGGACTTTTTTTTCTATCACAGATTTTTAAGTCAATAAATATAATTATAGAGACTAATAGTTCAGGTTTTGATTCCTCTATTATACTAAATGATCATGACATGACAGATTATGGTAAAATTGTCAAATCAATGAATTATAAAACTGTACATGGAAATTATTAACTGAGATGCTCTTCTAGGTTCTGTTTGAAGATCACGAAGCATGGGGATCAACAGAAATTTTTGGTTTGGAGAGTTGGCAAAGGATTTCTGCATGGAGAAAAAATTGTTTTTCCCTTTCCTTCTGTCTTACACTCCCTTTTTTCCCTTGCCTCATTAATAATGTTAACAAATGCTTTGCAATTGACAGTAAATAATGAACTTGAGTCAGATCCCACCATGGCTGAGGAGAGGAGAAAGGCTAAGGGAAAAAAATGGGATGAACTCATAATAGCTGGATTTCTCAGCTTTTCTGTCTGTTGTCTTCTAATGTATTTCATAGCATTTTGTTGGGAGTTGCCATTTGGAATATGGGAAGAAATAGCAAGGGTGGACAAGGCCTAAAATAAACAGCTCTGCTACGGAAAACAACAACAACATGCTAGCATGCTGTTTTATTGCTTTTACATGAGTGGTCACCCCCCACCCCCCCGCCTGTTTCAAAACCAGAGCTTACATGTTAAAGGGACCTGTAAGAGCACAGTATATTAATCACATGTTCAAAATGCCAAATAGCCTCCACTTACCTGCAGTTGTTATCCAGCCAAAAAGGCCAAAAATAATAAAAGAGACAAATTGCAGGATTGATTTTTGTTGTTGTTGTTGTCGTTATTGTTATAAGGAAAAGATTTTATTACTATTGGACAGTTCTTTTCATAAATGTTTTAAGAATATGATTCAGAAAGTGATTGAATCAAACACTTAAGACAAAGATTCCCTGAATATAATAAATTATGGCTGTTTGGAAATTTATTTTGGCCACTATTTGTATAAAGAGTTATCCAGATGGTTCCCTAGTTTTCAATTTTGCTAAAGAAAATTGAGGCAATTAGGTCAACAAAGTCATTACTACACGATCAAGCTATCTTTAAGAAGACACCTGCTACAATATAGTAATAGTATAGTCTGTGGCTAGAACTATATGGTCAGTGTATTTATTAATATTTAAGAAATGAAGCAAGGTTTAAAACATTGTTACCACAGTTATTTTGAAATTTGGATCTTCTCTTTATTAATAAGTGAAGGTGATTCTTAATGTGATCCTATTGGCTTTTCCTTGCAGCTAGTCTTTTTGTCCATGTATTTATCCAGGGATGGAATTGTCATGGTCCCAGGGCACCAATACTAAAACAATTGGAGGAGAAATAATTCTTCAGCTTCCCTTGGTTAAGATCCCTCTCATAGGTCCTTTTTGTAAGTACTTTCTGTTGGGCCAATTTAAGTTAAGTCAGCCTTTTTAAAGCAATGCTGAAAGAACATAGGGGTAAAAGAGTAACATGATAGAAACGAAATACTAAAAACATCTGTATGTCTGTTATCTGTATAGTAGTAAACGTGTTTTGTTTGGAGTTGTTAATGTTTTATTTTTAAAAATATTTTATTTATTTATTTGACAGAGATCACAAGTAGGCAGAGAGGCAGGCAGAGAGAGAGGAAGGGAAACAGGCTCCCCACTGAGCAGAGAGCCCAATGCGGGGCTCAATCCCAGGACCCTGGGATCACGACCTGAGCTGAAGGCAGAGGCTTTAACCCACTGAGCCACCCAGGTGTCCCTAATGTTTTATTTCTGTTTTATTTATTTTTATTTTTAAATTTTTTTTTGAGCATGAGTGAGAGAAAGCACGAGTTGGGGGGGCACAGAGGGAGAGGGAGAGAGACAGAGAATCTCAAGCAGGCTCCATTCTTGCACATAGCCTAATGCGGGGCTCGATCTCAGGACTCTGAGATCATGATCTGAGCCAAAATCAAGAGTCAGATGTTTAACTGAGCCACTTAAGAATCCTGAGTTGTTATTGTTTTAAATGGCCAGCCGGGGTTTTATGAGCTTTTGCAGAGCTGGGTTTCCAGGTAAGATTATCTGGGGTCTGGGGTTGAGGTGACAGTGTGAATGTTCATAGACTGAGAGCCATCAGCAGAGTCTGTAGAGAACTGGGCTGGAATGGTGTTCAGGCAGGTCCACCTGAGTTTTCTGCTATGTGGCCACTGCAAGCTTTCAGACTGAATCCCTTGACACCAGACTTCAGCAGAGGTATTTTCTCTTCATTGTCACTTTGTGTTTTTGGTGCTCAGTGGGTTGGTCAGGATTGACAAAGCCTCTGATCTTCCTATGGCTGTGTTAGTAGGGAACAGATCACTGGATACAACCATGGCATTTTCAGAGTCACGGCACCCTTCTTGTGCCTGTTCCCCAGATGGAAGATGGTTATGGGATGAACGAGGAAGAGGCTGGAAACTAAGCCCTCTGGCCATGATGGCTGTTAACAGAGAGGTTTGTCTGATAGAGTAAAAGAGACCCAATTAAGTTTGAATTTCACATAAACACCAGATCATGGTTTCAAATATTGCAGGGACATACCTATGCAAAAAAGTACATTTATCTGAAGTTGATTTATCCAGGTGTCCTGTCCTTTGTTAACTTGGCAGTCCTATCCTGAGGAGATCTCTGTAGGAGTCTGTGGTCAAAGAGATGCTATGGTCCTGCGATAACCAGTAGCTTGCCGAGGACGAGAGAGATGGCCCTGCTGAAGCAGAAGGAGCAGTGACACCATAGATACCACTGCAGTGGATGAAGATTAACATTCCCAACTTGATAGACTTGTCTCAAGAACTAAATGAGATAATATAGTTGAAACCATGAACACAATACTTAGCCCTTAAGGGCTCAAATATGTCTGTCATCATCATGATCATCATGATGACGATCATCATCAGAATGAAGGCAGGCTAAAGATGAATTTCAGAATACCCTCTGAGTTATCCCTAGAATGGTTACTTTAAAATATAGGCGTTGGATCGAGCAGTTTCTTTCCATAGCTTAGGTTTCCTCTGAATCTCAATTCTTAGCCTTTCTAATCTTTGCCCAGTGCCTTGATAGATCAGGAATTTGCATCCCTGGCTACAAGAAGTCATGCAGCTTTGGCTCCAGTGTTAGACAAATGGAAGTCCCTCCAGTGTTTCCTTTCAAAATACGGTGGTATCTGCCAAGAATCCAAAAGGAAAAAACATTTCAGTGCAAGGTTTTTCAAAATACTATTATCCTGAAATAAAAGCATGCCTACTGCCTGTAGCAGAGCTCTGGTGAATACAGTTGAGGGTTGATTTATTGTTAAAATCAACAACCACAGGGAATTTGCTTTATGATGGTGTCTCAAAGATAAATTTGTAAGACAGTTTAAAATAAAATATTGAGAGTTAGAATCACAGACATTTTTGTGAGATAATGAAATGAACCATCTGAATATAGTTTTGGAAAAACTTCTTAATTTGTTTGCTTTTTTTTTTTTTTTTTTTTTTTTTTAGAGAGGGAGAAGGGGGTGCTGTGGGAGGGGCAGAAAGAATATTAAGCAGGATCCATGCCCAGTGTGGATGGAGCCTGACGCAGGGCTTGATCTCATGATCCTGAGACCATGACCTGAGCCAAAATCAAGAGTCAGATGCCTAACCGAGCCACCCAGGTGCCCCTAAACTTGTTAATTTCTAACCAAACTTCCTTAATCTCTGCATTACTGAAATTCTTACCTTTGCTAACAAACGAAGTAAATGAAGTTCTAAAAACCATTTCTTTTTGAAGTAGTTTTAAATTTACAGAAGAATTGTAAACTTAGAATGGTACAGGGAGTTCCCATATACCATTCACCCAGCTTGGCAGGTTGCTTTTAACATTTAGTTGTTTCTCTTCCTACAGTTTCCCTGCGTACTCGCTGATCACAATAAATTAGGCACACTCATGTCCAAGAGACTTTCTTTAGAAGGAAACTCTCAAGAATGTCAACAAGCATGTTTCCTCTAAACACTAGGAACGTTGTCCTCTTTTCTTTCCTGTAGAGAACTGGAAGAAAAAATAACAGTGTTTACTGTTAGACCTGACCAAAATCCAAGTGGTGCCCTTTGCCAGTAAAGAACAAGGAAAAACCTTCAATGCAGTGACAATTGAGGCATTGAAAATAGGAATTTTCTTTTTAAGATGCTTAAATATATTTAATTAAGAGTGATTTTTAAAAAACACAAAGCAGATTGGTAATTATCAACTGACGAGTTAGCCAAACCAGTGATAAAAATGACTGAACTGCCTTTTAATGTTGTCACCCCCTGCTGTGGGTAAGCCCAGCAAGTCTGGGTCGTCATCACCAAACAGCATTTCCCTAGCTTCATCCCCTCCTCATGCAGATGGCTCTCAGATTCAGCTCAAAAGAATTCTGAGAGGTTCAGGACACCTTAGGTGTGTACTGAGGGTAAACCCATTGACTTTTCTGTCCCACCTGCCATTTTCTTCTTCCTCTCTTTTATATGGTGACCACTGGAAATGTCAAAAGCTATCGTTGACAAGGCTCATGGAAGGCTCTCCAGCTCTGCTGCCCACAAAGAGGTCACGCCCTCCTGGTTCCTGTTGGTGTCTGCCTCAAGGGTGGTGATAATAGTTGTCAAGGTGCTGGCATTTGCATTAAGGGCATTAGCCCCTATTGCTGCTGCGATTAATGGTATCAAAACAGGCTGGCATCCTGCCCTGCAGATCTTTTAGTATTTCCCTCCTTCTATAAACAATCTTCACTTCAACATGGAGTGTGAGGATAGGGGTGCAGGGCCAGGGAAGATAATTTGGATTGACAAACAGTACTCAAGTCTCTCTTCTATGTTTCTGAAACTCCTTAGCTCTTCTTAAGACATGTTCCTGGCTCTATTTCCCCCAAAGTGCTCCCTGTGTGTCCAAACTTGAATGAAATTAGGTCATAGTTTCAAAGAAGCAGTTTTGTTGTCTATCTCGTATAGTTTGTCTAAATACATATTTTTCTCTATAGAGTAAGTGTCTCAAACTCAAATGACTATAGGGGCTACTTAACTAATTTGAATTAATGAAATGGATCAGATACAGACTGTGGCAAATGGGAGAGAATATGTCCCATCTAAAGGGGCCAGTAGTTGCTCTTCAGCTCTAGTTAATGGCTGCTAAGCTTGATTGCTAGGGAAATGTTGCCAGTTTTTCTGATTTTTCAAATGAAGCTAGTAATCTAGACATTTTTATTAAATATTCCAATTTTTGAATGCCATAAACTAATCTACCATTTTTAATGAACACTGTGCAAGTTAAATAAAGCTTATTTGCTATGCTGGGCCCACAAACCTTATTTGCCTGCTTTAGTGCCTAAATATTTTGTGTCAGCAAGAATGGAAGAACAAGAGGAAGATAACATCTTTAGATAAATGCTTAGGGCATCAGCATCATTAATTCCTTAAGCTCACTGATACAAAGGGCATTATAGTGACAATACAAACAAACGTATCATCTTTATTAGGAAATAGGAATAATAATTTTAAGGAAGTTTAAGTGTTAGGCACTTGAAATACACAGAACTATTCTTAGAACAATCCAGTCATACTTAAATTTTATACCCAGTTGAAATTGATGGAGAAGGAAATTAAAGCTCAGAGAATTTAAATAATTTGGCCAAGTGAAAACCACACACATCTAGGAAGTCACAGAGCTGGAATTCGAGCCAGAAACCATTCATTTGTACCGTGTCATGCTGCCCATGATACTAGGTGCATAATAAGTGCAGGTTAGGAAAGAACCTCTCTTTTCAGTAATGGTAAGTTACCAGAACTTAGTACTAACTCACATGGAGATGTAAGTATGTCAGAAGAGAACTGTCTAACCATGAACACTGTGAGAATGTTCTACCTTGGAGAGTACTTCTTTCCTCTAGAAGACTTCTCCTTCTTGGACTCTGCCACCTACCCTTTTCTCCTTCTTTTCCGCTTCCATCTGGTTTTCAGATTTTTATACTAAGGATCCAATTCTTGGAATCATTTACTTTGTAAGGAAACCTTGTTCCAATTATACCAACATGTCATTCTTACCTTCTTCCTGGAGGAATTTAAATGTAACTGGTATTTGGTCATTCTAGAATCTAATAGGCTCAAAGGGCTCTTAAGACACTTCAAGAACTTACTGTTCACTTTATTTTACCATTCAGAATGTACAAAGATTGCTCAGAACCGAGAACAAAGAATACATTTTTATTTCTTTTCAAAATTATGAAGGATCAATATAAGCAGGTGTATCTTTGTTAAGAACTCTCACTTTCATTGAAAAGTTGCTGTTTCAACCCTTGAAAAATGTTAAAATTGTTCTCAAGTAATGGATGGCAAAATCTAGGTATTGGGGTTTTGAAGGCATGTTTCTAAGTGTTGCTTTAAAGGGCAAGTGACCTTTTACTTCTCTTGACAAAGGGGAAAGTATGAATTATGGACTCACCAAAAGGACAGGGAAATGGGCAGGTTGACTTCTCAGCTGCCGTTCAGCTCTGACACACATTTCCTCTTTCCAGATCTTGCCTGCCTGCCTTTCCCTTGTGAATTTAAAAATGTTGGATTTTGCAAATCTTGTTTTATTATGCTAGTTCCTAAATTATTTCTTGTACAGTTTTATGTGGGCTCATTGTTGAACAAGTTAAAAGATTCTTAGAACCTTCTGTAAAGGTGATCTGGGACAATATACAGATAAAAATGTTGAAAACTTTAAGGAAGGGATAAAGATAACAGAAACTACAGGATGCCAGCATTTCACAGAATTATGGATTATCTTCATGCTTGGGCATACTAGGACACCCTGAAATGGCCACAGTACATATTCACATTGTGATTATCCATGTTACTCAATGTAGGGTCCTCTGGACCAGCAGCATTGGCATGCCTCCCAGGAGCTTGTTAGAAATGCAGTCTTAAGCCCCACCCTAGAAGTACTAAATCAGAACCCACATTTGATAAGATCCCCACATGACTCATGTACACACTAAAATTTGAAAAGTTCTGTTTCTGTTTCTCCCAGATTTTTTTTAGTACTGCCCACAGAGCCTAAGGGATAGTCAGAACTTAATGAATATTTATTGACTGATGAATTAGTCTTCAGTGTTTGAAGATCTCCTTTATTTTTTTTTTAATTTTAGTTTCTCAGTGTTACAAGATTAGTTGACCATAGAGTTGAGGGTCCATTTCTGGGCTCTCTTTTCTGTTCCATTGATCTATGTGTCTGTTTTTGTGCCAGTACCATGCTGTCTTGATGATGACAGCTTTGTAATAGAGCTTGAAGTCTGGAATTGTGATGCTACCAACTTTGGTTTTCCTTTTCAACATTCCTCTGGCTATTTGGGGTCTCTTCTGGTTCCAGGTACATTTTAGGATTATTTGTTCCATTTCTTTGAAAAAAAAATTGATGGGATATTTTTTATATGGATTGTGTTAAATGGGTAGATTGCTTTAGGTAATATAGTCATTTTCACAATATATGTTCTTCCAATCCATGAGCATGGAACGTTTTTCCATTTCTTTGTGTCTTCCTCAATTGCTTTCATGAGTACTTCATTGTTTTCTGAGCACAGATTCTTTGCCTCTTTGGTTAGGTTTATTCCTAGGTATCTTACGGTTTTGGGTGCAATTGTAAATGGGATTGACACCTTAATTTCTCTTTCTTCTGTCTTGCTGTCAGTGTATAGAAATGCAACTGATTTTTGTGTATTGATTTTATATCCTGACACTTATACTGAATTCCTGTATGAGTTCTAGCACTTTTGGAGTGGAGTCTTTTGGGTTTTCCACATAAAGTATCATATCATCTGCAAGGAGTGAGAGTTTGACTTCTTCTTTGCTGATTCGGATGCTTTTTATTTCTTTTTGTTGTCTGATTGCTGAGGCTAGGACTTCTAGTACGATGTTGAACAGCAGTGGAGATAGTGGACATCCCTGCTGTTTTCCTGACCTTAGAGGAAAAGCTCTGTTTTTCTCCATTGAGAATGATGTTCACTGTGGGTTTTTCATAGGTGGCTTTGATGATACTGAGGTATGTACCCTCTAATCCTACACTGTGAAGAGTTTTGATTAAGAAAGGATGCTGTACTTTATCAAATGATTTTTCAGCATCTATTGGAAATATCATATGTTTCTTGTTCTTTCTTTTATTAATGTATTGTATCACATTGATTGATTTGCAGATGTTAAACTAACCTTGCAGCCCAGGAATAAATCCCACTTGGTCGTGATGAATAATCCTTTTAAGGTATTGTTGGATCCTGTTGGATAGTATCTTGGTGCAAATATTGGGATCCATGTTCATCAGGGATATTGGTCTGTAATTCTTTTTGATGGGGTCTTTCATTTTGAGATCAAGGTAGTGCTGGCCTCATAGAATGAGTTTGGAAGTTTGCCTTCTATTTCTAGTTTTTATGAACAGCTTCAGAAGAATAGGTATTAGTATTTCTTCCAGATTGTCAAATTTGGTAGTGTATATTTGCTCATATGTTCTTATAATTGTTTGTATTTCTTTGGTGTTGATTGTGATCTCTCCTCTTTCATTCATGATTTTATTAATTTGGATCCTTTCTCTTTTCTTTTTGATAAGTCTGGCCAAGGGTTTATCAATCTTATTAATTCTTTAAAAGAACCAGCTCCTAGTTTTGTTTATTTGTTCTACTGTTCCTTTGGTTTCTATTTCATTGATTTTTGCTCTGATCCTTATTATTCTTCTTCTCCTGCTGGGTTTAGGCTTTCTTTGCTGTTCTTTCTCCATTCTCCATTTCCTTTAGGTGTAGTGTCAGGTTGTGTGCTTGAGACCTTTCTTGTTTCTTGAGAAAGTCTTGTATTGCTACTTTCCTCTCAGGACTGCCTTTGCTGTGTCCCAAAGATTTTGAACAGTTGTATTTTCATTTCCATTTGTTTCCATAAATTTTTAAAAATCTTCTTTAATTTCCAGGTTGACCTATTCATTCTTTAGTAGGATGCACTTTAGCCTCCATGTATTTGAGTTATTTCCAACTTTTCCTCCTGTGGTTGAAGTCTAGTTTCAAAGCATTGTGGTCTGAAAATATGCAGGGAATGATCCCAATCTTTCAGTACTGGTTGAGACCTGATTTGTGACCCAGGATGTGATCTGTTCTGCAGAATGTTCCCTGTGCACTAGAGAAGATGTGTATTCTGTTGCTGTGGGGTGGAATGTTCTGAATATATCTGTGATGTCCATCTGGACCAGAGTGTCATTTAAGGCCTTTATTTCCTTGTTGATCTTTTGCTTAGATGATCTGTGCATTTCAGTAAGGGAGGTGTTAAAGTCCCCTACTATTATTGTATTGTTGTTGATATGTTTCTTTGATTTTGTTATTAATTAGTTTATATAATTGGCTGCTCCCATGTTAGGGGCATAGATATTTAAAATTCTTAGATCTTCTTGTTGGACAGACCCGTTAAGTATGATATAGTGTGACCAGGTATTTACCCCAAAGATACAGATGTAGTGAAAGAAGGGCCATCTATACCCCAATGTTTATAGCAGCAATGGCCACGTTCGCCAAACTGTGGAAAGAACCAAGATGCCCTTCAGCGGATGAATGGATAAGGAAGATGTGGTCCATATACACTATGGAGTATTATGCCTCCATCAGAAAAGATGAATACCCAACTTTTGTAGCAACATGGACAGGACTGGAAGAGATTATGCTGAGTGAAATAAGTCAAGCAGAGAGAGCCAATTATCATATGGTTTCACTTATTTGTGGAGCATAACAAATAACATGGAGGACATAGGGAGAAAGAGAGGAGAAGGGAGTTGATGGAAATTGGAAGGGGAGATGAACCATGAGAGACTATGGACTCTGAAAAACAACCTGAGGGTTTTGAAGGGGTGGGAGGTGGGAGGTTGGGGGAGCCAGGTGGTGGGTATTATGGAGGGCACGTATTGCATGGAGCACTGGGTGTGGTGCATAAACAATGAATTCTGTTACGCTGAAAAGAAATTTAAAAAAATAGTGAAGTGTAAAAAAAAAGTATGATATAGTGTCCTTCCTTGTCTTTTATTATAGTCTTTGGATTAAAATCTAATTTATCTGATATAAGGTTTGCTACCCCAGCTTTTCCTTTGATGTCCATTAGCATGGTAAATTGTTTTCCACCCCATCATTTTAAATGTGGATGTGTCTTTGGGTCTAAAGTGAGTGTCTTGTAGATAGCATATTGATGGGTCTTGGTTTTTTTCATCCATTATGACACCCTGTGTCTTTTGATTGGGACATTTACCCCATTTACATTCAGGATAACTATTGAAAGACATAAATTTAGTGGCATTATATTGCCTATAAGTTGACTGTTACTGTACGTGGTCTCTGTTCCTGTCTGGTCTGTTACTTTTAGGCTCTCTCTTTGCTTAGAGGACCCCTTTCAGTATTTCCTGTAGGGCTGGTTTGGTGTTTGCAAATTCTTTTTGTTTCTGTTTGTCCTGGAAGCTTTTTATCTCTTCTTCTATTTTCATTGACAACCTAGCTGGATATAGTGTTGTTGGCTGCATATTTTTCTCATTTAGTGCTCTGAATATATCATGCCAGTCCTTACTCGCCTGCTAGGTCTCTGCCAATCTAATATTTCTACTGTTGCATGTTACAGATTTCATGTCTCAAGCTGCTTTCAGGATTTTCTCTTTACCACTAAGACTTGTAAGTTTTAGTATTAGGTGATGGGGTGTGGACCTATTTTTATTGATTTTGAAGGGGATTCACTGTGCCTCCTAGATTTTGATGCTTGTTCCCTTTGCCATGTTAGGGAAATTCTCTGCTATAACTTGTTTCAATATACCTTCTACCATTCTGTCTTTCTTCTCCTTCTGGGATCCCAATTATTCTAATGTTTCATCTTATGGCATCACTTATCTCTCGAATTCTCCCCTCTGGGTCCAGTAGTTGTTTGTCCCTCTTTTTCTCAGCTTCTTTATTCACCATCTTTTAGTCATCTATATCACTAATTTTCTCTTCTGCCTTATTTATCCTAGCAGTAAGAGCCTCCATTTTTTATTGCACTTCATTAATAGCTTTTTTGATTTCAACTTGGTTAGATTTTTGTTCTTTTATTTCTTCAGAAAAGGTTATATTTCCGCAGAAAGGGATTTTCTAATATCTTACATGCTTTTTTTTGAGCCCACCTAGGACCTTGATAATTTTCATTCTGAACTCTAGTTCTGGCACATTACTAATTTCAGTGTTGATTAGATCCGTAGCTGCCAGTGCTGCCTCTTGTTCTTTTTTTTTGTGGTAAGTTTTTCTGCCTTGTTTTATCCAGATAAGAATAGATGAATGAGAGAACAAAATACTAAAATTGTAGCAACAACCCCAGAAAAATATACACTAATGAAATCAGAAGAGACCCAAAACCAGTGGGAGAAGAAAGGAAAATAGAAAAAATATATATTTGACTGGTGTATAGAACAGAGTCACACATTTGATTTGGGGAGTATTTTGGTTTGTTCTTCCAAAATGTTAAAGAAAAACTCATATATATACAAAAATAAGGGTAAATATGATGAACAGATGGAATATGACTATAAAAATGAAAATTAAAAAAAGATTTTAACTAAGAAATTGATAAGAAGTTGGTTGAAAATAAAAGAGGAAGAATGTGATCAGGTTGGAGACTAGAACAAAGCCATGTGCTAGATCTAGGGTATATTTTGACCTATTAGAATAAATTGTATCCCAAAATTAAAAAACAAAACCTATATGTTTACAAAAAATAAGGTTAAATACAATAAGTGATAAAATATGACTATAACAATGAAAATTAAAAAAAAGATTTTTCAAAAGGTCTTAATAAGATAAAATAGTTAAAAATGTTAAAATCGGAAAGAAGAAAAATTTAAAGAAATAGAATAAGAAAAAAGAAAAATTAAAAAAAAATTTAACTTTTCCAAAACTAAAGGATCATGGGGAAAAAAGCCATGAATTCCATGAGTTGCTTTCCACTAGCTCTGGAGTTCCGCTGTTCTCCTTGGTCAGTAAACTTGGTCTTGGCTGGATGTTCTTGCTGATCTTCTCAGGGAGGGTCCTGTTGCTGTGATTCTCAAATGTCTTTGCCAGAGGTGGAACTGTACCACCCTTGCCAGGGGCCAGGCTAAGCAATCTGCTCGGGTTCCCTCTCGGTAGCTTTTGTTCCGTGAACACTTTCCGTACAGGTTTGGAGGATGGGAATGAAGACGGCAGCCTCCCAATCTCCAGCCCCATAGGAGCTGAGAGCTCAGAGTCCCACTCCTCAGTGTGACCTCAGAAAAAAGCAGTCAATCCCTCCCATCTTCCTGGTCTCTGGCCGTACTCCGTGCTCACCTGGCCTGTGACTGAGCATTTCTATCTCTGGCGCACGGCCCCATTTGGAGTCTCCAAACCCAGCAGATTACTGCTGCATGCTCCTGCACCACTGCTCCTGGAGGAGGAAGGACGGTGTCTCCGCCAATCTGCCACTTGTAGGGTCCTTGCTCAAAGAATCGTGGCCCAACTGTGCCTTGGATCATGGTTTAAAGTAATCCTGAGCTGAGATCTCATTCCTTGGCTCAGTTCACCTCTCCGATACCTGGCAGCTCTGCCTCACTCAGGCACCCCCAGTCTTTCTGTGACCCCAGGGGTCCTGAGACTATACTGTCCTCCTGAGGGCTCCACCTCCCGCTTAGCCTCTGGAGCAACATCCCTCAGTGGAGCAGACTTCTAAAAGTTCAGATTTTGTTCTCCTCTGCTCTCTCACATGGGAGATGGATTCACCTCTCTGCACGTCCTACCTTCTAGAATGTGGTTGATTTTCTGTTCCTAGAATTGCCGCTCTTCTTCTCTTCTATCGCCTGTTGATTTTGTAGGTGTTCAGAATGGTTTGATAACTATCTAGCTTAATTTCTGGGACCTGATGATATTTCAACCTCCTACTCCTCTTCCATCTTGCTCCTCCCCCCAGGATAAGCAAAATATTAAAACCAATCATGAATATAAGCTTGAGTCTCTGTCATTAGTACTCAATAAGCTGGGACCTGGTGGTACTCGGACTGAGCTTGTGTGTGCAGACAATTTTGCAATATTGGTATTTGTAGTAAGCAGATAGGTTCTGTATTTTTTTCTAACATACTCATAGAGGCTAACAGTAGAAAGACAGATTTCATGGAGGGAGTGAAGATGGATTCTGATGAGTCTTGGGAGAAACTACCTCTTTAAAAAACGTTTTAGTTGATAACTATTAAAAGCATGGTGTTTAATCCTCCTGTTTTGGTTATTTTGTTCTGTTGGGAGAGAGATTGTTAGACAATTTATCATTTTAAAGCTCTTACTCCTAAAAAGAACTGTTGTAAACTGTATCCTTTCTTTCCAGGAGGGGACTTACTGTATCTGCTGGGTATGTTTCTTTGCTGCCTTTTGGCATTCTTTTGGGCAATCAAAAGTCATCTGGTTTAGGTTAGGAAACAATTTTGTTGATGAATTTCTCTTTCCTCTTCCCTCCGTGGCCCATCCATCTTGATGAGTACAGCCTTTCACTCAGATGCAGGCTTTCAATGGGGAGGGTTACATCATTTCAGATGATGTCAGTGTTTGCATGTGGCTGCTTTGGTTGAACTCACATTATGAACACATTAGAGATCTGCTTGAGCAAATTGAAGTAAATTTCCATATTGTCTTCTTACTCATTCTTAATTCCTTGGGGGATTATAAGCAAGCCTGAGATCTGTACTTAGTAGCTACAGTTGTTGCAAGGGCCTTCATGATTCCCTCAGTATGTCACACTTCATGAGAGTTGGAGAAAATATGGAAAAGACTATTGACAAGTGAAAATGTGATGACAGTGATAGATTGGGGTCTGCTGGCTGATGGCATCATTGTATACCTGTGGTATTTGCCTAGAGGCTGTCCTGTTGTGATGGCCTATCCTGACATGCTACCATGTGAATGAAGATTTTCTGCTCTTAATTGAGTACTGTGGTAGGATAAGAGAAAATGGCTATAACAGAGAATAAAATACAGTGCCAGGATATTCCTTTTCTACCTCATACAGGGACCTTTCATGACGTCGCTCCTCTGTTTCCCAAAACATGGTCCTCACAGGGTGCCTGGGTGGCTCTGTTGGTTAACCATCCAATTCTTGTTTTCTGCTGAGGTCAGGATCTCGCAGGTCATGAGATTGAACCCATCAAGCCCTGTGCTCAGTACAGAGTCTGCATGAGATTCTGTCTCTGCCCCTTCCCACATTTGAATGTTCTTCTCTCATTCTTTCTTTCTTTCTTTCTCTCTCTCTCTCTCTCTCAAATAATTAGAAAAAATTGTCCTCACATATATGGTTGAAGCTCAGTTCTGGAATATCTATGTTACTGCTTGTAGGAGGGAGGAAAGAAGAAACAAAACAGTGAGAAATTGTGACATAACTACATTTACTACAAGGGAGACTGGGAAATGTGGACTTCTTTGTGGAATTGTGTGCGTGTACACGTGTGTGTGTGTGTGTGTGTGTGTGTACGTAGTATAGAACATTACCCCATTTTAGGCCCCTTGAAAGTCAAGAGAACCACAGGTATTCATACACTGAATCCTGACAAATTGCTATTTGAGGATTGTTCCTGGTGGTGTGGTAATTCCTTGGTACTTAGGCCTTACCTCTTGTATGTGCAGAGTGGACTTCGGAGGCCAGAAAAAGCCCTCAGGCAAAGAAAGGTAGATGTCTGCAGATAGAAGTCTGCTTTCAGGAACTAATATGGATGGGATTCTGACAACATCTGATGTAAACTTATTCATAAATTGTTGGCATACCTTTATATCTTATTTTATAGCTTTATCAACTTCCAGCCATTCATGCACCAAACCTTGAACACCAAAGAAACATATGTATTCTACTCTAAAACAACTTAGACCCATGAAAATTCACGGTTTTAAAATAAAGGAGACCAATTTTATAACCAAAATTATAATTTTTAAAATCTGGGTGTGTTTGCACATGTGTTATGTAACTTAGGAAGCATGCAAAATAATTGGGGTTGAGTGGTTGAGTGCTGACAGATGTAATTGTGTTATTTAGTAGGAATTTTCAAAGGATTGGGCGGTAAAAACTATTATTTGTTTTTAACATTTGTTGGTTATTTTGTAAACTTTATTAAGAAACTAATTGCTGACTCATTAGCTTCAAATAATAATGTAGTTTGGTAAAGCTAAAATGTCATTTAAAATTTTATTTATTTTAGCGAGTGCATGAGCATGCACCCACCCACGTGATGGGGGATTAGAGAGGGTTAGAGGGAGAGGGAGATAGAATCTCTAGTAGACGTCCCACTGAGCAAGGAGCTCCAAGGCAGAGCTTGATCCCACAACGCTGAGATCATGACCTGAGCTGAAATCAAGAGTCAGATGCTTAGCTGACTGAGCCACCTAGGCTACCAGTAAAACAGTTTTAAGCTTAGATATCTATATTAAAAATTTTTGGTGTGACCAGTTAATCCTTAAATTCTAAGAATCATAGATAATAACAGTATTTGTTCAATACCATGAATTGTATGGCCTAGTTTAAAAACTAAAATTTGCCTTGATAAATTCACCCAAGCAATGCTGTTATTAATAGCTGCTGTGTGAATGTAGCCATAAACAGTCATTGCATGGAGGCAGGAAAAAAAAGATTAAAATGTAAGGTGTTTCTATTTGAGATCATATTCTGAAAAAAGAGAAACGTAAATCCATTATTAAATTCTGAGGTCAAGATGGGGAATTTTTTTTCTTGTTGTAGGATTAGAGGAAATGAACATCCTACCATCATTCCTTATCCATAAATAGCTAAAGAAGTTAGAAAGTTTATGCACTTTCCCCACTTCAGTTCAAATTAAGAGTTCCGCCAACAGTCTAGTTGGGGGAAAAAAGCTGTTTGAAAAGTGAATTTAATTCTAGTTTCAAATAGATTGACATGCAAACCTAGCTTATTCATAGATTCCTGAAATGTACTCAACAGAACCTTTAAATAGAGCTCTTATAATATGAAGGAATTTCACCAGAGTGATACAAGACATCTTTTAGACTAAGGCGACCTCAATACTCCCCAAGTTATGGTGTGGTCTCTTGAAATTTGAAAGACATTTATAGAAGAAGGCACTGGAATCTGACCTGGGACTGTCACCTAGTCTCCAAGCAGAGATGCTGCTGCTAATACTTTGCAGTTCTAATTTCCACTTCACTCTTTCTCCCCTTTTCCAATCAGCCATTCAGAGAGGAAGCAGTCATGGTAGAAGGTTTGGAAATGGGTCATTTCCAGTTTACAAAGAATCGATATCCTATACTTTAGGCGTCTGTGAAGTTGAAATGCTAGGATTCTGAATTTCCTCTGAGTCAATCTAATTTCTAGCCAAAGACTCTGACCCCTTACGGAATTTGGTGGGTCCCAAATAACCATTTAGGAACAGAGACAACCAGGATTAGTCTATTGGCTTTATAAAAATTGTGTAAAATACACATAACTTAAAAATTAACATCTTGATTATATTGAAGTATACAATTCAGTGGTATTTAGTATTTTAACAAAGTTGTACAACCATCCTCTCTGTGTGGTACTTGTGCATTTTTTATTACCCCAAAAGGTGACCCTGTATCTATTAAGCAGTCACTCCCCAACTCTCCCCCCGCCAACCCTTAGCAAACACCAAAGTGCTTTCTGTCTCTAAGGATTTGTGTATTCTAGACACTCCATACAAATGGAACTATGCAGTCTGTGACGTTTCGTGCCTGCCTCTGTCACTTGAGCATAATGTTTTTGAGATTCATCCATTTTATAGCATGCATCAATACTTCATCCCTTTTTATGGCTGAATAATACCCCACTGGGCATATATATCACATATTGTTGATCCATTCATCCAGTGATGGATGTTCAGGTTGTTTGCACCTTTTATTTGTTGTGAATAGTGCTGCTACTTGTACATTCATGTACAAGTGTTTATCTAAGTACCTGTTTACATTTTGGGGGGTCATATAGCTTGGAGTGCATTTGTTGGCTTGTATGGTACTCTGTGTTTACATTTTTTAGGAATCATGTCTGTTGCTTTTAACTCACGGCAATGACGCAACACCTTTATTATTGCTGCCTTGCCTGGCAGTACCTTACAGTGTTTATAATTACTGTTTGTGGTAGTGGGAGTATTAAATGAAGGCAGCCTGAGTCCCACCACGCAAACATTTTGTTTAATATTCATTCTAGGTTTTACATGTGACAACACCACAGTGAGAAAGATGAAAAAAATCTTCATTTTTGAGAATTGTTCCGTTGTGTACCAGGGACTAAATTTGACTGTTAACAATGTAGGCTTGAAAGAACAGGTTTTTATCCTTAGACGCAAACTTTCCTAACCCCAGAATTAATGATACTTTGAGCCTGATGATTCTCTGTTTTGGGAACTAAAGAATGTTTAACCTTGTCCTTGACAGTTACTCGCTAGATGCCAATAAAACCACCCCCCTCAGTGTGGCTGCCAAAACATTGGTAAGTGTTAACAGATATAGTTAAATGTCTCCGGGGGTCGGGGGGTGGGTGGTGATGTAAGTGAAGTCCAAGGCTGTTTTGGAGGCTCTACAATGTCATCAATATCTAGTTACCTTCTGTTTTCTTACTTTGTCATCTTTAATGCGCCGCTCTCATTAAGGTCACCTTACAGTGGAAACATGGCTGCTACAGCTCTGGCTGTATATTCCAAGCAAGAAAAAGGAACTGAGTCAGGCCTTCACTAGGAAATTTTACAACAGTCCTGCTCAAAGATTTCTGTCTCCATCTTAGTTGCCACCTTTATCCGCAGTGGAAGCTTAGGCAAGCATTTTCTTGCTGGGCCTATTTCCATACCCCACAGAATAGTTGTTTTTTTTACCAAAGAAAAGGGGAAGAATGTATATTGAATTTCCAACTCACAATGTCAATCACGGAATGGCAGACTGATTTCTGATTGTTGAGATCTTGGGAGAAGATTGCATCCTGGTGAGGAGTGGTGGTTTCTCCTGATTGTCATAGTATCATCCTGGAAAGAGGTATATCCTAGCATAGGAAAGAAGGTAGGTTATTGTTCTGGTATATAAAGGGCTTTAAATTGGCTTAGACTCCATGACATGAAAAGGGAAGGTACAATTTTAGTGCTGTAATCCAGTTCCGTTGGACATAGGAGTGAGACCCAGGTTGGCCAATCTTCTCCCTCCATTTGTAATTGAGGATAATGGTCCCATAATTAATATCCCTGAACCTGAGGTTCAGGGGAGTTGATAGCAATCGGCAACATTTGTAGCTGTATGAGACAGAGTGGTATTGTCAAAAAGATCATCAGAACCCAATATAGCCTAACGGCCACGGGATGGGAAGGCCAGAAGCAAAGGGAGGGCTATATCTGAGTATCCTGTTCCACAGTACACAAACAGCAGGGACACTTGAGGCAAAGTCAGAAGAAGTAGGTCTGTGGCAAGTAGGGATTACCCTATTTGGAATATAAAAAGAGAAATAAAATGTTGTCACTTGTCAGTCAGTCTTGCATTATGAATTGAGTTGTGTCTGCTGAAAAGAATTCTGCAGTTGCAAACTGTGGTATCTGTGAATGTGAGGTTATTTAAAAATAGGGTCTTTGCAGAGTTAATCAAGTGAAAATGAGGCCATACTTGATTAAAGTGGGCCTTAATCCATCCAGTAGGATATGGCTCCTAAAAAGTAGAGCAAACAAAGACCCCAAGACACAGGAGAGAATGGCCTGTGAAGCAAGTGGGGCATGTGAAGCAAGTGGCAAAGACTGGAATGGTTACTCTCTAAAGCAAGGAATGCTAAGGATTATGGGCAACTATCGGAAGCTAAGACAGGGGCATGTAATTGACTAACCTCAGAGCCTCCGAAGGGAACGTACAGTGCCAACACCTTGTTTTCAGACTTCCAGACTCTGGAACTACGAGAATAAATTTATTGTTTTAAGCCACCCCGTTTGTGGTACTTTGTTACAGCAGCTCTAGGAAACTAACATAGCTGGGACATATGTTGGACATAGAGAAAATAACAACTTGCATTTACTTGGAATCTGTCTACTCACATTTATCTTTTATATACCGTTTAATGTGAATCATTGTGATGGCTAGTACAGATCCCAGCTCACTGGTTTCTCCCTAAAATAACCTAAATTACTTCAGTTGTGGGGGCTCCTAGCTAATGCTTTTAAATAACAGTGTTTAATAAGCTCCTACCTCTGGGATTTTCCATGAGGTGATGAACACGAGAGCACTTTATCAATGGTAAAATACCATACTATTAGTCACAGTTGTGTTGTCAGTATTGTTCTATAATTGTGCACCTGAAAAATAAGTGGTCAGAGGAATGTCAACAAATGTAATTAGATTTTTAGCCTGTGTGATTCCAGGGACAAAGCAAATAATGGTGAGAAATGAACATCTAAACATACCTCTCCAAGAAAGAGTCAGCCCTTAAAATTGCATCTTGTTATAAAATTCACCAGTTAAATAAAATGATCAGAAAAGCATCTGGAACATGAAAATACCAAACAGAGCACGCTGTAGCTTTGCTTTTCTGTGATGTTGAAAGAGTCAAAGCCTGGCATTCTTTGTGCTTGATGAAACATTTCAGAGCCACCTTAGACTACCAGCAATGCATGACCTGCCCTTTTCTGTATTGGAGAAGCCCCAAGAAGATGGGGCTTCCATCTCTCTCAGAAATAGTCTCATAAGCAAAAACATGTTAAAGGCAAAAGACTCATAATCTAAGCCTTGGGAGAATGTTCCTATTA
This sequence comes from Mustela erminea, assembly GCF_009829155.1. Lineage (NCBI taxonomy): Eukaryota > Metazoa > Chordata > Mammalia > Carnivora > Mustelidae > Mustela > Mustela erminea. Next base: position 18,760,202 of record NC_045635.1, on the reverse strand, counting down.
ACTGTGTTACAAAATAAAAAAAAAAAAAAAAGGAAATGAAGGATAAGCTTTAAGTTCCCAAACTTAGGCTCAGACATATTTATGCCCTGAGCTATAAAGGCTCTAGTGGCAACAGCTCTAATGATATGGTCTAATGAGTTGGAAAAATGATGGCTTGGTGGTTGTATTGCTGAACCCTACGGCTGACAGCCCAGGCAGAGCCCTAGCCAGTGGAGTATTCCAGAAAGATCTATAAAACAGGCAGAACAGAGTCATGATGGAAGAGCTTCTTTAATGACAAAAAAAAATGTTTTATTTTCCATGGTTCAGTTACTTCCTAGGGGATGCCTAAATTTATCTTAACCTTTCTGGAGTCCTGTTAAAAAGGGGGGAGGGCTGGCTTGCAAGTTAATTAGAAAATTCTAAGAGGGTAGAACGCACATGTCAGAGACTATGCAAAGAGCTTTACATACATGATTTCAATTAACTCATAAACATCACATGATAGATTTTTTTGGCTTTATTGTGAAATACTTGACCAAAAGAATTACAGATTTGTATATGCTGTGAAATCATGACCACAACCAAGCTTATTAACACATCTATAACCTCACATAGTTACTGTTTTATTTTGTGTGTGTGTGTGTGTGTGTGTGTGTGTGTGTGTGTGTGTAGTGAGAACACTAAAGCTCTATTTAGCAAAATCGGAATATACCATACAGTGTTATTAACTACAGTCACCATGCTGTGCATTAGATCCTCATCTTCTAGCTAGAAGCTTGTGCCCTTTAACCAGCATCTCCCCATTTTCCCCATCCTGTTTCTCTTTTACTGATGAGAAAATAAAGGCATAAATCTTTTGAGTAAAACAAATCTATCTTCTGCTTGATTAGTTTCAGAGAGTTCACCACCTCACTTAGCAGCCTCTATAGACAGGCCCATAGAAATTTGAGGAGTTTTCCTTAGGTCATTTAGGTGTAAGATACCCCACAACCAATGGTTTTCTATTATCCCTTTCATATCCCTTGAAGAATATAATCATTCTTCAAGTGTTGAGAGACTTTACTCATGTCTATCCTAAATACTCTGTTTTCTATGTTAAGTGTCATGTTACACTTCAACTATTCTTCAAGTGAAAAGATTTTACCATCTCACCATCCTCGCCCTACTCAACTCTGTATGACTTCTTAACTGATCAGATCCCCCCCACCCTTAAAATGTAGTTCCTTTAATATTGTGTAAGTCTCTGTATTGGGATGATTCTCTCCCTTGTTCTGAATGTGAGGTATTTGTCAGGGTGATTTTGAACATTAGCTATTCAGGAAGTGAAGTCACTCTTTTGAGGGATACAGAGTTTAAATGACAGTCAACTGAGATCTTTGTGTATTTTGTATATAGGTTTCTATATTAGGTCTGCTGAAATTTTGACTTTTTCCCCCTTAAGTTTTACAATGTTAGTTTCAGCCCTGTATCCTGGTTAATTGACATTTTTATTTTTCTGTTGTCAAAAATAAAATATTCTCAGCTATATGTAATCTTTAGTGTTGTCTTTAACTTTATAATAGATACTGAAGAGAATTAAATAGAACATGACTAAGAGAGTGATGTGGTCTAGATCTCGGAATGTCCCTACAGCATGTCAAGTCGTTAATCTAGAATCTTCCTATAAAACAGAGGTTCAGTCCCATCTAATAGATTATTATATAGTATACAATTTTCCATTTACTCAAAAGAATTTAATTCCAATCGAGAAAATATTTATGGGTTAGAACAGAGATTGGCAAATAACCGCCAATTTGAGCTAGTGTCCTGTTTTTGAAAATAAAGTAGGGTTGGAATATAACCATGGTCGTTTGTTTGCATACTGTCTGTGGCTGCTTCTGTGAGTTACAAAGACAGAGCTGAGAAGTATGGCCCATAAAGACTAATATACTTATTATTTGGCCCTTTACAGGAAACGTTTGACCTCAGAAATAGAAGGACTTCATACCTGCAGTTCCGTTCTTTCTGTATAATCAGTTTTCCTAGTATTATCAATAGCATGGTCTAGTATCTTCCATCTTCAAAGAAACCTACTCCAAGCCATCTCAATTGTTCCCCATTTTTAAAATTCTCCTTTATCAACCCCCTCCAAACCCAGAAAACAAAACAAAACTTGGGTTATCTCTACTTTCTCTTTTTCCTTTCCCACCTCATTCTCACTTGAACACATTCATGTGGTATTCAGCCCCAAGTACTCTTCTGCAGTAACTTGGTTCAAATTCCCTGAGGGATGGTCACATGGCCAGCCCTGGAATTAAACATTCTCATTTCTCATCTTACTTTACCTGTCATTTATGTTCGGATGCAGTGGAGTTTCTCTTTCTTAAATCACTTTCTCTCCTTGGCCTGCAGGACATGGCTTGCCTTTGTGTTCTTTTCATCTTCCTACTTTTAAACATTGGCGTGCCCTAGGGCTCCATCCTTAGATCTCTTCTTTTCTTCATCTTCACGCACTCCCTGGATGCTCTGACTGCGTTTCACATTTCTAAAGACTAACTCTTGAGGTGATGACTCCCACATTATGTCTTTAGACTGCATCTAGACTGAACTCCATTGCCAACCAGTCATCTGCACCTGGATGAGTAATAAGCATCTCAGACTTAACAGGTAGTAAAACAAATTTCTGATATCCCTTACCCAGTACAGCTCCTCTTATAATCCTCCTTATTGTAAATGTCATCCCCATGTGTTCATTGTTCATATCAAGTTTATGAGATTGATTGCTCTGGCTCTGAAACTCCCTATCAATCCATGAGCAAGTCTAGTCAGTTCTAAGTTTTCCAAATAAACCCTCCGATCACACTATTTCTGATCTTCTCTACTGCTGTTGCACTGATCTAAACTACCATGATCTGACATTTGAATTATTTCAGAAGTCTCCCAACTAGTTTATTCGCTTCTACCCTTGGTCTGTCTTGTATCCCAGCCCCGTAATCTTTCCTAAACATGGAAGTCGCATTGATAATACCAAAACGTAAGTCAGGTCTTGTTTGTTCTTTGCTCAGAACCCTCTAATAGCTTTCTCTTTGATTCAGAGTAAGGTCACAAATCCTTCTGAAGCCTGCAAGTCCATATCTGATGTAAGCCCCTTTCCCTTCTGTGCTCATCTCTCAGCGCTCTGCTTTGGTCTTTGCTCTGTATCCATGCTGCCCTCCTTGCCAGTTTATGGACACCAAGCATGTTCCAGCAGTTGCCTGTGCTGTTCTCTCTGCCTGAAACTCTTTATTTCTGGATAGTCATATGGCTTCTGTCCTCCCCTTACTCAGATTTTTGCAACATGAAGGCTTCCCATAGCACCTGTCCAGGACTCTTTATTCTCAGAGCCCGTTTTATTTTCATAGCAGTTTTTTCTACCTGACGTATTATTGGATATAAATAAGCCAAAATATTGTAAACAATGTAAATATCAAATAGTTTGAAATAAAAAGCCTTCAGTGAAGAATGTCCTCACATAAAGATAAAATGTGCAGTTCACTAGGATTATATAACAAGTCTAAATATCGTGCAATTAACAACATGGTCTCTCTCAATATAGCAAATGTGGGAAGAAATTCAATGAAAATTTCACAAATGGACAAATATGAGTCTGAGTAAATGGTAGATCAAAGAGACAAAAATTGCTTACAATGGAGAATTTTTAACATCACACTAGAAGGTCTTGCTCTAATGGCCATATGTAAAAAATCTTTCACTGAACAATTATAGAATATAACCCTGCAGAATACAACTAAAATATGATCACCCACTTAGCCATAAAGCAAGCCTGACCACAATGCCCTTAAGTGGAGGATTAATAAAAGAATAGTAATTTTTAAAAACCTTTCTTATATTTCAAAAACATAAATACTCTTCTAAGTCATGAATGCATTAAAAATAGATACAAAATTTATAAATACTTCAAAATTATAAATAATAAAAGTTGAATACATTAAAATATATGGAATGTAGCTGAACAGATACTAAGAAGGAAATTTATAAACTTAAATCCTTATATTAGAAAAAGAAGAAAGGCTGAGAATCAATGAGCTTAGCATCTAAGGACAATAGAAGATTTTGAAAAGAATAATCTTACAGGAAGTAGAATGAAGGAATTAACACATGGATAATTGCACAATACAATGAAAGAGAAAACAACACATTAGGGATGAACAAAAACAAAGTTCTTAGAACAGACTACTAGATACGAAACTTGAACAAAAATTGACAAAAAAGAGAAAAATCTAGAAGTCATATTGGAAATAAAAAAATTAATTGTAATACTGATTAAGTTTATTTGAACTACTTTATGCCAATAAGCTTGTTCATTTTCTGTAATATACAACTTAAATTGTACCAAACTAAGGGAGAAATTAAAAACCAGAATAGATTCGTCACTATTAAAGAGTAGATAGAAGTAGATATGAATAGGGTGGTTTTGCAAGTCTAAATACTTTCTTAATGACAGTTCTAATGGCTCTTCCTGAATTCCATTTGCATAGAGGTGATAGCAACAAAAAGTGGCTTTCTTGGGGTGTACAAAATATCCAGTTTTGAAATGAAGCTGGAGTTGGGAATCTAGGCTTTTTTCCTTTCCATGGTGGCCTCGATTATTCCATGCAGTTTTTGTCACATTTCCTTACATCATATAATCCTTGAGTTTTTTGGAGAGTGAAACCAAAATATGTAACGTTTGGTTTTTGTACTGTTCATTAATATACATTCCAAAAGAACTCTACGGGTGTGTGTGTGTGTGTGTGTGTGCATGCACGCACGTGTGCACATGTGTGCGTGTGCTTCTCTGTGAAGCAAACACTTTTAACGTGCTAAATTGAGTTCTATCCATTACCTAGATTTATTTTACGTATTTTTTTTAAAGATTTTGTTTATTTGAGAGAGCACATGTGAGAGCATGAGGTGGGGGGCTGTGTAGTGGGAGATAAAGAGGGATATGCAGACTCCTTGCAGAGCAGGGAGAATGACACTGGGCTCCATCCCAGGAACCTGAGATCATGACCCGAGCTGAGGGCAGATGCCTAACCAACTGAAATACCCAGGTGCCCCTCCATTACCTAATTTTATATCCTTTTCTCTTTCTTGGAAAAAAATAACACAGTTATACTACTAGAGTTAAGAGTTTTAAAATGGAGCAGAAAACCTGACAATTGGTATTTCTGTTGTTTGATCTAAGTAATTTCTCCTCTTAACATATAAAAGGACCAAAAGCGTGTGATTGGAAGTTGATGTGTGGTTTTTATGTAAATAGTTTATAGAAAAATTAAACATAAAAGAATTATGGTTACATTCTAATAATAATCTCATGAAAGTTAGAATGAAAGTCAGTGGAATTATCATACAGAAAATCTAGGAGAAAAATTCCATTTCATTGCTCATTCAAAGTTTTCAGTTCGGTATTCACAGTTACTGGATGTTGTTGAGGAGAAAGCACTAAGACCCGTCCCTTCTCCTCCTGAGGTTCTACTGGTGAGAACAGACATATTGGCATCCAGTTGCCAATGTGTGTTGGCAAATGCAGTGTGAGCCTGAGCTTTAGTGGTCACTCCTACTTGACTGAGAAGAGATCCAGATCTGTAGAGCAGTTTCACAGGCCACTGGGAAGGACCTATAGGCCTGTTTCATGCACCATAACCAACAGGACAGTGAATGCCAGTGGTAGCCCCCTCTCTTACCCATGAACAATTTAGTGTCTTTTGTAAAGAATTAGGGAGCAGGTGGCCCCTGGGTGACTCAGTTGGTTAAGCATCTGACTCATGATTTCAGCTCAGGTCATGATCTCAGGGTCATGAGATGGAGCCCCAAATGGAGCTTTATGATCAGTGGGGAGTCTCCTTGAGATTCTCTCCCTCCCTCTCCCTCTGCCCCTCCCCTCCACTTATAGTCACCTGCACACATTGTCTCTTTAAAATAAATAAATCTTTAAAAAAAAAAAGTTAGGGAACAGAATCAAGACTGCTTGTTTTACTTGAGAGGAAGTTGGTGAGAGCAAGAGCACAGACCACCCACCTTTAATCTTCTTATTCCTGTTGCCAGAAAATGTGCAACAAATGTGAAGCTTTTACCAATTAAGCTAGCTATGCCTGTTCTCTTGGGAAGAAATGAATAAGGGATAAAAAGAGGGGTGGAATTTGGCTCTGTTGAGGCTTACAAATCTGGGAAATTCTTGGCAGAAGCTCTTTTCTGAACAGGAATATGGGATTTCTCCTATGCCACTCTCTCTCTCATGCATTAATTAGCTTTTGCTGTGATACCACCACAAAAATTTAGGAGCTTAAAACAATAATCTTTTTTTTTTTAAGAGAGAGGGGGAGAGAGGGAGGGAAGGGAGAGACAGAGGAGGAAGAGAGGAGAGGGAGAGAGAGAATTTTCAGCCCCAAGATGGGACTCAATCTCACAACCATGAGACCATGACCTGAGGAGAAATCATGAGTCAAACACTGAGCCACCCAGGAGCCCCAATAACCATCTTTTAATTCATAATTTTGTGGATCAGCAATTTGGGCTAATCTCAACTGAGTTTGTTCATGCATTGGGGGTTAATCTGTGGGTCAGCTGGGAGCTCGTTAGCTCGCTGGCTGATCTGGGGTGACCTCAGCTGGTACAGTTTTTTTGGGCTCTGTTAGGTCTCTCATCCGCCATCAGGATAGTCCAACCTTGCTCAGATGGTGGCTGCTTTCTTTTTTTTTTTTTAAGATTTTATTTATTTATTTGACAGAGAGAGATCACAAGTAGGCAGAGAGAGAGGGGGAAGCAGGCTCCCCACTGAGCAGAGAGCCTGATGTGGGGCTCGATCCTAGGACCCTGAGATCATGACCTGAGCCAAAGGCAAAGGCTTTAACCCACTGAGCCACCCAGGCACCACTCTTGAAAGAGGCACCCTCTCTTTTAAGAAAGAGAGCAAGGCCCAGCCTCAAAACTGGCAGTGTCATTTCTGCCACGTTTTTTTTTTTAATTTATTTTTAGTTTTTATTAACATATAATGTATTATTTGCTCCAGGGGTACAGGTCTGTGAATCATCAGTCTTACACAATCCATGGCACTCACCACAGTACATACCTTCCCCAATGTCCATAACCCTGCCACATTCTATTAGCTAAATCCAGTCAGAGCGACAGCCTGTATTCAAAGGATAGGGAAAGAGACAACATCTTTGGTTTGTATGAGCTTCCAAACCACATTGCAAAGAGTGTGCATAAGAGGTGGAGAGGTGGTGCCATTTCTATAGGCATTCTACCCCGCCCGAACAGCTCCACTCAAACCCGGTGGACTATGCTACTACCCTAAACTCTGTCTATATTATTTTTAATTAAGGCAAGTAAATATTTATTGAGTGGTCATTATATGCTTAGGACTATGTTAGGGCCTACGAATAATCCTAAAAGACATGTATAAAATGGATTTTGCCCTTGTAGATGACATTTTTAACCCCAGTGTAAAATGGAAACATTTTATTTCTCATAGTTGACAGTAAACAAATCCGACAATGGCAGTCAATCTTCTGGAGGTTGTAAAGGTGTATCATTTCAATCACCTTTTCTGTCCTTCACCCAGGCTCACATCCTGCCAGGTAAAGCACAAGGGATTTTAAATAAACCTTATGCTATGATGAAAACATACCACTTGAAAAAACCTGTAGAAGATTCGGTAGCCTTTCGAGATTGCCAAATGTGCCACAGAGAGAGCGAGTAAGATCATTCCCTGGGGTGAGCAAGGAATGGTATAATGACAAGAAGAAAAAACATGCCTTGGTGGTGAAATATTATTTTCCCAGTGTATGTGGCATTTGTTGGCTATAAACAATAGAAGAAACAAAATTAATTCCTTCTCATTGTGTTGGAATGCCTTGGAACGGAAGAAAAAACAGCAGCCCAGTGATTTCAGACATTTTGAATTCAGTCTGCCTTTGAAATCGGGCAACCCCTTTCATTGTGTAATTGAGGCTACTTTATCTTACCACTTGTTTTTAATGACAGCAGTAAAATATTGTGTGAGATCATAAATCTCTCTTGAGAGCATTACAGACAATATATCAGGCTTTCATAAAGGGCATAACCTTGTTCCTTCAGGGGCAAGTAAACACAATTTAATACAAGAATTAGAAAAGGAACCCACGGGGCGCCTGGGTGGCTCAGTGGGTTAAGCCGCTGCCTTCGGCTCAGGTCATGATCTCAGGGTCCTGGGATCGAGTTCCGCGTCAGGCTCTCTGCTCAGCAGAGAGCCTGCTTCCTTCTCTCTCTCTCTCTGCCTGCCTCTCAGTGTACTTGTAATTTCTCTCTGTCAAATAAATAAATAAAATCTTTTAAAAAAAAAAAAAGAAAAGAAAAGGAACCCACTACCATGGTGTTTATGAAAAATGAGAAAATGTAACATTTTAAAAGGCCAATACGAAGCCGAGTGCATCAATATGGCAGAAGGTGTTTGGTGAGCAGCACTGGATGTGGATTTGGGAAACCTCAGTTCATAGCCGCGTGTCCTCACTAACTTCGAGTATGGGCTTTAGGTAAACCATAGCATCTCTCTAGGTACCATTAGAATCCATCTGTTAGTGGAGGTTGTAGCTGCAGCATTGTCCCCTCACTGGAGAGCTGTGAGGCTCAAAAAAGCGATCGTGGAAGTACTTGTACTGTGCACTGTGCATCTGTATGGCCTGATGACAGGTAGATTTTTCCAGGCAAATTTTTCTCCCGAATATAAACTTAAAATGAACCTAAAGCATCAGTTTGATTAAAAAGAAGTCAGGCTAAACTTTTAAGGAATATGAACTTTAATATAGAATACTGGGGCACCTGGTGGCTCAGTGGGTTAAAGCCTCTGCCTTCGGCTCAGGTCATGATCCCAGGGTCCTGGGATCGAGCCGCACATCGGGCTCTCTGCTCCTTGGAGAGCCTGCTTCCTCCTCTCTCTCTGCCTGCCTCTCTGCCTACTTGTGATCTCTGTTCTGTCAAATAAATAAATAAAATGTTTTTTTAAAAAAGAAAACTTATAGAATACTTTATTTTTAACTTTTGTAGTAAAGTTGAAAAAGAATGACCACTGCACTGCAAAACTGTGCTCCTTTAAAGCATCGTTTTTTTGAGGGGGAGAAATTTACAACTTCTTATTTTATTCTACCCAGTGGATTGTTATGCCATCCCCTTCTTGGAACTGAAATTTGGGATGATTTCTAAGTAGGTCATGATTTTTTTTTTCTGTTCCAGCAATATGCCTTCTTGAGGAGGAGAGGAAAAAAAGGTTCCTTTGTTCTTCATTTTCAGTATCCTACCCCAAACTTCTTAGAAGACATTTCCACATGGCCACTAGCTCAAAAAGGATGAATCCATTACCCTCTCCCCCAAATGAACTCTTTTCCAAGCTAACTTTTTTTTGAAGATTCTATTAATTTGTCAGAGCATGCACACAGGTGCACAAGTGGGGGTGAGGAGGGGGCAGAGAGAGAGAAGCAGACTCCCCGCTGAGCAAGGAGCCCAATGTGGAGCTCCATCCCAGGACCCCAGGCTCATGACCTGAGCGAAGGCAGAGGCTTAATCGACTGAGCCACCTAGGTGTCCCCCAAATTAACTATTTTTGAAAATGCTGCCAACATTCTAGAACTCCAGGCACAAAACCTTTGGCTCACTTTGGATTCCTCCTTTCCCTCAAGTTTCCCCAAGTCTTGCTATGCCATCTCTCTTCCTTGTCTCATTCACATCAGGTCCTCTTTATTTTGGGGGAATACTGTCAGATCTATTTCTCCACATCTCAAAAACCAGCTTGCCTCTAGGGGGGTTTGTACTACTCAGCACATGATAGTGCCTTCGTGTTAGCCCATGTCACACCCTGGTAACTGTTCATGAAGGTTATTTCTAAATGATACTGATTTGGAACTTGAGAATCTTTTTCAACCTCATGGAACAGTAGCCCTCTCTAGCAATTAGCATTTACATGAGAAATAATACCTATTTGTCATACTTGTTCTGCATGACAAAGTTCAAAACCCTTGGGCTGACATGGAGGATTCTCTGTAATTAACTTCTAACTTACATTTCAGAATTAACGCAACTGCTTCTTAATAAAAATATTCTCCAAGGAGACTCCTCTATTTAATGTTTACTTTCCTGATTCTATACTTTACTCTCACACTTCCTCCACATGCCACGAAACTTAACCAGTTCCATCCCATCCTCTTTACAAAACACTTGTGGGGTTTTCTTCCTAATCTGATTGCTATAGTCCTAAATCTCAAGAGTGCTGTACTGCTTTGATCGCTTAAGTTTTCACATGCATATCTTATTTTCTTACATAGTATGTAAGTAGTCACTGTAGGCCAACTGTCATAACAACCCGAAACCTCTGAAACTAAACTCAGTAAAGGTGGATTTCTTGTTCAAATTATAGTCTAACAAAGAAAGAGGAGGTTCTTATCAAATGTTTTGTGCATTTAGTGATTTGAAAAGTATATTTAGTTTATACAGTTGGTTAATGTTAAAGAATTATTTAGATTTACAGGATTTGCATTAAAGTGCAAAAGACATATGCTTACTATAAATTTTAAAAATTATGTAAGTATAAAGAGGTGCAAAAAGAAGATTCTACTCCATCCCAAATCCTGATCCTTAGATATAATCACAAACAGTTTGACATGTACGTCTTCAGAATTTTTTCAATATTTATACAGATAGATAATGTTATAGCTAGAGACTTATTTTGAAAAGGTCATATCATCAGTTTTTTTTACTGTCACTGTTCATTCTATATATTGTTGGCATTATTACACATGGAGCAAATTTGGTTTTAAAAGCTACACAGTCCAACATAAAATTATATTTTTATTGATTCACAGTATATTTTATTGATGGAACTTGGAACAAACTTCAAATTAATGGCATTAGGACAATATACTACAGGTTTGGAAATGGGCTCATACCATGGCCGCTATACACTCCAGATCAACTGAAGATTTAAATATTGTTTAAAAAGTAAAATTACTAGAAAATAACTCAAGGGACTATTTCCAGTAATTTAGGGAAGGGTTTTACAAGAGTTACCTAATATACCATAGTCAAAAGAAAAAGAAGAGATCAACAGATTTAATTTCCTAAAAGTTAGAATGTTACAACTTGGAGAATCACTATACGTTAAATGAAAGGCTACATAACAGCGAAGAGTAGACTTAGAGTTTTGGATGGTATTGAGTTTATGGAACATCTAGAGGAAACATATATAAATGATCTCTGGCATTCTCCACACATAGTGCTTTTTTTTAAAATTTATTTTTTATTTATTTTCAGCATAACAGTATTCATTGTTTTTGTACCACACCCAGTGCTCCATGCAATCCATGCCCTCTCCAATACCTACCACCTGGTTCCCCCAACTTCCCACCCCCCCACCATTTCAAACCCCTCAGATTTCCAGAGTCCATAGTCTCTCACAGTTCACCTCCTCTTCCAATTTCCCCCAACTCCCTTCTCCTACCTCCCCATGTCCTCCATGCTATGTGTTATGCTCCACAAATAAGTGAAACCATATGATAATTGACTCTCTGCTTGACTTATTTCACTCAGCATAATCTCTTCCAGTCCCATCCATGTTGCTACAAAAGTTGGGTATTCATCCTTTCTGATGGAGGCTAATACTCCATAGTGTATATGGACCACATCTTCCTTATCCATTCATCCATTGAAGGGCATCTTGGTTCTTTCCACAGTTTGGCGACCGTGGTCATTGTTGCTATAAACATTGGGGTACATATGGCCCTTCTTTTCACGACATCTGTATCTTTGGGGTAAATACCCAGTAGTACAATTGCAGGGTCATAGGGAAGCTCTATTTTTAATTTCTTGAGGAATCTCCACACTGTTCTCCAAAGAGGCTGCACCAACTTGCATTCCCACCAACAGTGGAAGAGGGTTCCCCTTTCTCCACATCCCCTCCAACACATGTTGTTTCCTGTTTTGTTAATTTTGGCCATTCTAACTGGTGTAAGGTGATATCTCAATGTGGTTTTAATTTGAATCTCCCTTATGGCTAGTGATGATGAACATTTTTCATGTGTCTGATAGCCATTTGTATGTCTTCATTGGAGAAGTGCACACATAGTGCTTTTGAATGCTTGCAACAACTCATGGGCGGTACCTCCCATACACCAGGCTGGCCCATTAACTCATGACCAACTGCGGACATAAGCTAGTTGCTCATGTATCATGATTTTTGAGGTTCCCATAGACCATTATACCACATCCTAAACTCTGCTCATTTTCTAGCTTAATGGTTGAAATGTAGTTATATTAGTACCAAAGATAGCTTTCATTAAATCGTTCTCTGTTGTTAATACTTGGGTTGGTTGTTGTGAGTGGCTGGTGAAGACTGAGATTCTGAGTGAAGAGTACACAGGAGGAGTGAGCTCTGAAGGGAGACTAAGGCAAGTGAACAAGTAGAGGTCGATTTCAGAGAAAGTAGGCTTGCATAGTACCTGAAAGTAGGCTTGCATAGACTGGGAGAAGCTTTACAGGACATGTTGAGTGGAAGTAAGCTAAAATATTGAGGTAAGCACTAGGAGGAGATCCCCAAACTAACCTGACTGGCTTCACTGTTGTTCCTGATGGGTATTGTGTTCCTTCATCAAAGGACAGTTGTTATTTTTTTAAAGAGATAGTAGAATAAAATTCAAGTTCTCTTGAATATAAAATGAAAAGTCTTATTGGAACAAAACTTGAGAAAGGGTACCTCATTTCCTCAGCTGTGTGGTGGAATATCAATTCTGGGTGTTCGAAAGCACTGTTCATCTGAAATGCCTGCACGCTTACAAGCCTAGTTATCAGATTCGTCCCTTTCAGGCATTTGGTCATGTATGTGATAGAGACTATTTTCAATGTTTGTTTCACAGATTTATCCCAAGCATGATTAATGTCTTGGAATTATCTGTAACTAATTATGCTACTTAGCAGTTTGAATGTCCCATCGATGTGAAATCACCGCAACTGTAATAGCATGGCACACATCAGAATGCCTTGATTTATTATCTGTCAGCGACAAGTTTGGATTCACACCATCTGGGATGATTAGTGATTATTTACTAGCCCAGGAGGAAGCTGGTGAGAATGTCCTTTGTGTGGAAATAGATTACATTGGAGATTCACAGGACTTGCTTCGTGGCTACCCCTATGGATATGAGTATATTTTCCTCCCAGCTTGACAGACCTTTATTTATAAAGGTGTAAGCAAACATTCTTTCTTTTGCCTCAGGGAGGAATCTTTTTTAGCCTCAGGGCGATTTACATGTTTGCCTTTCGACTTGGACTTGACCAAACAGTGATTTATAACTCCTCCCTTGCTTCTTTCTCCATAGCCTAAATTCAGCTAAGACTTGAGGTGGTGGAAAGGACTTCCGCTTTACAGTGTGTGGAAAATAGGCGTGTGGTATGAGATCCAATGTTTTGACAGGTTTTGGTACCACTGGATTGCTTTAAAAAATAAAACACCTGGACAGTTAAGTATCTGGGAATTCGTTTGTATTGTAAAGGTGGCAGATGTCCAGCATTTGTCTTTAAAACATGCCTCCTCCCAACCCCGTAGTTGTATTTAAATGGAAATAAGGCTTGTTTTTTTTTTTAACAATTCCCAGCATTTTTCACCAGATAATTCCTTCTAAACCTTATTTGCCAGAGAATATAATTTGATTTGCCTCACAACTCTGAAAATATTTTCTTTAGGGTTTCTGCATTAATGCTAGTCAGTTATGATAAGTTAAAGATTTTACTGGAAAGGCAAATGTTCTTTGTTCAGCAAATTATCTAAGTCTTTTTGACACCCCCCCCCATTACTTCTTAAAGGGTAGGCACCATTTGCTTTGCAAATTACTGTGATCTGATCTTAGAGTGCTTACAGTGTCCCGTCCAATACAACTAGCATTCTCTCTAACATGGTGGTGGTTCATTTGCTCGATGTGATGAGCAGTGTCTCAGGATCCTGCTTGAGCCCCATTTCTTTACTATTTCTTATATTAGCAGTTGACTCAAGTCTCCCAGAATGGATGATTTCATTTCTTTATAAAACTCTCCTTTTGAAAGAGCTCTCATGTTTAAAATTGTATCAGTGCAGCAGGTCTTCTTCAGTACCCAAGTTCCAACCCCTCTTCAATTAATTCAACCCCCTTCAATTAATTTAATTTAATTAAATTAATTCAATTACCTTAATCAAAAATTCCTTTTAGTCATTTTGATGGCAGTGGTTAGCAAAGAGAGGAACGACCAGCACCCCAGCAGTTAACGTTTTGTATCTCTGGAGGCTAAACACTTACATGGTGAAATGTTAAATTTTAAATAACAGAGATTTTCTTCCTTAAATGTTAGGCTTAAACACTGAAATCATCTGGAATGGGCCCCTGTCTGTGGACACTAACTTGGGGCTTTCAGATACGGAAATAAATCAAATCCCAAGGTTTGTATTGTAATTTTATCAGTCACCTTTCCTTCCCTAGCTCACTCTCATTGTTGAGTCAGTGGGTCTCTGAGCGCCTCTGCAACATGATGCAATTTGTGAGTGAAAGCTGAATGCAAACAGGAGGGTTACTGATTCTTTGTCCCTTTTTCTGTTAAACGTTGCTTAAGACCAATATGGCCTTGTTATTGCTCTAAAGATGGCACTGGTTTCTGGTGATGCGTATCTTCTACTTGTTTTGAGTTCTTGCATTATAAAGATAGGACCTGTCTGGGGATGTCCTTATGAGTTTACACTTTTCGGTTAAACTCTGGGAGCACCAGTATCTTAATGTGATGGAAGAGAATGTCCCCACTTGCAACAGGCAACCATACAAATGTAGCCTGCCATGACAGGTTGAGAGAAATCGTTATTGGGGGCCAGGTGGCAGATGGGGTCACCAGAACCTTAACACAGACTCTCATGGGCAATGTAAAGAGCTGACTACAGGGGTAGAAACTGTAACAGCACAAGGAATTTCCTCTGAAAGCTCTAAATGAAGAGGTTTCAAATGTAGGCTCCCATCTATAGGTGCTGGGAGTGAGTTGTAAAATTTTAATAGCAAGCATTTATATAAAGTTAAACTTTATGAATTACAGATCTATGAAGAAGCATAGAAAAAAGACAAGCGTCTTTTCCCAAATAGTTCACTCTGACTGGAGAGTGTCATCTACTTGGAAATCCTCTCTTGTAATCAGTTTAAATACTTTAATAATTAAAGTCCACTAGATGTGGGCCAAGATGGAATCCTATATATTTATTATACTATATACTATATTTTGGCTTCAAAATATTTAATCCAACCATTATAAATGTGCTTTTACTATAAAAATACATATATACATGTATAACAGAGTGAAAAGGTATAGGGTAGAGATTGCCAAAATGCAGTTGTGTGAAGGTTGTCCCATTCACTGGTTCTTTAGGAAGGAGTCAATGTATAGCAGTGTAGGCAAAGACAACTTAAAAATCTATTTTTTTTTCTGATAGGACATTAGCAATATTAGGTAAGTAAAAATATTAGATATCAGGAACACAGTATTTAATTCTACATTCCTATTTGGAACAACTTTCAAGTTCATTTTTGTTTTATTAAGATCTTGAAGGCACAAGAGCCAAATTGGGCGAGTAGGCTGTCAGATCTGATTGGAGAGACACCTTTATAAGAATCATGCTAGAAAGCATTAATTATGATCCAGCCAATTCACATTATGGGTTCTAAGAATGAAAGCACTTGATACACTCAATAATTAATTTTCTAAAATGGATTGTTTTTCTTAGATGGATGAATAATTATGTATTGAAATTATGGCAAAATGAAGGTGACATTTTTGTAGAACATTTACCCAGTTTATAGATGATCTTAATGGTGAAAAAAAAATAGGCATTCCAGGGGAAGGAAAGTGTCAGGAGAGGAGAGACAAGAATATTTCAACCTAGATTTTGTTGGCTACACAGCAATGCCTTGGACACTCACATGTCTTTTCTTTGTCTAGCTTTTACTTATAACAAGTGACAGATGGTGTAGATGCCTGTGATTTTTTTAAAGATGCCTGCTCAGAGCACAGTGGCTGTGGGACCCACACAACACAACATTTTATCTTTTGCTCCCTATCATTTGGGCTATGTGAGTGACAAGCCACAAAAAATTTCACTCCGCCAGGTGTATACAGCGTAAAAATGTAGTTTCTAGCACATGGAGAAAAGCAACTGTGAAGTGGGCTTCTGGGATGCTTTGTTTATTGGCTTTGGCTTCATTTCCCTGTGATGCTCTTCCCTCGGCTTCCTTCTGACTATTGATTTCTTGTGACTGAACATCACATTTGTGTATGACAAAGCAAAGGTAAAGAGGGACAAGCTCCTCTGAAAGATATCCCAGAAAAACGAAGAATGATTTACCTGGAGACACCCCCCCCTCGCCAAACACAAGTCCTCTCATTAGAAATCCTATTGGCTCTCAGTGAGTCATCTAACTTGGGGGGAGGAAGGCTACATTACTTGTAGTCCTGTTAGGACTATCTCAGGACCTGGGCTGGGGACAGCTCCCCCTGAGGCACATGGGCTATATATAGGGGAAAGAAGACAAATTAGGGTACCATTTGGAAGGTAGAATAAGGAATTGATGCTGAGTGGGAAAGCGACACTCTATATCACAAATTTTAATGGCACCTTTTTGCGGTCCTCTTAATGTGAAACACCCATAATATATCAACTCTTATTGGTATTAGTATTATTTATCATACTATTATGTCTTTATAAATAATATATTATTGCATATTATATATATCATAATATAATATTTATTATTATTATAATGTTCTTCCTACATTCTGGACCTAATTCACTCATCTCCCAAATTTCAAAGGTACCGCTGTGTCCCATCTTCATAGGACATCACTTTTAGTTAGCAGAAAAAAAAATCATGTGACTTGAAGAGAAGATAGGATAAAAATGAGAATAGCTTCAAGAATTATTGCTATTTTTTATGTATGTGGTAGTTGGACACTTAAATCTTTGTTTGCCCCAGGCTAACAGTCTTAGCTCTTCAAAGCTACACTGTACAGACAGGTGAATACGTAGGGTCAAAGTTGTAGAATATTAACATTGGAAGACAGATTCCTAGATGTGTGCCCTAAGGACTGTTTAGACATGGTAATTCCATCCCATTTGCCCCAATGATTAATAAGCTTGATGGGTTTATGCTTCAGAAGTTACATGTGTGTATGATCCATAAACGTATCTATGGATCTCTATCTAAAGCAATAGCTGTGTATGCTATTCTAAATACGCGAGGTTCCTTCTTTGATTAAGAAGACATACACATAAAACCATAACTATGTTTGAATATCTTGAAGTCATGCTAACTCCCAAGCTTCCTAGCTAATTTGCAAAGTTATAAAAATGGATTCGGTAACACATTTATTACATTAGATGAGTTACTTTCTTTGTCATGCTACCAGTAAATTGTAAAATTTCTGAGGCTGCTTCTAGAATAACAGCATTGCTGGAGGAAGTAACTTGATTGTAGAGGATAAAAGCCTCTAAAAAGAACTCACTGAAAATATTAAGAATAATGATTACCCCTTTCCCGAAATTAAGTTTTATTTCATTTTATCTTCACTCCAACACTGTAAATAAAAACTTCCATTCTTCAGATGAGGAAATGGAAGGTCAGAGTCATTTGATTTTGTTTATCCTTGCCCGAATGGCTTGTATGTGGTGGAGCTGAACCTTATTTTCCTCTTTGTACTTCACCACAGCTGGCATCCCAAATTGATGAGAATGCTGTACAGAATCAGCTTCGTTAAGTAAAATAAATTGTCCTGCAGTTGTATGATTGGAAGGCCCCCCCAATATTTCTTTTCCTTTGTTTTTAGCAGGTCTAGAAATTCCACCACTTGTTCATGTCATTGTTTTTAAGAATGCTCTCTCCTAGCATTGCCAGTGCAGAGGCAAACTTATGGGACATAGTCCGTATCTGGCTACCACATTAGTGTGAATGAATTTTAGTCCCTTAGAGAGGGAGAAGTTGCACTGAGAGTATAGGAATTCTGTATAGGAGGGGAGCAAAGAAGAAAGTGAAAGCCAGATCTTAAATACCAATTTTGCTGGATACTAGCTTTCTTCCCTAATCACTTTAGTGTTTCTGGTGAGAGGAAGCAAGACTTACCTGTGGCCTGCAGTCAAATTCCTTGAATTTAAGTTTGGACTCTGCCACTTGGTAGGTGAGTGGCAGCTGGTAGGCTCAGTTCTTCCTGTCGTGTAATATGTCCTCAAAGAGTTTATGAAGTGGTCACATGGGATAAAATGAATGAATATGTTTGGAATGCTATAAATTCCTATAAAATTTGTTATCACTATAATTATAAAGCACAAGTTTTGTGGTGTTAGTCTAGGATTTTAAAGGCTTTCTGAAAATAAAATATCAACTGTGGAGAAGAACACAGTTCTACTGATTTACCACAACTACAGCTGTATGCATTCTATTATATTAAGTATATGTAGACTATAAAAAGTAAAATTTTGTGTGCATCTTCCCATTTTTTTTGGGTGGGGGGTCTTTCCACAAGAACCTAGATTCTGCATTTTCAGTGCTGTCAGTCTCGTATTCATCAATTGAAAGTGTTTCCTATGAGTGAGCTTTTCGTTTTCCCTAGCCACTCTTGATAGTTAAAGCCAATAAAATCTGGGTCTCTGATTATAAACCGTCACCAACACCTCAGCCATTTTGGTAATGGAGGTAGAAATCCTCCACTGCATCTATCCACATTTGCTCCTCTGAGACACATTACATGTGAGCACCAAGATGACAGTTCACTCTATAATGTTATTAGTCTCTGAATTAGGATAATTCATCGTTGTCCTCTAGTCTTAGCATTTTCCACAAATGCTGAGCTGACATTTATTTGGTCTTGGAATGTTGAGGATCACTCTCCCTTTTTAATTAACATAAAGTTTAGAAGGAAATAAAATGGCAGAATTGCTTCCCTGGGCAATAATAAAATACTGTCTATGATACATAAAGACACTGCCTCTGATACCCCATCAGTTTGGCATTCTTTACTTACTTTTATTCAGATAAAGTTAACAGAATTATAACATTTCAGAAAATAGAGGATTATCATCCACACTTTCCCCCCTCCCTAATACTATAACTTATTTTTATATTTGTACATGCCTTTTAAGTTTTTATCTGAATATATAAATAATTGACAAGTAACTAATCATAATATATGTTCAGTTTTTGTGACTGTGACTTCACATGGTACAATAAGCATTTTTCTATCTTGGGTCTATACTTATCATTTCTATTGCTGACATAAAATGACCACCTTAAGTATAGATAGACCAGTTTTCAATTTATTTCACTCTCTCTTACATTAATAGTACCATATTGAGAAAGTATGTACCTTGGAACATTTTCCCAGTCCAGTAAGAATGACTTAGATAATTTGAAAAGTCCTATCCAGGCTCATATGATCAAAGATACGTAATTTCAAGATGGCTCACTCAATGCAGATTGCAATTTTGAAACAGAGTGAAATTTATCTTCCTCTCAGTGGATTAATTCCATGGCATTGGACACAATACCATCTGTTCTAACTAATTAATCAGCCTTAGATTTTTTTAAAGATTTTATTCATTCCAGAGAACATGCATGAGAGTGTATGGGGGCAGGGAGGAAGGGGCAGAGGGAGAGCGCGAATCTCAAGTGGACTCCCCACTGAGGATGGAGCACAATGCAGGGTTCAGTGTCACAACCCTGAAATCATCAGCTGAGCTGAAAGCAAGAGTCTGACGCTTAACAGACTGAGCCACCCAGGCTCCAGTCTACATCTCACCTAGAAAGGGCTACATTTTGACCTTCAAATTTGTCACTCTCCCCTTCCTCAAATGACCTATGTTTATAATTTACTGTCACTGCCATTTCTTCAGTTGTTTGCATAACTAAATTGGAAGGAGGAATTCCTGTCTATAAGCAAGTTCTGTATGTTCAGCTCTGTAGTAGTTTCATTTCCAAACACCTTCAAAGAGATGTCAAAATCACTGAAAGACAAATGTTGCTAAAATTTCTAAAAGCCAATGTGATGACATACAGAGATTGGAGACTTATTGTACTTGAATAATACTGTCTTTGTTGCATTTCACATACCTCATTTATTAGACAGTTCAGGGTTTTTCAAGCAACGAAGAGATAAATAACCTTTCCCAATCTTTCAAAATAGATTTACATTCGCTTTTGTCCACAGTTGGTATGCTGAGGTAGAATCCTCTAAAGTGAGTGCACATTCCAATAATTGATGCCAGGAAGTAGAGCACATAGTGTGTCCGTGGCCAATATATTGAGTGAAGAGTGTAGGGATAGGTGTGTTGTATTAGTCAACACTGATAAGACTGGTTTAACTAGGAGATAAGAAACGTGGTGGCCCCTATGAGGTTATAGCTGACAGGTCATTGAATGGTTACACAGGAAATCTTAGGCTATTGGAGTTAAATGGAAGTGTATGTAGTTTATGTTTATGTCCATTGAGGAAATAACTCAGAATACTTAGAAGAGGGACAGATGCATGTATGCTTATGTTTGCACGCATGCACACATGCACACACACACTGAAGGAGAGATTGAGAAAGGGATGAGTCAGTGAAGTCTTGCAAACAGGAAAAAAAAGACACCTAGAGATAAGTAATGGTAGGCATTGTAGGTGTTCTGCTGGAACCAACAAACTTTCATAGCAATCAGAGTGGACTTTAAGCAATTAAAAAATAGTAAGATTAAATGACCTGGTAAAATACTATGCTATACCTGGTCAGAACAGCATGAGCCAAAAACTTAGGGAGAAAAAATAAGGCAAGGCAGATATCTGGAATATATATGCCAAAAAAGTAAATTATTGAGCATGTTATAGAGTAATTTTTTACCATCTCCCAGTGCGGAAAAAAATGAAGTCTATAGCACACCCTTTTTGTGTGTCTTATTCTGATACAGTGCATACAGCATAATGTGGGTAGAAAATACCTTTCTTGTGGATAGCTTTATATGCCACAGAACTTATAGAACATTTGGTTCAAACTGCTTTTTGAATGAGTGAATATATGAAACAGGATCTTGAGAGAAGACTGGGCGTTATGCAAGCAGAACAAGAGGATAAAAGATACTTCAGGAAGAAGTACTGGTGTGATCAAGATACAGAAGCATGAGCCAGCAAGGCTGTTAAATGGACTGCCTGGAGATTGATGTGGTTGTAGGAAAATAATCACGTGGTGTGGAATGGATCCTGGAGATTTTGAGAGAGCATAGAAGAAAATGAAGCCAGGTGATAAGAGGTCTTGAACCCCACCTATAGAGCTTGCTTTTTATCTTGTGTATCAGAGGGAAGGTAACATCATAAACCTATGCTTTAGAAAGATTACCGTGGTAATGCGTGGAGGAAGTATTGAAGGTAACTGTTGCCTCTTGGAATTTTTCCTTTTAAGAACAAGTTTGGTAATTGAATTGGGCTGGTATGTGGTGAAGGGAATTCTGAGAGTGGATCTCTTCTTCTTTGCCCACAATGCCTTCATCAAGTAGACATTGTTGGCAGCAGTGGTTACATCTGGGACTCCTCTGAGCAAAATGACGCCTAGGAGAAAATCTTTCTCCAGCCCAGATCATTCTTCTAAGCTTTAGATCCTTTTATCCACTGTTTACTATGTATCTGCACTAGGTTGTTTAATAAGCATTTCAAGTATAAGATGTTTGAAACTAAATTCACACCTCCTTTTTCCCAAACCGCCTCCTCCTTTCGATTCTCTTAGTAAATGCCACTCACACCACCATGTTGCTTAATCTCCAAATCTGGATGTCTTTGATGAATTCTTCCTATCACCTCCTCCTACTGGTCCAGGACTAATAAATATCAAATATTGCCAAATATCTCCTGATGGTATATCATTTTTTACTATAGCCTTTTGCACAGCTTACTTGCTTGAATATTAGTGATTATTTAATATGTCTTTCCAAGTATTTGTTAGACTCCATAAGGAAAAGAACCACTTCTGTTGTGTCAGCTCTATGATTTCTAACGCCTAGTATTATAAATGGCAAATGAAAAATGCTGTGAAAACATTTATCAACTAGTGATAGACCTGCCTTTTCCAAGATTCACGTGTGTTTCTTGGGTTTAATGATTCAGGAAAAATAGCTAAGAAACTCCAAAGCTATCCTGGGTCTTACAGGCTCTGATTTAGGGATGCCTCAGATTACTTACTTGTAGAGGTAGCAGGTCTTGGGATGCCTTCTGATTTCTTCTCTCCTGGACCGACCCTGAACTTGTCCCTTTCAGGATGGGATGTTTTGTATGTAGTTCCTACAGCAAAGCTGGTAAGTAGGAGCTCCATAGGAACATCAAACATATTTAGTGGCTGACTGATGAGCAGTTTGGCTGCTTATGGCACCACATGCAGACCTTGCCTATTCTTTAACCCTATCCAGGCTTCTCTTTTTTCCCAATCTGTCAGTCTTTTCTTTTTTAAAGATTTTATATATTTTCTTGTTTGTTTATTTGCTTAGGTAGAGTGTGTGCAAGCAGGCAGAAGGGCAGGGGGAGAAGGCACAAGAGCGGAGTTGGGGGGTCGGACAGCAAGCGAGCGAGAGAGAGAGAGAGAGAGAGGAAGAATTCCAAGCAAACTCCCTGCTCAGCACAGAGCCCACTCCAGGCTTGATCTCATGATCTTGAGATCATGACCTGAGCCGAAATCAAGAGTTGAAGGCTCAACCAACTGAGCCACCCAGGCACTCCCATCAGTCTTTTTTCCACAACATCCAAATTGGATTTCATGGCACATCATTTCTATAACTCGATTCCATTACTATATGGAACTCACTTGCCCTCCTGTTGTTTGCTGCTCCTATCTGGATAAAAAAAAATCCATACTTGGATAAACTTGGTTCTTGTTTCTCTGTAAATTAATGGTAGGTTTTCTTAAAAGGAACCTCCACATTGCTTGGAAGTTTTACTCAGTTTCTCCAATCAGTTTACTCCCTCACTTTCCATAACAACCACACCAGAAGTTTGCTGCTATCCCCAAACTTTTGCCTGGAACATGTCCATTTCACCTATTGTTTACCCATACCTTGCCTTCTACTTCAGAGAAAAAGTACGTTACCAGAGTGGAACTGAATTATCTTTTCAGTTCAAAATAGAGCTACTGGTATTTGCTTTTAGCCATTTTCCCCTGTTGGATTCATGGAGAAGATATTGTCCTTATTTAAGGCTAAGACCTCCACTTGTTCTTAGGATCTTACTAAGATCCCCAATTTTCAGGAGCTTTATTTATTTTTTCAGGAGCTCTCTTGTATTTATCCCTATGTTGCATATTTGACTTTTTTCCTTCTGTAAGTTGAACACATTCCATTGACTTTTAAACTAACTCAGTTCCATCCTCTGTAATATCAGTAAACTCTTCAAAAGGTCAACAATGTATTATTTATGATAT
Organism: Mustela erminea; assembly: GCF_009829155.1. Lineage (NCBI taxonomy): Eukaryota > Metazoa > Chordata > Mammalia > Carnivora > Mustelidae > Mustela > Mustela erminea. The sequence continues at coordinate 18,736,753 of NC_045635.1, read as the reverse complement.
TTCTTAGTTATCATCTGAGCATACCTCTAAGATCTTGTTTGGTAAAACTGAGTATTTTCTCCCCATTGAAACAGCCATACTTTGATTTTCAGGTTTTCATGTTAACTTCTCCTTTTAGTTACATTCCTATCTGGTTATTTTTTGTCTCATTTGCCAGCTCATCTTCACTTGCCAGTAAATGGTGAAGCTTTTCAAGATTCAGTCTTAGCCCTTCTATTCTCATTTTGTATAATATATACAAGTTCTCAACACTGGATGATTACGAAAATCATGTAGAGGGCTTTTTTTTTTTTTTTTTTTAGTGTTGAGGTATAACTGACATACAGCATTGTGTGAGTTTAAGGTGTACAATGTGATGATTTGAAATATGCAGACATCATGGAATGATAACCACAATAAACTTATTAACATCTCTCAACTCACATTGTTGCAAACTATTTTTTCCTTATGATCTGATATTTGAGATTTACTCAGAGCAACTTTAAAAATAAAAGCAGTATTTTTTAGCTATAGTTGTCATGTTGTACATCATACCCCCAGAACTTATTTATCTAGTAACTGGAAGTTTGTACCTTTTGATTCCCTTTACACAATTCCTCCACCCCTACCTTGCTCCTGCCTCCTCTAGCAACCAGAAATCTGACCCCTGTTTCAACAATTTTAGTTTCTTTAGATTGCACATATAAGTGAGATCACATAGTATTTGTCTTGGTCTGACCTATTTCACTTAGTTACAATGCCCATAATGTCCATGCATGTTGTCACAACTGGCAGGATTTCCTTCTTTTTTATGGCTGAACTGTGTGTGTGTGTGTGTGTGTGTGTGTGTGTGAGAGAGAGAGAGAGAGAGAGAGAGAGATACACCATACATATACCATATACACCACATTTTTTAATCCATTCTCCTGCCAATGGAAGCCCAGGTTGTTTATGTTTTGGCTTTGTCAATAATGCTGCACTGAACATGGGGTGAAAATAACTCTCCAGGGTAGTGGTTTCATTTCCTTTGGATATATACCCTGTAGTGGAATTGCTGGATCATAATGTAGTGTTATTTTTAAGTTTTTTTTGAGGATCCTCTGTACTGTTTTCCATATGGTTGTACCAATTTACATTCCCACCAACAGTGTACAAGGGTTCCCTGTTCTCCACATGCTCACAAGTAATTGTTTTCTCTTGTCTTTTTGATGATAGCTATTCTCACAGGTATGAGGTGATATCTCACTGTGGTTGTGATTTTTACTTCCCTAACAAGTAGTGATATTGAGCACCACTTCGTGTAGCTGTTGGCCATTTGAATATATATATATATATATATATTTTTTTTTTTTTCTTTTACTGTGTTATGTTAGTCACCATACAATACATCATTCATTTTTGATGTTAACCATCAGGGAAATTCAGTTCAAATCCACATGAATATTTTCTTTAGAAAAATGTCTCCTCAGCTTCTTTGCCACTTTTCAAATTTAAGGTTATTTGGGGATTTTTGGTTATTGAATCATTATTAGTTCACTGTATACTTTCGATATTAACCCTTAACAGATGGATGGTTTGAAAATGATTTTTTCCTATTCCATAGGTTATCTTTTCCCTTTGTTGATGGTTTCCTTCTGCTATGCAGAAGCTTTTTAGTTTGATATGGTCCCACTTAGTATTTTGATTTAGTTGCTTATGTTTTAGGTGTCATATCGAAAAAATTATTGCCAAGACCCATGTCAGGAAGCTTTTCACCTCTGTTTTCTCTGAGGATATTTATGGCTTCAGGTTTTACATTTAAGCCTTTAATTCATTTGGAGGTAATATTTATGAGTGGTGTAAGGTGAGAGTCTAGTTGTATTCTTTTACATGTGAAAATCCAATTTTCCCAACACTGTTTATTGAGGAGACTTATTTTTATCCATTGACTATTCTCAGATTCCTTGTTGAATATTAACTGACAGTGTATGCATGGGTTTATTTTTCAGTTTTCAATTCTGTTCAATTGTTCTGTGTCAGTTTTTAAGCCAGTACTACATTGTTTTGCTTGATGATAGCTTTGTAATATAGTTTGAAATGAGAAAGTGTGATACCTCCAGCTTTGTCCTTGTTTCTTAGGATGGCTTTGGCTCTTTATAGTCTCTTGAGGCTCTACATAAACTTGAGGATTGTTTTTCCTATTTCTTTTCTTTTTTTTTTTTTCATCATTTACAGAGCATTTACTGCACTCCTGATAGGGATTGCACTGAGTCTCTAGATGGCTTTGGGTAGTATGAACATTTTGACAATATTATTCTGATCTGTGGATATGGGGTATCTTTACATTTATTTGTGTTATCTTCACTTTATTTGCTCAGTGTCTTTGAGTTTTTACTGTAGATCTTTGACCTCCTTGGTTAAACTTATTCTTAAGTATTATTTCTTTTTTTTAAAAGATTTTATTTATTTATTTGACAGGCAGAGATCACAAGTAGGCGGAGAGGCAGGCAGAGAGAGAGGAGGAAACAGGCTCCCTGCTGAGCAGACAGCCTGATGCGGGCCTCGATCCCAGGACCCTGGGATCATGACCTGAGCTAGGCAGAGGCTTTAACCCACTGAGCCACCCAGGTGCCCCTTAATTATTATTTCTGATGCTGTTGTAAATCAGATTGTTTTCTGTATTTCTTTTTCAGATAATTCACTGTTAATATAGAGACATTTATTTTTACTTTTTTTTTTTTAAGATTTTAGGTAATCTCTACACCCAACTTAGGGCTCAAACTCACAACCCCCAGATCAAGAGTCGCATGCTCCACCTACTGAACCAGCCAGGTGCCCTGAGAAATGTTTTATTTTTTATGTTGGTTTTGTATCCTGAAACTTTACCAAGTTTGCTGATTAGATTTAACAGTTTTTTAGTGGAGTCTTTAAGTTTTTTCTGTATGTAAAATCAGGTCCTCTGCAAACAGAGACTGTTTGACTTCTTTCCAGTTCCTTTTATTTCTTTTTCTTACCTGATTATCATGGCTAGGATTTCTTGTACTCTTTTGAATAGGACTGGTAAAAGTGGGCACCCTTGAACTGCTCTTGATCTTAGAGGAGAAATTCTCAACCTTCCATCTTTGTCTGTGGTGTTAGTTGTGGCTTATCATATATGACCTTTATTATACTGAGGTACATTTCTTCCATACCTAATTTGTTGAGACTTTTTATTCTGAAAAGATGTGGACTTTAGTTAAATGCTTTTACTGCATCTATTGCAATGATCATATGATGTCTTACAAAATTTGATTTGCTGGTACTGAAAATTTTTGTATTTATGTTCATCAGGAATATTGGCCTGCAATTTTCTTCTAATGTCATTACTTGGCTTTTTGTTATCAGGGAAATGTGGACATCATAGAACAAGTTTGGGAGTGTTCCCTTCTCTCAGGTTTTTTTGGAATACTTTGAGAAGGACTGATGGTTTTTTGGTTTGTTTTATTGTGTGTATTTTTTTTAATGTTTGATAGAATTCACACAGTGAAGCTTTCTAGTGCTAGCCTTTTCTTTGTTGAGAGATTTTTGATTACTTACTCAGTCTCCTTACTCTTTATTGGTGTGTTCAGATTTTTTTCCCCCATGATTCAGTCTGAACATAGAGGCATACCTTGAAGATATCGTGGGTTTGGTTCCAGATACTTGAATAAAAGTGAAAATCACAACAAAGCAAGTCAAATGAATTTTTCAGTTTCCCAGTGCATATAAAAGTTAGGTTTATACTACACTGTATTCTAATAAGTGTGAAGTAGCATTATGTCTTTAAAAAAAAGTGCCTACCTTAATTTAAAGACCTTTTTGCTGGGGTGCCTGGGTGGTTCAATCAGTTAAGTGTCTGACTTCAGCTAAGGTCATGGTCTCAGGATCCTGGGATGGAGCCTCGCATTGGGCTCCCTGCTCAGTGGAGAGTCTGCTTGTCCCTCTCCCCCCCACCATCATGCTCTCTCTCTCAAATAAATAAAATCTTTAAAAGAGTAAAGACTTTATTGCTAAAAATGCTGTCATTATCTGAGTTTGCAGTGAGTCATTATCACTGTTCACAGATTACTAAGAATTACTGAAAAGTGGGGCGCCTGGGTGGCTCAGTGAGTTAAAGCCTCTGCTTTCAGCTGGGGTCATGATCTCACGGTTGTGGGATCGAGCCCCTCATCGGGCTCTCTGCGAAACAGGGAGCCAATCTCCGCCCCCCCAACCCAACTGCCTCTCTGCCTACTTGTGATCTCTGTCAAATAAATAAATAAAATCTTAAAAAAAAAAGAATTACCAAAAAATGTCACAGAGACACAAAGTGAGCAAATGCTGTTGGAAAAATAGTACCAATAGAGTTGTTTGATGCAGGATTGCCACAAACTTTTAATATATTAAAAATAGCTTGTCTGCAAAGCACAATAGAACAAGATATGCCTAAATATTTCTTGTAGGTTTTCCAGTTTATTGGTGTGTTGTTGTTTATAGCTGTCTCTTAGGATCACTGGTAATGTCTCCTCTTTATAATTTCACTGGTTTTGGTCTTCTCTCTTTTTTTCATGGTTTGTGTTGCTAAAGTTTTGACAATTTTATTAATCTTTTCGAAAAACCAACTCTTAGTTTTGTTCATTTTTTTTTCTGTTGTTTTTCTGTCCTCTATTTCATTTTTTATGCTCCAACCTTGACTCGTGTGGAGGTGTTTAAATGCAGTAGTCCCACCACAACCAATTAATCAGAATCTCTGGGCCCAGACAGCAGCTTTTGTAAAACAAACAAACAAACAAACAAACAAAAAACCGCCTCCTCAGGTGATTCCAACGTACAGCCAGGATTAGGCGCTGATTTAGGTGATCCTGTCCCATCCATGGCTTTTTGGTGACTACCTGTAGGAGGATACCATGCAAGCATCTCTCTAATTGAGGCCACTTCCCAGTGCTTCTCCTTATGTATTCAACTGGCTACTCGATTTCCTTTCTAGAATGTCTCAAAGAAATCTCATACTCACCTATCTCATTCTCTTCATATGTTTTCTGTTACAGGTAGAGTTAACAGACTTGTCATTCATGTCCTAGACAAGCCAAAAACAAAAGTATCTTTGTTATTATTTATCTCCTTTTCTTTCTATATTTATTCCGCCACTGACTTGTCAGTTTCACCTATTAAATCCCCTGACTCCATTACATCTTCCTACTTTCATAACCCATATCCTAGTCTACAGCAAGCATCATCTGGCTTCAGGCTGACCACTGGTTCTCAGTTCCTAACTGGGTTCTCATTTCCAGTCTTATTCTTTCTAATTCTCTGCACTGTAGCAACAGAATTTTAAAGCAACAAGTAGCTGCTTTAAAATACACGTATCATTCCTCCGCTCAACTCAATAGATATAAAATATTTCCCTAAATGTATGCTGCTATAGGTATAAAGCAAAATCACTGTAACATGGGCATACCAGTTTAGGATTCTTCAGTTGCAAGCAATAGAACTTTACTTGGGTTAACTTAAGCAAATGGAAATTTATTAAATGAACGTTGGAGGTTCTCAGAATTGCTGGGAAGGTGAGATAACTTGAAAGCAGGAAGGAAGGAGAGCTACTCTGTAGGTGTTGGGGGTGAGGAGGGAGTGAGAGGCTAAGAGATTGAAACGGCACATATTTTTTGTATTCGGAGCGCTGTGCTCTGGGTATGGCGTCTTGATTAGTTCAGTGATGAATGTATTATACAGTCCAGGGTACTTTTGAAAATGAGAGGGAACAGGAGCAGGGGCATAGCCAGGATTGTCTGAGGCAAACAAGAATCTCTAGTTAACCTAACAAATGACCACAAACCTGGCTGACATCTTTCCCCATCCTCATGAAGGACTCCGAGTCAAAACCACGTAGCTAAGCTCTTTCTAAATTCCTTAGCCATATAAACTATGAAATATTATGTGTTTCTTTTTAATTCACCAGATTTTGAAGTAATTTTTTACAAAGCAATAGATACCTATAAATTTTTTGTTATTTAATGGGTGAAAAAATTTCTTCCCTACTAGAGCAATGTGGCCCTGAGGGCAGAAACTGCATTTCTTTTGCCATTTTATGACCAAAATTTTTGTGAATGAATTCAAGAATGACTGAATGCTTATAATCTTATGGTGCTAATTGCATGATGCTGGAATTGCTAACTGGTTCTCTTAGACTGACTGATACACTGTCTTTCCGAAAGTCATGAGCCTACGGGCATTTGGAAAACAGAATTTGTTAATTATGAAAAGAAAAACACCAGCCTTCCACCTGCTTATTTATCTAGTTAGATCCAGACTTTATTTTACAGAGCCATATTATTTTTTATGACCAAATAGACAAATCAATCATATAAAACTGTCATTTTTAAACTATAAAGGTTTTGGAAAGGAAAACATTGTCATGAACAGGAAGTATGCTATGAATAATGCAATTTGAAATAATCACAGGCAAAGGGCTGGGTCCAGTTAAACTAGACAGTAATCTACTTGAAAAGTTGTTTTCTAAGAATGACTTTTGCAGTTTTGGCTCCTTGATCTTCATGCGAAATTAACTTAACTGTCATCAAAATTTCATGGCCTATAAACTGAACCACTTCAGCTTTGTGTCCCCCAGATGACACATTGCAGTGTGACCAGAGAAGAGAGAATAAACCATGGCAGGAATGAGAAAATGGCAGTGGGATAGCTAGGATATAAATGATAAACCATGCACGTATAGATCGTATAGAGAGAAAGAAGGCATTTGCAAATTGGCGTTCTCTTGCCGAGACTTTTTCTCTCCTGTGGAAGAAGTGGTGAGTGGAAGCAAGGAGAAAAATGCAAGACTTGATGAAGTTACTTACTCAAGACAGGTAAGCCTCCTAATGAATAGAACTAGTGTATTGGTTAGATACTGGCTGGACTGCTTAGGAAAATGTAGCCAAGTAATTTTATCATAACAAAAGAGGGAAAGCTCTGAATTAGATAAGACCACTGAATACATTAAGGAGATTTGTCTGGTTTATTTCCATTTGTCTCTTATAGCTGAGCAAACCAAATTTCAAAATGCAGTGAACACTTGGGTGGCATGTTGTAAGTCAGTGAAACATTGTTGGAAGAATTGGTTTCCTATACCACTGTATCTTATGGATTTGTCATTTCCTATGATGCTAACTTTGAATGAATATTCCCTTAAGAAAACTGACCACCCATACCTTGCAAGAAAATCCAGCATTCAGTCCCTCCTAAGGCCTTTCCAGACTTTATGACTTAGACTGCTAGTGTTGAATAGCATTTGTTTATGAAGAGGCATTACTTACAAGCCACTGTCCTACTGGAACAAGGCAAATTAGCTTGTTTCCCTGTTGAAAAATAAAAAAGCATTGAGCACCACAATAAACTCACAATTCCAAAACTCATAGTCACTTTGTGTTCTTCATGCCGATCAGGCTGAGAGCTGCAAACTTATACCACCGTGTATTAAATGACAAAACTTATGGATCGTAAAACAAATTGCCGCTTTAAAATCATTGCGTTTCAGAAAAAAAACACATTTAAATGTCATAGAGTCCACAAATAAAACTATAACAACCTATGATGTTGCTGTATTTTTTTCAGTTAAAAAAGGCAACTACGAGGAGTTTCCTTTTTTCCAGTAAAAGTTTTTTTTTACCTGGTGGTTTTTTTTTTTTTTTAAAGACTTTGTTTATTTGAGACAGAGAGAGGAGCATACAAGCATGAGACAGGGAGAGGGAGAAGCAGACTCCCCACTGAGCAGGGAGCCCAACCCAGTCTGGGGCTGGATCCCAGGACGGGACCGGAGAACCACAACCCAAGCAGAAGGCAGATGCTTAACCCACCGAGCCATCCAAGTGTCCCTCTAGGAAAAAAATTTAAACAGCATTTATCAGAAGGGCTGCCAACTATTTGATTTATGTGAGTATTCAGTATAGAACTCTTAAATAATAAATGTTAGTCATTCTTTCCACCAGTGCCAAACAATCTGATAGAAGTTGTAGAAAGGTGTCTGCATGAATTTCACGCCTTGGCTTCTTACTATATTAAATGTTGAAATTAATTAGTGGTAGTCTCAGAGACAGTAGTGATGTTTTCCTTATATATCTCTGCATCCAGGCATGCTTTATTAGGGTTCCCTAAGACCCCGTTTGCCTTATTATATGTTAACAGTTTTTGTACTTTGGATGACTTAAACTCTGAATTTACACATGTATTTTTATTTATTTATTTTTTAAATAAAAGCTTAAAAACAGCTTTTATTTATTCTTAAGCATCATGTTTTTTTATGCAACTGCTTGAGCCAATTGCCTTGGTCTATCCTGTGATTTTTTTTTTAAATGGGATGGTATTGAATTGTGATTAAGTGTACAATTTTTAGAGCTGGACTACCAGGGTTTGAATCCTTCTTCTCCTATTTATTGGCTCTGTGACCTCGAGCCAGTTACTCTCTCTTTCTCTCAAGTCATGTTCAAAGGGGATAACACTGGCACCAGAGCACTGCTGTAAGGGTTAAATGTGATAATACATTAACATACTTAGAGTATCTGGTACATAGTTAAGTACATACCAAAGTTAACACATATTTATTAGTTCATATTATTACCACTGAATTCCCCTGTTAACTACAACTACCAAGAAGGAGAAAAATACATGTTGATGAATTTCACTTTGTTTACCTCTTCATGCATCTTTTCTTGAGGAGACCCTATTGTATGCATTACATTTTAAAATTCACAAGGAAGATAAAGAATAAAGGTAAGATGGTTACATTGGAAAAACAGATTTGTGGAAACCATTTTTTTTTTTAATTTGGTAAGTTTTTTTAAAATGTTTTTTCTCCTTTATGTATTATACAAACTAAAATTATTTTGCTACTTTAAAGGAGTATTATCTCCTAAAAGGAAATATCCCAAAGTGTGAGGTCACTCAAAACAAAGCTGTTTTCACTACATGTAGACATGGGTCTTGTGGATCGCTCTCTGCTTGTGTTCAGTTGGTGGTTTCATGAATGTCCAAATACCACCACTTCGAAGGCTTGGGTTGCGTTGGCATTTATCCTCCTCTTTTTTTTTAAAGAATTCTTTTAATAAGGTAACTCAGATCTGTGGGTATTTTTGCCCTTCCCCCTTTCCCTTCAGAATCCTACAAAGTAAAAATGAGTTAGCAAATGTTACTGTCAGTGACCTTGAGAACGTGGTTGAATGTAAATCGCTCAGTTTTCTCCAGTTTGAAGTGGGAACAAATTACAGGATATGGGGCCGTTTTTTCTGTCGCAGTCTCCTGAGGGTGTCTACTGAGGGTGGGAAATTAAAGTAGCCTTTTGTTAAATCTGTAAAGAATCCTGGTGTGGAAACCTAGGGCCATGATTGACTTTTTAATATTTCTTTCACCCCAAAGGGCTAATATTCTCACAGCATTTTAGTTTGGCATCGCTCTCTTTGTCTCTTGTGACAGTATCTCAAGTTTTACAGCTGTGACTACATTATTAAATGAGAATGCCAAGCAGAGCGAGGCACACACCAGTCAACCAACATTGAACTCAGATGTCAAAGTTATATCAAGGCAATGAAATAAAGTCTATTTCCTGACATTCTGCCATTGGACCTGTGGTTATTTTATTATTAGATTAAATCAGATTGAATCCCTGAAACAAAATAGAGATTAAAATATTTTTATAAGTAAGAAGAATTGATTAACATACTTAGAGAAATGTAATGATTTTGGTAAAATAGTTATTTACCTAATTGAAAATCTAAATGTAGATGTGGCAGTTAATTATTTTTCCTCCATACTCCTCCCATTAGCTGATCGGCAGCCATTTTAATGTCTTTTTATTGTAAAGTGTATATTGCTGCTTTGCATATGTCTATTTTACTTCAAAGGTTATGTCAAACAGTCCAATTCACTTTTTTTCCCCTAAGCACCATATAGTTAGGAAATTTCACATCATTAAAATCTACTTTTTCAGCAAGGTTCAAGTCTTAAAGTGACATCTATGTGACATATAATCGTAGACTTCTAAGAAACCTTTTCTGCCTGAAAACACATTTCTCATCCCCAGTTATTGCCTATATTTCAAAATGTATTTTATTTTTTATTTTTTTAAAAAAGATTTTATTTATTTATTAGACAGAGATCACAAGTAGGCAGAGAGGCAGGCAGGGGGTGGGAAGCAGGCTCCCTGCTGAGCAGAGACCCCCCCCCCCTCCGATGAGGGACTCAATCCCAGGACCCTGAGATCATGACCTGAGCTGAAAGCAGAGGCTTAACCCACTGAGCCACCCAGGTACCATCAAAATGTATTTTAAAAGATGAATAAATTGAGTTACAGAAACATCTGTAACTTGGCCAAAGTGTCACTCTGCATTTCCAAAAGGTTTTGGACTAACATCCTACCTAATACAACTGTTCTTGCTAGGCCTTTGGAGATTAATATTAAATGGCACGTCAAGGGTAGATTTGATTATCCTCCTGTGTTCAAGACACACTGTTGGTCCATGAAATGTCCCTGTCATGTCTTCTTCTTTTCCTTCCTTTTTCACCCCCAGTCCCTACTTCTGATCTCTTTTCTGAGCCATAGGCAAACCTTTGATCAGTTAAGGTGTACCCTTCATTTGTGTGTGTGCTCAAAAATGCACATCATTTGGCATGTATGGATTTTTTTAAATTTATTTTCAGCATAACAGTATTCATTATTTTTTCACCACACCCAGTGCGCCATGCAATCCGTGCCCTCTATAATACCCACCACCTGGTACTGCAACCTCCCACCCCCCCGCCACTTCAAAGCCCTCAGATTGTTTTTCAGAGTCCATAGTATCTCATGATTCATCTCCCCATTCAATTTCCCCCAACTCCCTTCTCCTCTCTAACTCCCCATGTCCATGTACGGATTTTTAATTAAAAAATATTGATAATGTGCTGTCAATCTCACTGGTTTTCAGCACCATAATTTTCTAATACTCTATTTATGTTACAGTTAGTAACCCTATTGCTTCAAACTTCTATGTAAGAATCATTACCAGTATTCCTCACATTTTAATCATTTCCCTGGTGATGAAACATAGATGATCCTCAAGTCCTGGCTACATCAAACCATGTTGTCATGAATATCCTTGTACATGTCCTTTTAGAGATGGTAAGAAGATTTCTCAGGGAGACAAAGCAAGGGCTGAGAGTTCTGAGTCAAATGGTATAGGCATACTTAATTTGTCTTAACCCTGCCAGATTGTTTTCTAGAACATCTTTGCTGGTCTCCATTACCACATGACCCCTCACACTTGGAATTGTCCAGCTGTGGAATTATTTTCCAACGATGATTGTGGCAGTATGTCCCAGCCCACATGCTTCTCTAGAAAGTTCTAACTTTAACCCTATTACCTTTAAGAAACCAAGTCTTGTTCTCCTCCTCTTGGATGTGGGCAGACTTTTATGACTGTTTTGGCCACAAGAACCTGGCAAAAGTAACACAATATGACACTGGAGGTCAGATTATAAAAAGTGATTCAGCTTCTATCTTGCTCACTAATATAGTCACCTTACAGCCCTGAGCTGCCTTGTATGAGATCTGGCTTCTTTGAGACCACCATGCTGTGAGGAATCCCCAACTAGCTCACGTGATAGACTACAAGGAGAAGACTGAACAAGGAGGAAGACGTGTGGTCATCTCCTAAATTTCGCCGGCAGCAGATACCTTCTGACCTTGGGCCAGATCCTCCTAGCCAACCCTTTCCTAAATATCTGTCCCACAGATACCATGAAAAACTACAAAATGGTTGTTGCTGTTTTATGCAACTAAGTTTTGTAGTGGTTTGTTACATAGCAATAGTAACCAGAAATACCAGTTTTCTGGTTTTTGCTAATATGATGTAAATAACATGTACATTTCTGTAACTACCCATGATCACAAGCATCTTTTAATATGCTTGAGTTACTTGTTTCTTCTTGAGTTAAGTACCTGTTAATTTCCTTTGCCCAGTTTTCTGCTGAAATTCCTGTTAGGAATTCCTTTTATATTCCAGAGAGAAGTCCTTGTCAGTTTCTACACATTACATATTTCTTCTCATATTCTTTCATCTCTGTGAACTTTATCATTGAATAGAATTTTTCATTTTGACAGAACACAAGTATTTTACCTTCTATATTGTGCTTTTTGGATTTTGCTTAAATCCTTGCCCATCCCAAGGTCATGAGTTTATTTTCCTACATTATATTTCATTTATAGTTTTCTTTTCATATTTAGGTGTTTGATCCTCTTAGAGTTAAAATTTTATAAGGCTTTTATGTACAAATTCTGTTTAATTTTCTTCAAAAAGAGTTTTCCAACACTGTATACTAGCCAGTTTATCCTTGTTCTTTGATTTGTGTATGGCACCATCTTTATTGTATATTAGGGACATGGGTCTGCTATGAGTCTGTCTTCTGCTTCACAGCTCTTTTTGTTTGTTTTTGCACCAAAACCATTTTTTCTTTTTTATTACGACTTTTAGTATGCCTTAATATCTGGTAGAGCAATTCCTCTCTCTTTGGTCATCTTTTTTCAAAGTTAACTATTAATAGATCTTTAGACTTCTATGCCCATTTTAAAAGAGTTTTATCAGATTTATCAAAATAAACTCAGTTGGAATTTTTATTGGAAATGATTTGAATATAGATTAATTAGGGGGAAAGTTGGCATCTTTATAATAATCATGCCTTCAAAAGCATGGAATTTTTATGTTTTTTCATTGAGTGTTAAAGATGTCCTTTATAGCAGTCTGGGCTTTTTTGGTAAACTAATTCTTAGCAAATTTTTAGAATTTGGTTCTCTTTTTAATGTTATTTTATGTTTGATTATATTTGTAGCTGGTTGCTGATACAGGAAAATTCCGTTGATAATATATTCAGTCCCCTTGCTGAGCTCTCTTAGTAGTTAAGTTTGTGATTTGGTTAGACTTTTTTTTTATGAGGTTGATCATAAAATGCCATCATCAGCAAATGGCAGTTTTAATTATGTCCTTTAGGAGAAGGTGGGCCAAATTTCACATTTTTAAACTTGATATATTTAAAGTACATTTCAAGGAGAATGTTCAGTGTTATAGGGCTTAATGATATTCAGATAAGAGTTTTATTTAGTCAAAACTATGACATGAAGAAGGAAATATCTTTCACCTATTTTTTAGGAACACAAGATAAAGGTCACTATTGGCAGGTTTCCTTCACTGGTGGACCATGGGTACTCAAAATAGCCTTTGGAATTTTCACAAGATTTTATTTAATTTCAGCAGATGTTAACTGAACTCTATAATGTAGGACCCAAAAAAGTAAAAGATAAAATTTCCCTGCTCTAAGGTTGTGTCCAGAGTAAAGGGAGGGGGCTAAAGAAATAAAAAAATGAAAACTTACATAATATTGTGAAAAATACGATAGGGTGTTACCTGATCAGGAAAGGGAGTGTCACTGCTGAACTTTTTGGCTATGTGAAGAGGGTTTTGAAGGCATATTTATAAGATGTTCAGGTGTTAGTAATCCTCATTCTTTATCACATTTTCCTTTGGTTTGACCATGAAGGTGATAGGGAATCAGGTAAGAAATCTCCCTAATTATTTCTCTGTTAATTTTCTAGATGACATTTATTAAAATTCTAAACAGCCCTTTCACGACTACAAACATACTATTGATTAATAACCTCTCATTAGGGACAGAGAAAACCTGGCTAAAGTTCATGTAAAGTTTCAAAGATTCTTCCAAGAGTTCAGATGGTTAAAGACTGCTGATTCTTAACTTCCAGATTGGAGAACACATGGAAGTAAGAGACCAAAAATAGCCAACCAAATGGTTGTGATTGAGTCAAGTGTGAATGAAAGATTGGCTTAATTTGAGTTTATTTTGCATTATTACACCAAGTGTGCTATGATGGGAAGTTGTTACTCTTAAGAGTATGCACAAAAATAAGGTGAACTAGGTTGGCAGAATTGGTAAGATATATCCACCAATAGACGTTGAAGTCCTATATAAATAGGTGTTAGGAAGGGCACTCTCCACATGCAAACTGCACACAAAATAAAGAGCTGGGAAGAGCAGTTGTCTCCGAAGTCCACTCCAAAGGGTGCATGCCAGGTGATCAACTGAGTCTACTCAAAGCTATACCTTTTTTAAAAAGAAAAACTTTACTGATCAAAAATGTAAGGATTAGCCTTGAAGCTCTTACCTGGTTTGATAGCTGAATGGTCACATATTCCTCGCTTAGATGTGTTTCCTTTGGGGAAGTATAGGTGTTCCATGGCAAGGAAGTCTTGACACAGACTACCTCATTCCTTCCTTTCCCCAGTCTACTGTTAGGTGATATGGTTGTATGCCTTAAACTTGAGCAAAGAAGGGCATTGCTTAAAACTATGTTAAGTATGTCGCATAAAGAAGAACTCATTAGCATACTTCATATCAACTGGGAAACATCTTTAAAAATCTTGCAAATGCTTTCAGTCAATTTTTATTCATTTATTTAGTCAGCCAACAAATGTTTAATTTATATTCCAGTATTGACCTTCCAATTGGTTGGCAGTAACAACTTGCTTGCACTGAGGAAGATAGAAATATATAAAGCAAAAATTTAATAAAATCCTTTGCATAATTAGAAGATGAGATTTAAAAATGGCATCATGTTTCAATAAGCACAGCCAATAATACAATTCTTCCATTTGGAGCTATATATCATTGTGAGGTGAATTTTTCACTATGACATTTGTTAAAACCAAATATCAAAAACTACTGACCTAAAATTGATCACCAAATGTTAAACCAAGATTTTAAAAATTAGTGTTCACTGAAGTACCATGGTAGTGATAATTTTAATGAAATAGTGAATAAATAATAAAAGTATTAGTGAATGAACTATGAAATATTAAAATCTTTCACATTTATTGTAATTGCATAGATCTTCTAAAATATAAAAAGTGCTTAGATGCTATTATCCACAAAACTTAGAAATAAACATATATACATATATTTGGAATGCATGCTAGTTTTTTTAAAGCAGTTTTGTTAGACTATAAGTTCCATGAAGAAGCGGATTTTTTCCCTTTTTTGTGCATTGATCTATTTCAAGGGTCAAGACTAAAGGTTGACAGACTGCTGCTCATAGGCCAAATCCTATCTGTCTCCTGTTCTTGTAAAAAATTAAAAAGGTTTTACTGGAACACAGCTATAATTCTTTTCCGTGTTGTCTGTGACTGCTTTCACATTATAACAGGTGACTTAAGTAGGTATGGCAGGATTATATACCTTACAATGCTGGCCATTTACTATTTAGCCCTTTATAGAAAATCTTTGATGACCACTCATCTAGAAGCATGCCTGACAAATGGTAGGTGCTCACTAAACATATGTTCAATTATCACAGAAGGTTGGAGACTAGTTTAAGACCATAGATAAGGTAGCTTCTTTAGTTCTGGCTTAACTTGCAAGATTTTTATGCCCATAGTTTATGTTTGAAATTGGCATAATTGTGAAGAGGCTGGTCCAAATTTAGTGCTTCTGCCCTTCTGCTTGTTACTTTACAGAATAATAGTTTGGCATTCCTATTTTGGCTTTCTAAGGAGGTAGCCAAGAGCTTGCATTCTACTTCTCTGGAGTATTACTTATTCATGAAGAAGTGGGATTGGAAGGAAAGCCATTCAAAATTCTCTAGAGGCAAATGTGAATGACCAAACTATTTACAAATAGACAAATGGATAAAAAGATGTGAGATACAGATATATATAAAATGGGATATTACACGGCCATAAAAAGGATACGTTTTTGCCATTTGTTACAACATGAATGGACCTAGAGGGTATGATGCTAAATGAATTAAGTCAGACTAAGAAAGACAAATGCCATGTGATTTCACTTGTGGAATAAAACAAAAACCAAACAAATAATAAACAAAAAGTAGAATCAGAACTATAAGTTGATGGTTGCCAGAGGGAAGTTGGATGGGGGGGAGTAGATGGACAAAATGGGTGAAAGAGGGTAGGAGATACAGACTTCCAGTTACCAAATGAAAAAGTCATGGGAGTAAAAAGTGTGGCAAAAGGAATATAGCCAATGATAGATACTGGGGTAGCACTGTATGGTGGTAGATGGGAGCTACACTTGTGAGCATAGAATAACTTAGAGAGTTGTTGAAATACTATGTTGTATACCTGAAACTAATGTAGCATCATGTTTCAACTACATTCCATACTAAAAAGAATTAACTTACAAAAAATAATAAATGCTGTAAAGTTTGGGGACTGACCACTCTAAATAGAAATCGTAATTGACTTTGTATTCCTATCTACCTACACTAGTGTATGCCATGATTTTCACCATTCTATGGAAGTATTGTGTGGAATGTTAGAGGACCTAAGATCTTGATGGGGAGCCCCACTGACCATCATAAAACCTTGGATTTGACAAAGCAGAAGTTGTCATTCAATCCTGTCTTTGACTCCATGGACACATTCAGACCTCATCTATAGAAAATGCCTCTACAGGTCTGCTTTGAGTTTCTTTCATGACTGAGAACTCATTAATTCACAACAAAGTCCTTTCTACCATTGGCAGCTCTGATTATGAGGATTTTTTCCATTGGGTTGAGCCCAAATCATAATTATAACATAATTTCATTTTCTTTGTTTAAATTCCAAACTAGTTGGATATGCTGGATATTATTTTTTTTCTTAAGATAGTTGTAGCTACTTCTGTTCTCCTTTTTTTGAGAGACTTTTTAAGAGAAATGGCATTGTTACTATTATTAGTAATTACTATTAATTATAAGTTATATAGCAATTACTTTTAATTGTAGTGTAAAATACAAATTTTAATATACCAAGTTATAGGATGTCCAACTCAATAGCCAGAAATTGGAGCCATTGTGATAAAAAGAAAAATGTGTAATCACTCCCTTTCTGTTTTTCAATATAATTAAAGTTTTCTCATGTACCTTAGGTATCTGATCTTGCTATTTTGCGGAATGGTGATAGAATTATAACATTGGGATATACAATATGAGTAAGAATTATATTTGAAAACTTGTATTTTTCTGCCCTACCCTTTTAATGTCCTGGAAAGGAAGGTAAAATCATTTACATATTTGATGTCTGCTAAACTTGAACAGAGAGAACCCCAAGGATTGGGGGGGGGTGAGTATTAAAATGATTTGACCATAAACCTAGTGGCCAAAGTTCAAAGAGGCCTGGGACCCCTCCAGAGGAGGACAGTTGAATCAATCACCCCCTTTGTAAATTAGCTTTAAGAAACACCAGTGTGGGCTATTTTTACTTTGTCACATGTATTACCTGTATTTTAAAACTATTTTTTTTAAACTTGCATTTTATGAGCATTGTACACAAAGATAAAGTATTGACATAATCAGAAAAAAAAGCTATTTTCATTTAAGACAACAAGAACTTAGAGAACACTTACTTACAACCTTACCAGATCTGAAATAAAACAGACAATACCTAAAAATGTACAGATAAGAAAGGATGCATCAATGTTATAAAATAAAAATAGCCCCTTCTATTACCTGGCTCTTACAAAAACATAGTACTGAATAAGTAGATGGGAAAATAATGAATTATTATTACTTCAAAACTACTTGTTAGGAGAAGGAAAGGTTTGTGGATGAAGTGAGAATGGAGGGAACTAGAAATATTCAAACTAGAAACATAGAAACATTTTTTTTAACTGTGGAGAAATATTTTCATACACTTGTAAGACTGTCAGCTATAGCTAGTACCTTCGATTCTGCGTGTTTGATTTTGACATGTTTATGTTTCCCACTTTGAAATACTGAATCAGGTTTACTTAGGGAAGTTGACCGCCCTCCCTGCCACCATAAGTATCAAGCTTAAACCTAACTGTATAGAGGTCCCCTGTCTTGGGGAAGATAGTTTAGAGAATGATGATTCCTTTTTTTTTTTTTTTCCCCCTGGCAGCTCTGCATATCACTGGAAGTGCTTATGTAACCAGGTTTTTCTTGATTGACTTAAAGAAATGGAAATGGACTTAGCCTTCTTGAATGCTATTCCTGTCACAATAGCCTTTTCTGGTTGAGGGGGGGTTACCTGAGGTTAAAGTTCTGCAGGATCCCCATGTAGCAATTGGAAGAACTCATGACTTCTAGAGAGTGCTGACCACTGGTCAGTAGATACAAGGGGCTATACTGAATGCTTCTTTGATCAGAGCTAACACTGATAATTGAGGTGTTAGATTGAAGGAGATGGAGCATAGCATCAGTGAGGGAGACTTTAGCCTTCAGGAGAGCATCTAAGTTGAATATTGGTTTTCACTAAAGCATGGTTTCGTGGCACTAGATCCAAGAGAGAAAAAAGATGACTTTGGGTAAACTCCACACAGGGTATGGAATAGCAGTGAATTTTACATGGTGAGACCGTCTCCTTACTGTTTTCTTTCAATTCATCTAATTACCTCAAGGAGAAAGTCTCAGTTTGATGCTAGCGAGTCTTTATGCACCATCTTGCACTTGTTAGCTTTCATATTTAGCAAAGACAAAGCAGATTCAAATGAGAAGGCTTCAGCTGGCCAAAGAATCTAGCTACCACTTAATCTCACTGTTTGGGGTGCCTGGGTGGTTCAGTCCTTAAGCATCTGCCTTCTGCTCAGGTCTTGATCCCAGGGTCTTGGGACAGAGCTCCACCTTGGGCTCTACTCTGTGGGAAGCCTCCTTTTCCCTCTCCCACTTCCCCTGCTTGTGTTCTTTCTCTCACTGTCTCTCTCTGTCAAATAAGTAAAAAAAAAAATCTTTAAAAATAATAAATTTATAAAAATAAATAAAATCTCACATTTGGTTTCAAAAACTATTTTTAAATTCCGTTCTATACATCCATCACAAATGCTACTAGATTTCTATGTATTTATTTTTTATTTTTATTAAAGTATAACATACATATATATAAATGACCAATGTGCATTTTTCTCAAGTAGAACACACTTTCACAACCAGCAGCCAAGATCTAGAAATGGAACATTACCTGGATTCTAGACATCCCCTTCTAGTCACTATTTCCATTCACCTCAAGGCTGCCACTATTCCAGCTTCTAATAGCAGGCTTTATTTTGTCTATTTTAGAAATTTATGTAAAATAGAAACCTATAGTAGGTGCTCTTTTGTGTCTGGCTTATTTTGTGCAATATGATGTATGTAAAATTCATCCATATGTTTGCATGTGTGGCTTGTGGCTTTACTCACTCTATTCTGAAATATCCCTGTCTTTTCTCTAGTTCCATGCAGGGAAGAACCAACTTGAACCACTCAACTGACAGCCCAAAGCCAAGGCATTAATAGTATTCTAGGAATCCCCCCCGCCTTTTTTTAAGATCCATTTATATTAGAGCGGGGAGAGAAGGAGCACAAGCAGGAGGGTCAGAGGGAAAATGAGAGAGAATCTCAACAGACTCTGTGCTGAGCGTGGAGTCCTATGTAGGGCTCCATTTCATGACCCTGAAATCATGACCTGAACTGAAACCAGGAGTTGAACCCTTAACTGACTGAGCCACAGATGCCCCCTTCAGGAAACTTTTATGCAGGGAGTTGTGGGTAGGGGGGAGATTAGAGAGTAGGGACTCCAGGCTACCTCCATTAAGATGGGCTGTGTGTGTGCTGATAGCTAAATAAATGGGAAAATTGAGAACTGTCTTGTGTTATCATCTCCAGTTGTATCAATGACTATATAGTATGGTTTTACTTATGATGATGGGCAACGCCTCATTCCCACCCTTTGTGCCAAATGTAATAGACATAGGAAAAAGAAAATATGTTTGTGTTGCATTTGTCAATGAGGAAGGAAAGGTAAGTAAGGAGCATGGACAGAAGTGGAAAGGCATTCCTCTTGCTGTGGATTACCTTTTGGACCTTAGCCAAGAACTGCTTGGAGACATTGCACTAATCTCTCAGGGATTCCAGAGATACTGCTCCCTTGTGAACTCTTTGTAATATCCATGCCTCTATTTTCTTTCATTCTCCTAAAGATGGGTACCCAAGAGTTTAGCACGTTGTTAGTCTTGAAGGAAGATAGTATAACTTTCAGAATAATTCCTGTGGTATTGTCATTTTTTTCCTCCGTGTAATTCTGCCCCATTGTT
The DNA here is from genome assembly GCF_009829155.1 of Mustela erminea. NCBI lineage: Eukaryota > Metazoa > Chordata > Mammalia > Carnivora > Mustelidae > Mustela > Mustela erminea. The sequence goes on along the minus strand of NC_045635.1, from coordinate 18,716,683 downwards.
CTCTTTCCATATTCTCTTGGGACCAAAAACAAAACAAAACCAAAAAAAGAAAAAAAAAACCCAAAACTCAACCACATTCCTAGAAGAATTTGCCTCAAATTTGTCTCAATTGCATTTTAGTTAAATGGAAGTAAAACCAATTTATTCAGCTAGTTCCTTCCCTGTGCTCTAGCTTTGCCCTATTATTCAACAGGAAGGAGTGTTACTTAAATTGTGACAGGAATGAATTTTCCTGAAAAGTCAACATTGGGTTCCCATTTTCATTTTTGAACTCTCAGTTGCCTTTAAGATCTTTGTGTTTTAGCCATTGTCTCCTCTTAAAGTGGTTCCTGATCTTAACATATGAAGGTACATTTGGAGGGCTGTGAAGACCTTCAATTTACCTACTGAACGTTCACAATATATCAAGCACCTATTATGTAAGAGGACCTATGTTGAATGATAGAAAAAATATTATACCTGATACTCATATTAAGACTATCTTTGAGGGTAAAGCTGGAAGGGCAAGAAAAATGGGTCAAGAGTTTTTGTTAGCTTTGCCTATTGCTTCTTGCTTCAACCAGACAAAAGGTTGGGAAGGTCTCTTCCTCACTTATAGTGAATGACCACCAATACCTCAGGGTCTGCAGGCCCAGAAATTACAGGCTTTTCACAGCAGGAATGTCCTTCTTATTGGGACTGATGTAAGAGGGAAATTCTGATACTGAGTGAGAAAAAGAGTTATAAGACCCAAACGTTCCCCCAAATTTGGAATATAGTGATACTGTACATGCCAGTTGTCCAAGGGGACAGGCAGCTAATTATAAGCTGGGTAGAGTTGTGTAGTAATTCATTACGTACACAGAACTCTTAACAACATTTGGTCCTTCAGGAAATCTAGGAGAAGCACATAAAATGATCTCCTTTTTTTACAACTGAAGGAAGGTAAGTCTGCCATGTATTCATTAACTACAGGTCTTAGGATTTTAACCACCACTAATATGCCTGTAATTCCCAGGTGCTGTTTCTTACTACTCAGCTGCCATGGCCCAGAGAAGAAATTAAAACACCATAAGTCTCATAACAGTCCTTTATGTTAAAGTACTAGAGGAAACCAGCAAAGTAGTAGTGTAAAGTTGCTGAGGGTTTTTTAAAATTTATTTTTGAAGGATTTTTTAATTTTTTTGTTTAAGTTTTTTAAAAAGTGGAATCCCTGCCCAATATGGGGCTTGAACTCAAGACCCTGAAATCGAGAGTCACATGCTCTACTAACTGAGCCAGCCAAGCGCTCCAAGTTTCTGTGTTTGTAGATAAAAAATAAGCTATATCCTGTGGGAGAATTCCTTGTACCTCAGAGGTCTTAGGAACAGTTCTGGAATCACATGCATCTGAAAGAGATTTTAGTGCTTTTGATTCTGCCTTGTATGACACTGAACAGTATCTGTGGCCCAGTAGAGAGCAAGTTCTTAAGTTGACAAAGGATTCATTTTGTATACCTCCAATGTTCTAGGGGGTTCAATGCTCAATTAACAGTTCTTGAAATTACTTGGATATGTAGAAGTACTGTTTTTTTAATCACTGCTATTACACAGTTAGGTGGACCAGAAATCTCTTCTCTAAAACTCAACCTGTAACTAGATTTTGCTGAAATCCATTGACATTTTCAAATGATAAATTTTATTGATTGATACTTTGTCTCAAAATGGAAAAGTGAGCCAGAAACCAGTTTTAAGGCATATTTTATTAAGCAAATATATTTAAGAAAAATACCAGCTGGGTCTTAAATTAATCATGGGTGAAATAGACAAATGTCAAAGGTTGAAAGATGGAGTTGAAGCAGAGATCTTACTTCAGCAAATAAATTTTATCAAAGGAAATCCAATTAGGTTAAGTATATACACTAAGACAAATGCAATGGCATGTTTTACAAAGAAAATCACATTGACAGATTGAAGGGTTTGGTAGAGTTGGTGTTTCGTACCTTTGGAGCTGATGGTCTTACAGTTACTCTTTGATAACAACAGTACTGGGTTCATAACCTAACAGAACTTTAGGGAAGTAGAGATTGATTTTTAACATGTGCCAATTACTTTAGCAGATCTTTATATGAATGTGCTGCCATGAATTTAATGTGATGGGTAATATTTTTAGGACATAACAATTTTGAAATAGCCTTTCCATTTTATTTTAGTAGTGAGGGTTATATTTTGGATAAGATTCTGTGTTTCATCTTTATAGATGAATTTTTAGTAATTTTCTCTGAAGATAAGTGTATTGAGTAAATTCCTAAAGAAAATACATTGTTTCCATGTCTATACCTGTATGTTAACAACATTAATTCTGAACTCTGCACTGGACGGAAATTTAGATGAATCACTATTTGCTTTTTTATTTTTTTATCTGTAATTTGTTGAAAATGTGCCTAGTTTTTACGGCTCAGCTGAGAATACTCTGATGAAAAGCAAAACATTAAAGCCTATAATTAGCTATTTATATTTTTCTCCTCCTTAGCAGTAATGTCCTTTAAGTTTTCTGCTGGCTTGAAACTGGCAAAAGTACCCCAAATAATGGGTAAGACTTCGAATGTGAAGTTAAGAACAGTGGAAGTAATTGAAGCACAATCACTTGGGATTGTTTCATATTTATGCTTTGTATCTATTACAGAACAAGAACTGAGGGGGAATGCGATGCCTTCTTGGATCCTCTTTCAGACACATTGGGGCCCCTTTATTTAAGAGACCAAATAGTAACCTGACTGAATCTGTAGGTAATGGACTATGGTGGACATGGCATGGGCAATTTGAGTCCACATTTACTGTCTGCTGTTGACTAGTTGAATGACTTGGAAACTTTCTTAGTTTGGGTTGCTCCCAAAGCCGACCCTGACAAGTAAGTTAGAGTATGTTCTAGTTCTCTATTGCTGAATAACAAACCACTACAAGACTCAGTGTCTTAAAACAATGACAACATTGATTGTGATCACAAGCCTGTAATTTAGGCATGACTCAATGGGAACATCTCCTCTCTGCTCCCCTTGGCTTCTAGCTCAGCGCTACAATCACTTGAAGACTCAGTCATATATCTGGAATGGATGTTGGCTGCTGGCTGGGAACTTAACTGGTGCTGTTGACTGGGGCACCTAATAGGGCCTTTGAACATTGCTTCTTGGCTTCTTCACAGCTCAGTGGCTGCCTCCCAAGAGCGAGCCTTTCAAAAAGGCCAGGTAGAAGCTGCACTGCCTTTCATGACCTGGTTTCCGTGGTTGTATTGGGTCTCCTCTACCATAATCACAGGCCCTCCCGAACTGGAAAGGAAGGGACATATATTCTGCTTCTTGATGGAGGAGTGTCAGTGTTACATTTTGAGAAAAGTGTGTAGCAGGGGATATACTGAAGTAGCTGTCTTGGGAAAATACACTCTCCTCCAGGGTACAGGGCATTTATCTGGGAGATGGTCCCAGGAAGGCGCTGCAAGGCGTGGGGAAGTGAGATAGGGAGGGAGAAAAGCCACTAAAGGATATATGGGCCAGCAGGCAGGACTGTAGCTCAGTCCCCAATCAGAACCTTAAAAAGACCATGGAACACACACTGGAATTGTCTTGCTTATTAATGGTAGGAAGGGGGGTTATTTATCCACCAACTTCTGTCCCTCATTGATGAGGGGTTGTTCTTGGGGTATGAACTCCTTAGGTCTTCAAGTCCACCTTGCAGCGTGTTAAGCATACTCCTGTAGCCAGAAAAATTCCTTGGATTGAGTGACACAAGTGCTCGTTGTAAGAATATCCACAGAACTCTAGGTGATTTCTGCTAGCAGGCCCATGGGTGATAGGTGAGGCATGAACAGCTTCACCTACTGAAACTCTCCCTGGTCCCCTGGAAAATAGCATTGCACTGTGAGGGTTATATTGTGACATGCATCATAAAATAGGTGATAAACTATTGCTTTTTCTACTGAAAAATTCCCATAGTGAACTTTATAGTTAACTATGGTGTTATCAGACCATATCAGACCATACTAACACTATGAGAGGGCCTATGGTAAGTAGTGGGTCATCTTTATGGTCATAAAATTATCTAAATTCGTTAAAAACTCTTTCCCTGTTCTGTGAATAATAGGAATCTTTGGTAGTTATGAGGAATAAATCCCTAACTAGAACTGAACTGAAGTTGGGCACATTAAAAAGACAGTAAGTGCGAGATAGCCCCACGCTACTGGTTACTACTTGAGAATACGTGTATAACTTTCTGTAAGTTATTTATTCTCTTGGAGCTTGTGTTTCCTCGTCTGGCAAATGGATAAAATGATGCCTACCTAATTCATAGGGCTGTTGTGAGCAATGTATCAGATGGAATGGTATTGCCCCTCTTAGGGTACGGAGCCAACCACCCCTCAATTAGATAGAGAACACTCTTCATAATGCAAGTCACACAGCGAGGTTTATTTCCAGCTAACTGGGGTCCAAGTATCCGCCCGGTGCAGCAGGTTTCAGCAAGGACCCTGAGCACTCAAAGTCAAGTGTTTATATAGCATTTTCAAGGCACTTTCCCATAGCTACATACATATCTTGCACCCCACTTTGACAGTTTAACTTTGTTTAACCTTTTGCCATCCCGGCGTCACCGTGGCGCCTTCCTGGCGGTTAAGTGAGATTTAGGTTTAGCAGAAATTTAACTTTATTTACATTTCGTTCTGCCTCAGCCTCCCTCAGTTTTATGGTGGGGAGGGCGACCTTAGGCCTTGCGGAACTGAGCCCTTTGTCTCAGGAAATTGGGCCATTGAAGAGATAGCCCTTTTTGTTGTAAATCACCAGGACATTTGCAAACCAAGTGAGACTCCTGTCTTGTAGGATTGTGATCTCTGCAAGTTAACTATTTGTTTTCTTTAACATCTGGTCCCTGTGGCGCCATTGCCTAACCTCGGTATAGGATTAAGTTGTTTCTTAGGTTTTAGCTACTTTCTCTTATCTCAAGTTATGTGGGCCGTGTGGGCTGGTTAGGGACGCTCAGTAAAATGGCTTCCCGGCCTTCAGGATGGCCATTCTTATGCTAACCCACTCTTACAGTGCAAGGTGCCAGCTTTTGCTTTGCCAAGATGGCTGCACTTATGTCAGGGCTAGACTCGAGGTGGGTACAGCCTTGTTTTTCTCCACACCTGGAGCTGGTTTCTGGGACTTGTTTTTAAGTTTCCTGGGGGAGGAGAGCAGGGACAGTAAAATAGGTCCTTACACCCCTATAGGGCAACATGAAAATATACACTCAGTAAATGTCAGATGGATAAATAACTAGATAATTTATCTAGTAAGTCATATTTATAGAATGTGGTCTGTTGTGTTCATGTTCAATTTCATGGTTGCTGTCCTTGATTTTCATATTTCAGTGGGCTACAGTTGTCTTAAATGCATGTGACATCTTACAGCTAAAGGCTTTATTTAAGAGACCTGGCCTTTAATAATAGATCTAAAGGCTTAGTGGTTTAAGATTTTGATGGAGTGTCTGATGGTTTTAACAGTAGAAAAAAAAAAAAAGGTCTGAAAGGATGATCCTGCCTCTTTTGCTGCCATAGTTACTGCTTTGCACACCTGTGTCTTTGTGTGTGTGGCGGGAAGGGGAGTATAGAGACATGCACACATGTGTGATACCTATACTACTGTGTATTAGAGGAAGAGAGGATAAGATCAGGCAGAGGAAGAAAAAAAATCTTGGAGGTAGAATAGGGGTGAGATATGTGCTATTGGGACATAGAACGTCAGGACTGATATCAAATTCTTTGTCCATAATTGAAGTTCATGGCGGCGTGGGGGGGGGTTAGGCATGATAGAGACATAGAGGCTTATTAGCCCCAGGCAGTACCCACAACTCCTATTCAGTGAGATATAGACGCATTTTCATTTTGAGAAACTTAGCACAGTGTAGATGCGGTTAATATTAACATAGCTGTACCAATGTAAATGTGCTTTGGTGTAATTTAAACCACCCACATGGTTTTCTTTTGAAAACAAAAACATGTGACCCTCTCAAAATTCTCACCCACGCTCATTGCTTGTGCTTTGGACTCTTGTAAATTTATTTTGCAATCTGTGAAGTAACCTCTCTGAACTCTTGGCCCTTTGAATGCCCTTAACTTTTAAGTCAAGATCACATCATTTATTGAACACAGTTTTTCACTTTCACTTGTTATTAAAAAACATACACACACAAAATTTAACTCCCTGTTTGCTTTATTTTCTCATTTTTCCTGGTAGCATAATATTCATACCAGGGATTCCCTTTGCTTGACTCAGGTACACTGTGGGGGAATGGGAGGTATTATCTCTTTTTTCATGATTTTGTAGGTCAGGAATTTAAGCAGTGTTCCACTGGATTATTCTTCTCAATGTGTTGTTGATGGAGGTCAGCTAAGGGTATTCAGCTGGTAGCTAGTCTGGTCTGGAGGGTTCAAGACAATTCTTACTTGCCTGTCATCTTGGCAAGGATATCTGGAAACATGGGCTCAGCTGGATCACTTTGCCTTTCCATACTAAGTGCCTTTTCCAATGGTCTCTCCATCACTGTAGTTCAGCTTCTTCCAAGGTGGCTCAGAGCACCACAAGACACAAGTGGGAGCTGCCAGGCCTCTTGAAGGCTAGGCCAAGAAGTAGCACAGTGTTATGTCCACCTTATTTGTTATTTGAGAAATAGAAAGAGGCCTGCTCAGAATCAAAATTTGGGGAAGTGGCTCCCATCTCTCAATGGGAGAAATGTAAAACACGATTTTCCTTCATCTTGAATCCACTAGAGTTGAGGATTTTAGCAAACCTCACTTACAGAATCTTTGTCCTTAATTCTAAGTGTATAGTGTAAGTCTCAAAGATCCTGGAGAGATAGAGAATTACAGAAGTGAACCATATCATGCCTTAGGAAACAGAATCTGAAGCCACTGTGTTAGGTCTTAAATCTCGGTTCTGCCACATGTTAGCTGTGGAACTTGGAGCAAGTTGCATAATCTTCTCATTCCTGAATTTCTTCATTTGGAAAATGGAACGGTAGTACTGACTTTATAGAGTTGAGAGAATTACATAAAGTAACACATGGCAAGAATTGAGGGATTGTACCTAGAACATGAGGGCAAGGAACGGGTTCAGGAACTAGTCTGCAGTTCACTTCTCTTGTTACCAGGGAAACATTCAAAGGAAAGCAAGGAGGCAAGTGACCTGGCTTAATCTCCTTATAAACTTGCTAATAAATGATCTGGCAAATAGAGTAATGGTGTTTGCAAGGAGAAGTTGTGTCTATGGACTGCTTTTGGCAGGGTGTCTCTGGTTTAGGATTCCTTGTGGTAAACACATCTAGGATCTGTGGATTTATGGGGCATGGCTCTCTGGAAAATGTCATGGGAGCGATGTAACAATCTGGCTGTAAATGGAGATGTTTCATAACCCAAAATATTCCCTGCTGTGTGAGGTGACTGCATACCCAACTTGGAGAACTCATCTTTGAACGCAGGTCAGAGAGTGCATCTCTTATGGGGGAAGGAAGTGGCTGGGAAGCCTGTGTTCCTTATCCTGAACATTTCCCTGCTTAACCTATGCCTCTAGGTGCTTGTATCCTGGAAATTATTATAAAGCATGTTACGGATAGTATCTCTGACTCATAGGAGTCTGAATTGGCTATCTGATTCTTTGTTTTTAACTCATGTTCTATAGATGTTTAGTAAAATAATTATTAAAATGACATACAATTTTAATTTTTGGTTTTTTTCCCCATGGAAAATGAGGGAGGAGGAGTAGTCTTAAATATTTTCTGCTTTTACTAATTTTATTTTAATGAAGTTATTGGAGGCCCCACTAGAATGTATTTACTTGAGGGCAGAGTATGTTATTTGGTGGGTACCCATGGTGTGGTGGACCATACAGTCATTGTTTGGCTGATGTGCTTTCGTTTGATCTGGGGTCTGGTTGGCATATTTCAAATGACTCAGACCAGTTGTGGTATTAAGGGATTCATCGTTGTAATTTTCTCCATCATATTATTGTCAATTACTTCAGTTAAAATTATGAACTAAGGCTTTTAATGTAGAATATGCATAAATACAACTCCTGTGTTTGCTACATTGTTGATAATTCCAAATGGTTTTTAATCCAGAAACAAGTTTTTGTTTGGTTTAGGAACTGGCATTAACATTTGCATATGGCTATGCTAGGGTTCCAAAACCCTCCACATGTCAAAGACCTACCGATTAAATGCAACCCAAGAAGAAATACCCAGCTGGTCTAGATATGCAGTTTATAATTTTACAGTCATTTATAAAAAGAGTCTTGTGTGGGAGCGAGGGAACCCACCTAGGTTCTCTGCCCCATTTCTCCCCTTTCTTGCTGATGATCTTGAATTACTGATGCTGAGGGCCTCTGCAGAAGATGTATGGGATGTCTTTACTTTGTCACTGGGACCAATAAAAGGGAAAGCTAATACTGTCACAGAGGCATACATAACAAGAATATCTTACAAAAGGTATTTTAGAGATTTACCTCATTTGACCCACCAGTGACACCAAGAGATGGCTTGGACCAAAAAAAAAAAAAAAAAAAAAAAAAAAAGTTGAGTTTTTTTTTTTTTATGAGAAAGCAAGGCTTAGAGAGATTCATAAATCCCAGGTCTCATGGTAGTGAGTGGCAGAATTGAGGTTCTTTATACCCTGAAACCATGTCAGTCTCTCATATAAAATTCAGCTCATAAATTTGCTGAATGAGTGAATAAAAATGAACCAACTTTGACGAAATGTATGTACAAGACAGAGTGGTAGATGCTTTGGGGGATGAAAAGATGATTACCGTGCTCTTTCTGTCTTTAAAGATCTTGTAAACTTGAAGAGAAAGAAGGGGATTTAGTTAGAGAAAGAAGGGGATTTAGATTTAGATAATCTCAACCAAAGGCAGAATAGAGAGACATTACGCAAGTGACTTGATTTGTCCAGTTTTTAAATGATATAAATTAGAAACTCTATGTATGTAATGCTATCCCTTTGGATATGGGGGGGGGGAGGAATAATTTGTATTGTTTGCACAGATGCCGGCTCATCATCATAGCAATGATGCTCTTATGTCTGAAAATGAGTGGGACCATCGCTTAGTTCGCTGGTGCGTTTAAACTCATTCTAGTCCAGTATGATGAGTAGCTTCCTATTGAAATCTGGCATAAATATTTAGAGAAGGAATTGGACTAGCTGCTACTAGATATTGTTATCACTGTATGAAGACTGGGTGCTTGAACTAAGTGTGGCTTTGAAATGTGAATTTGTCCTTATTATGTAAATCAGGACTCTGAGTTCTCAGCTCTTTCTCCTGAGTACACATAAAGCTTGACTGCAAGCTCCAATGAGCTTTCACAGTCTTCTCCAGCTGTCTTGGCAACATGAATTCCTGTAGAAGCCAATAGACTGTATTCTGGCTTTGCCCAGAATATTAAAGAAAAAAATAGAAAAACAAAATTGCACTTAGCGATGTTGATTAAGATAATGGGACAGAATTTGATGTGAAACAGAGTTGGTTGTGAAGATGTTCTTTCTTATTAGACACCAATTTAGTTTTATAGAGTAGAACCTTATTAGTGAACTTTAAACCTTTATTATATATCAAAGCTTGGATAGTATAGTATCAATATAATAAGAGAGAAAATGGAATCTTGGAGGTTGCAGTCCAGGACAGGCGTACTTGTGGTCCCATGACATAACCTGTCATGTGCCTTGACACTTTAGTGTTTGGCTTCCATCTGCAGAAGATGACTGCCACAAGTTTGGTCTTCACAGCCACATTTCAGACAGCTTAAAGAAGAAAGGTATGTGATATCACTTGAATCATTGCCTTCTAAAGAGATCTTAGAAGCCACACCTGAAGACTTCTGTCGTATCTCATTGACTACTACTCTCTTTCCAAGGCTGAGAATTGAAGCCTTCTTTTTTTTTTTTTTTAAGTTCCACTGTGATTTATTCAGGACACACTGCAGGTCTTAAAAAGTTTAAGAGCTTTAACCTTAACATATTTTCCATTTATTTATTTATTTATTTATTTATTTATTTGATAGAGAGAGAGATCACAAGTAGGCAGAGAGGCAGGCAGAGAGAGAGAGAGAAGGAAGCAGGCTCTTTGCTGATCAGAGAGCCCGCTGTGGGGTTAGATCCAGGACCCTGAGATCATGACCTGAGCCCAAGGCAGAGGTTTTAACCCACTGAGTCACCCAGGTGCCCCAAGCCTTAACATATTTTCAACAAACAATTTTTACCTCATAGATAAAATCTTTTTAATATAATTTTTATTGTGTTGTGTTAGTCACCATACAGTACATCATTAGTGTTTTTTTTTTTAAAGATTTTATTTATTTATTTGACAGAGAGAGATCACAAGTAGATGGAGAGGCAGGCAGAGAGAGAGAGAGGGAAGCAGGCTCTCCGCTGAGCCCGATGCGGGACTCGATCCCAGGACTCTGAGATCATGACCTGAGCCGAAGGCAGCGGCTTAACCCACTGAGCCACCCAGGCGCCCACATCATTAGTTTTTGATGCAGTGTTCCAATGTTCATGGTTTATGCACCACACCCAGTGCTCGATGCGATATGTGCCCTCCTTAATTCCCACCACCAGGATCACCCAACCTCCCACCCCTCTTCTTTCCAAAGCCATCAGTTCCTCAGAGTCCACAATCTCTCATGGTTCCTCTCCCCCTCCAATTTCCCCCAATTCACTTTTCCTCTCCTTTTCCTAATGTCCACTGTGCTATTCTTTATGTTCCACAAGTAAGTGAGGCCTTCTTCCTTCTGTTATTTTTCCCTCCCTCCATCTCTCCATACCTTTCTCTCTTTCTTCCTTCCTATGTTGCTGCCATCCATAATACAAGGTTATGAGGTAGGACAACAGTATATAGGCAGTAGGCAGTGACATTCTTTGCTACAGATAGACTTATGTTGAATAAACCATAGCTTTTTATAAACATTAGTGGGTTAAAAAAAAAAAAGCTTACAAGTGATAAGAGAAAATGATTTCTGTAAAGTCTTTGTTTTGACTCCATTGTGACTTAATATATATATATGTGTGTGCTTGCCATACATCTTGGGGTGAAGGTGATTAGGAATCTTGTTTTTCTCTTTTTAAAGTCTATTTTTCTTTCCCCTACCAGTATGGTCACATGTTCTTACTACTATACCTCAGGGATTTTTTTTTTTTTTTTTTTTTGCTGTTCTATGACCAATGTCCTCCAGGAAATGAATTGCTTAGTATTACAGAGTTGTTAGTCACAAAGTACGTTCACATTTATGGTCTAATTTTTCCTACAGCAACCCTGTTATTGTGAATCTAGCTGGACAAAACTTACCCCAATTTTACATCTGAGGAAACTGACTCTTGCAGTTTTTGTGGTCTGCTCAAGAGAAATGTAGCAGACCTGGGGTTTGGAATGAGTTACTCCATCTTTAAGACCACCCTTCTTTCCATGACCTCAATTTATTTTATATTTGACAGGGTTTCTAGGTGGCCTGTTCCAACTGCTTTATTTGAACTTCCTTGGTTGTACCTATTAATTACTAAGGTCCCTCTTCTTCCCAAGAGTCTACGTTGTCTCCTAGACTATTTCATATCCTTCTATGACTCAACTAAAGAGTGTGGTCAGCTATTACTGAACATGGATTTTTGAGGTAGACTTGGAGGGTTGGTATTCCCTTAAGAACTCTAATCTTTCAACTATTTATGTATTTTGAGACATTTATAGGGACAGAACCAAATAACAAGTCATGACTAAAAATTTTACTTGGGCAAAAATGCCTGAAATTTGGGTGGACTGATGACCTATGTCAATTCCCCTTGGCATGTACTGTGAAGATGACCATGTTTCAGAGGCTTTTAGTAGGTTAATAGAATATGTTTCTTGCTGAGAAGAATAGGAAACTACTGGACTGATATCCTACCAGAGGGTAGAAATAAATCTTGCCAAGACTACTTGGAACTATCTTCCAGCTTTTTGACTCTTGCTTGTGATTAAAATACTGGCTTTAAATGATGCTTCAGAATCTAGAAGGAATACGTGGGTTGAACGTTGTTTTTCATCTGTGCTTATGTTCCTCACTATCACTCAGAAGTTGACTTTCACGAGGGGGCAGGGACTGAGAGATTAGAGAACACTATTCGTCATGGAAAAAACTAATAAAAAAATAATCTTCCTGAAACTCACTTGAAGTATGTTTATAGCATACTTATTATCCTTTTCCTAGGAGTTGATGGCGCATACTCATTTGTTTTCCTGGAATATGAATGTATAACGGACATCTTCCTCTTCATCATACTGCACATTGGGTTGTTATCTTCCTTCCAAGCTTGAAGTAGAATATGGCTATAAATACAGCTGTCTGTTTTAATGGAATAGTAATAGATCCAATGTCTCAAATCCTACTAAAGTTAAACAAGGCATACCATTTGAGTCACATGCCTCTTTTCACACCCTGCTTTTTATGATGTAATGGCTGGAGGGTAGGAAAGAGTAGTAGTACTGAGAGGTTTCAAATAGGGGACTGCCATTTGAAGAGCAGCAGGTTATGGTGGTAGTACTCAACAGAATGAAAATAATGCCATTTAATGATGCTCTTTTAGACATATGCATACAAATAATACAGTGGTCAAGCATTTTGTTAGACAACATATTCCTGTTTGAGTCCAAGTTACCTCTGTGAAGTTGAGCAGCTTTCAGGAGTGCAGAAATACATGATTCCGAATGCTTCCCATTCACACTGTAGACTATGTGGGTGCTGTTCTCTAGATTGGTGTATGTCATGACCCTGTATACTCATGTTTTATAAGTCCTTTAAAATACTCTGTAACTTTAGGGATTGAAGATCCTTTACACTGTTGTAAAGGCAATGATTAACTATGCTTTTTTCTTGGAAATGTAACAAAAAATAGTGTCGGTTTTCCCCCTTCTCTTTGTTTTATTAGAAGTAGAATTGACTTATAACATTAGTTTCAGGTGTACAGCATAGTGATTTGACAATTATATACATTACTCCCTGCTCACCATGGTAAATGTAGTCACCATCTGTCACCATACGAAGTTAATACAGCATTATTGACTATATTCCCTATGTTGCTGTTTTCATCCTCATGAGTTCATTATTTTATAACTGACAGTGTGTACCTCCTTAAATCCTTTCACCTTCACTTTCTATATAGAAAACAATAGGAATAGGAAAAAAGAGAAAGATCTATAGTAATTTGAAGTTTTTTTTTCCCTCTTCATGTTTTTGAAGAGAAGATTTTAAATGGAAATCATTTAAGTATTAGCTGTACAGTTAGATGGGAGGCACTGAAAAGCAGGTAATACCACATTCAGCACAGTTTATAAAACACAGCCAGGAGCCAAATGCTTTTTAGTATTGCTCTTCAGTGTGTTCTTAAATATTTTTCATCAGCAATAGTTCAATAATCTCATTCAAGATAAAAATACTCACTTTTGTAACTCCCCCATGCCTAGCACAATGCCTCTTAAGGTTAAACACTAAGTAAAATTTTTTTTTTGTTGTTGTTTAAGCAGTAAGTGAAAATATATAAATCCACATACTAGAATTCTCTAGGTCATGTCACATTGCCAAAAATTCATCAAACTGTAGGGTATACTATTACTTCCACTCATACTATTTTTTTCCCTGGCACCTTACTATATTATTGATAAAATTGGATGTTGTAGAATAGCTTGATAGTGTGTGTTCTTAAAAATATATGTATAATTTCATTTGGAAATTTCATTTGTAATAACATTCTTTCAGTTGTGCATCCATCACTTCACTGAAAAAATAACACAAAATCTGAATCAAGAAGGATTTTATTCCCTAGTGTTCATTATACTATTGATTGAGAAAAGAGGGCCTTAGTTATTATTTTAAATCTCTCTTTTTTTTAAAGGTTATTTATTTATTTATTTGACAGAGAGAGAGAGAGATCACAAGTAGGCAGAGGTGCAGGCAGAGGGGGAGGGGGAAGCAGGCTCCCGCTGAGCAGAGAGCCCGATACGGGACTCAGTCCCAGGTCTCTGAGATCATGACGAGCTGAGGCTTAACTCACTGAGCCACCCAGGCGCCCTATTTTCAATCTCTTAATGGCTCCATATAATTATTTTTGTTAAGGTGCTAAAGACCTCTTTATTATTTAGATTGCATGCCCTAGAATCAGAAATTCTTGTTATTTGTTCATTCTATAAATATGATTAAGAATAAAACATGAATTGAAGAAGACACCTCTGCAGTTTTGGAATCTGAGGCAGGAGGGAAAGTAGACTGAAACAAACTTGCAGATTGTGGTTTAGTCAGTTGTAGGAAGCTTGCAAATTGTCCTCTAAGTTTCCTTTTCTCTTCTCCCAAACTCGTTGTCATTGGTAGTCTAGAATGTGATAATAGCTCATTTCTGTTGGCTGTGCTCTATGGATCACTGCTGAGATCACCAATGACGGAGAAGGATGGCCTCCATCAAAGCAAGTCAAAGGAACTCCCACGAGAAAAGTCTAGGTGTCATTTCCTACGACCAGATGGTCAGTATTGTCTTATTTACTCTTCCCCAGCAGACTGCTCTATAGGTCACCTGGCAAATGCACTTTCCTTTTTCAGGTCCTGTCTGAGTGTACTCACAACTGAGACTCTAAAAATGGCATGCCACACATAATTGCCTGTGTCAGTTGCCAATTGATTCTGTGGGTGACCAGTCAGTTTCTTTGATTAGGGTGCAGAGTAAATGTGACCAGGATTAGTGGTTGATTTCTCCTTTGTGGTTACAGATTGGATCACCATCAAGCCTGAATTGTCAGACCCGAGGATAAGTGCCATTACAATACCATATTGCTGTGTTAAAAAACAAAATTCAACCAAGTAAAACTGAGGATCTGATTGGCTTTATTAAATGACTAAGAAATGGGGGCAGTATCCTGTCTAGTAAGTAGAGAGATGCTCTGAGGAGTTGTACAAAATCAAAGGTTTTTATAGATAGGGAGGTACAGCAGGGAAGTTATTACCAAAAGAAAAGAGGATCGTTTCTGGCCTGGACATCTTTTTTTGAGGGAAAGGAATGGCATGGTTTTTATTACGAAGATCACCTGACTAGTGCTGATCAGGAAATTTCATATTGATTATTAAGAGGTCACATTTCTGGTATAAGTTGAAGCTGTAACTAATCTTAGTTTGCTGTTGTGGGGGCAAATGATTCTACTTTATGGTAGAGAATCTGAAAGACAGCTAAAACCAATCAGGGTACTGGTTTCTAATCAATGTGATGAATTTTATGCCAGGAATAACCAAATCTAGTGGGATAGACACTAGTAACACAGCCTCTTGGAGGTCTTGGAGTATTTGTAGTATTATCAAAACAGAGATGAAGGCAGATGTCCAGTTATCATACATGGAATAATAATATGGGGACTGAGACAAGGTGAATCTCTAAGAACTCTGGACTTGATTTCAATCTCACAGTTGAACTGTCTGCCATACTTTTTGTACCTAGGACCCAGGGGAGGGCTTGTTCTACAGATGGGAATCAGCGGCCCTTACCTGAAGGTGGTGGAGGGTTGCAGCTATTGGGCTGTATGACCTGCATACCAGGACATACCTAGTATGTCCTGGCCAATGACACTGAAAATTGGTGTCCTTGCCCAGGAGATGGATGTGCATGTGTTTACTTCAAAGATTCTCAAACATGAACAAGCAACAGGTCATCTAAAGGTCTTGTTAAAACTCAGAGTGCTGGGCCCAACCTTCATAATTTTTGATTTAGTAGGCCTGGTGTCAGGGAATTTGCATTTCTAACCTGTTTCTAACGGGTGATGCTGATAACCATGTTCAAGGGATTGTACTTTAACAATCACTGGTGTAGATAAATGCTATTTTACTGGAAGAACAAGAGAACATTCCTTTTCACTTCTGCTTCATGAAGGCAGACTAGGCCCTTGTGTTTTTCTTTGCCTCTTCATGAGAGGGTAATGAAATGATGGTAAAGGAATAAGCCCCCAGATACAGAAGAGAATAAAGAAATGTATGCTGTATATAAAGAAATGTATGCTAAAATAAAGAAATGTATGCTGTCCAAGAAAGAATGAAATAGGATACAGCAGGCTAGGAAATGAGAAAGGATCTGTGTCATTTTTCTCAGATGATCCTTGGAGAGCTCCAGGCTCAAAGCCAACAGCAACAAAGGAAAGTGGAAGCTGGAAGGGTAATTTAAAAAGGGGGAGGAAAAAATAATGAAAAAAAATGGGGGAGAGGAGTGTGCAGGAGGTGATTACATGAAACATGACCTACAGAATGATTGTGCAAATTGGTTCCCCACAATCTAATATCTCATCCCCACAATGCTTAGCAGGCAGAGGGCAGGTCACCCAGCATTTCACTCTCAGACAGCAATGAAAATAAGCCACAAAGACTTGAAAGACTCTGAAGGAAAACGAACAAATTATCTGGGAAGTCATAGGACTATTGTGATGGATGTTGCTATCATCATTATTGAATCTGGGGACCTTCGCAAATGAAGTTTTCCAGTTAATAAGCTCCAACTATGTAAAGACATTGTTGATCTATGGAGAAGTCTAACAGTGTAAGATTTCCATGTAGACCAGCAAGTGGTTTTAAATATGAAAGTATAACCAAAGACTACCAGGCATGTGGCTTCTAGGCTGTTGACCCTAGAAGAAACAGAGATAGTTGTAGAAACAGAGTACCAGGAATTTCTAGTTGGTATCTTCAGAGTGATGAAAAGATGCTGACTATAGCACAAGAGCAGAAAAATATGGAAAAGAAAATTAAAGAACAGGAAAGAGCTCTTGGGGCTTAAATATATGATTGCCAGCATGTAATTTTAAATAGAAGTTTTAGAACATCAAGTTAAGGAGAGCTCTCAGAATAGAGAGAAAACACATAAAAAAATAAGAGCAAATAGATAAGCAACACAAAGGATCCATCTGGGAGGACTAACATCTGGCTCATAAGAGTTCTAGAAAGATAATGGAAAATAAAAGGGAAGAAATAATCCAAGACATGTAACAGGTACATTTCCTAAAGCTGAAAAAAATGCTTATCATATTGAAGGAATCCAATGAATATGGAGTAAAAGAATAGAGAAAGACAAAGATAGGCCTGTTATAAAATTTAAGGACACACCTGATAAAAGAAGATCCAAAAAGCTTTGGCAAGGAAGGACAAGAGTTTACTTGCAAAAAAGAGAATCAGGATTGCATCTGATTTATTTTTAGTGATCTGGAAGATAAGAAACAATGGAGAGAGGGATAAAAGGGAAAAAAATTTTAAACTTAGAATGGTATGCCTTGCCAAGATGACTAAAATTAATACTATCCAAAATTGGAAGAAGGTTAGAGCGAAATAAGTTCTATAAAGATTTGGGAAGATAACTACCAGAAAAAATTAAATTCTATCACAAATAGTTTGCTTCTGGAGAGGGGGACAGACATATGTGTGTGGCAGAGGGTAAGAGGGATTGTTGTTTTTCATAATAAATTCTTTAGATTGATTGATTGATTGATTACCAAGTACATGTATCAGTTTTCCAAAACTATAAGGGAGTAACAAAATCCAAAAGGTCTTGGTCACTGAAAGGGGACTGCAGCTTTAAGATAACATGCATGATGTACACAGGATTTTTATTATGAATTCTTCCATTAAGGAAACATTGGTTGAAATAGCTGCCTGTTTTAGAAAAATGTCTTAAGAATTACAGTGCATAACTAGCTGTTCATATCAGCACCAACAGTCCTTCTGCCACTTCTTTAAAGCATATCCGCTTAGCAATAAAGGAATCTAGGAGTCAAATTAAAAAAGGGATACTTTCTTTTCTTCCTATAATAAGTGGGCTAAAAACTTAGACTTTTGAGAACTCATGAAATGTGCAAATATAGTTGAAAAATATTCCAATGTAAAGTACTATTAGTTAAAATGAAAGCATGGATCAAATTAGCTTTTTTATATGCCAAACTCAGGGTGTGTCTCACCAAGTGATCAAATTGTATGTACCCTGGAATACAGAGTATATTGGTCAGTAACTAGTGTGGCTTCAAAAAAAGTAAGCACTCTTAGATCTTATTACTTTATGTGACAGGGAGATGGGCTTGGCAAGTGAATGGCAAAACAGTGGTAACAACTGGCTACAGGAAAACTCACAGATATGGAGGGGAATGCTGTGTACGGTAGATGACTCTGAACTGGTACCCATGTTCCTGAAAAATGCAATTCAAATAGGGGCATATTAATGTACCATCATTCCCTAGAGGAACTGTTAAGTGGGATTTTTTCATTGTAAGTGTGGAGATAAGTTGTCTGATTTCTTCATCTGTGATTTATGACATAGTAGGGGGACATTTCTTAAAGGGGTAATAAAAAATAAGCTGAAGAGGGTGAAAATGAGCAGAAACCTTTGACAAGTCTATAGGTAATTGCATACATTGGTCAGTTCTGTCCTGAACTAATTTTCACTAATTTGACTGTGTTTATATATTTACACATTTTATGTAGTAAAATTTATTACACATTATATTAATATTTTTATATATATTAATATTTATATATTAAATAATTACTTAAATATTAAATGAATGGCCATAATACTGGTTGAGATGGCACATGTAGGCATAAATGTCAAAATTTAAAGTAAAATAGTTGGAGGGGAGGAAGACCACTGAAGAAAAGAAATAGACCCAGAGTGAGAGAGTGGGGAACTTCCGTCTAGATACAAGGAAATCCAGAGTTGGCATCTGGGTTTTAACAACTAACAAACTGACCCCAATATTGGGAGACAGTCTTCAGTTTAAGTATAGTTACTTGAGTGCTATGCAGTTCATTACTTTTAAAACATAAAGGGTGGGAGAACACAGGTGGGGTTCATATTTTAAAAAAATTAAGACCTGTGAGGAGAGGATGAAGTAAATGAAATTGTTGAGAATAAAGGAACAAATACCTGAGGGATTTCATAATGGTCTTTGGAAATATGATGAAATTTCCATGGAGCATGGGCCTTATTTTATACTGAGGACAAAACAGTAGGAAATACTCAGGTGAGATTTAGGAAGAAGCTCTCTTATTAGTGCATAGAATGGAAGCAATTGAACTTTTGAGGTTTAAACAACATGGCAGACATCATTCCTCAGAGTAACTCAATTAAGGTAGCATTGCTCAGGAGTAAATTGGTAATTTTTAGTTTATGATTGTATAAGCGTTCTCCAGAGAACAGAGCAAAATACATACATAGGAAGCAGGGAGGAAAGGATGGATTGATTGTAAGGAAGGAAGATATGGTTATGGAGGTTGACAAGTCCCAAGATGTGGTTTGGTAAACTGAAGACCCAGAAATGTTGATAACGTAGTTCATTCTGAATGCTGCCCCACTGAAAACCCACAAAGAGATGTCTCAATTTGAATCTGTCTGGGAGGAAGAATTTCCTGTCCCCTTCATGGTCCTTCTAGCTGCACTAAGAATCAAAGAAATTGACATGACATGGGTTAACAGAAGAAAGTCAAATTTAATAACATACCCATGGGAAATCCACACAGACATGGAAATTCCAAAGACAGGGGAAATGAGGTACCCTTGTCAATTCTGAACTAAGTGTTCTGTGACCTCAGAGGGAAGGAATTCAATTCACAGGAAGATGTAAAAGAATAAATGTTTGATAAATAAATGGGCCATTTAGAAAGAATGGGTCACAAGGACTTCTATCAAACAGGTCTTTCTAGGTTCTTCCTTGTCTACTATACCTAGTTCATAGTATAATTTAGTTTTATCTAAGGTGCTTGCTTTCTTCCTGGAGCAGTCCTTTAAATTCATTTTAGGCAGTTGAGGACAGAGGTAAAGAGCTTGTCTTAAATCTGTTGGGTTTTGACTGCTTGTAACTCAAAATAATATTCATGCCAAAGTGGCCCATCTTGGGGCAGCCTGTCTCTGGCCCTTACAAATTCAAAGGCAAGAGAGGAGTACTGTTTAGCTCCAGGCAATCAAGCAGGAGTTCCCTCTAAGTCATTGTTTTTGTTCTATTCAGGTCTCCAATTGACTAGAAGAAGACCCATCCACATTATTGATATTTCCTGGTTACTCAGATGCAAAGTTAAGAATAGCAATTGATATTTCTATTAGGGAATATTGGAAATAATTGAATTAACATGCTCATAATGCTCCATAAAAAACATTTTATGAAATATAAAGCTTAAGACAAATGTTAGTGGATATAATGATAGAAAACTAGATCAAATTATCTTTTGGCTCAGCCTAAAGATTTTGAAGTCCTTTACAGAAACAGATTAATACAAAGAGCAAGTCAATTAAAACATTAGAAATGAACACAGAGTGATAGAGAATGATATAAAGATCATAACATTAAATGTGAACAAGAAAGGTCAATAGCTATATTAAAATACCAAATCAAAACAAGACATAGAAAACTAATGCGTGTTTACAGAAAAAAAAATAATTGGATCATGTAAGGTCTATTTTGTTAATGCAGAATATGAGATGAGTTGTTGTTCTGGTATCAGAGAAAGTAAATTCTAAAAGCAGATTATCAAAAGAAAGGACAAATTAAGGAACCCAAACCCAAATGTCGAATTCATGTACAACAACTATGATACCACAAATATCTAAAGAAACAAAACAAAAAAGAAAACCTGGCTCTTACAGGGACAGAATTCGGGTTGTCATCAGAGAGTTAGATCCTGCTCACGTTTCATTTTCCTCTTTGACTTTTTATTTGTTGGACACTGTCCTGTCACTTGACACTATATCCACCAGTCCACCTCTGTGTGATATTATACCTTCAGTCTAATCCTGGGCCTCAGGAACACAGCCCACAGTAGTTTCTAAGTTGATTATCAGAGCAGGACTAAGAAAATCAAGATTGAAACTAGAAATTACATGATTGAAAAATTCAAAAAAGAAAACTTGATCTTAGGAATGGAAACATGTATTTTAAGTTTACCTTTTTTTTGTGGAAAATAATCACACATGGACACAAAGATGTTGAGATAATCTACCACATTTTAAGATAAGGAAAATTTTTAAAAATTTATAAAATAGGGCATGGCACCCACATAGAAATAGAATATTCTGTAAATAATTCCTGAATCAGGAAGGAAATGTAGTACAATAACAGCATTAAAAAAGTGAAAATGTAACATCAATATTAATGTTTCTGCCAAAAAAGTAAATAAATTCCTTACTCACAATATGCTTATTAATAAAAAAAAATAGAAAAACTAAGACTGAAAAAGAAAGATAAACGTGAGTACAAGGGACAGTTATGCTGAAATTAAAGAGGAGAAAGCAACAACATGATTGACAAGCAGGAATTTATGATGAAAATTGACAATTTTTTAATCATTAGCTCAATTAATTGAAAATAGAAACTAATGGAGTGCCTGGGTAGCTCAGTTGGTTAGGCATCTGCCTTTGGCTCAGGTCATGATCCCAGGGTCCTGAGATTGAGTCCTGCATTGGTCTCCCTGCTTAGTGGGAAGCCTACTTCTCTCTCTCCTCCCCACTCTTATTCTCTCTCACCATCTCTGTCTCTCTCTCATAAATAAAATAAAAATCTAAAAAAATAGAAACTAATAAAATCACAAAAAATTGAAAAGTAGTATAGTAGTTTAATGCCACGGAAAATAACTGAAGAATTTCTCAAATATTGACCCTTAAGATAGCCACTAACTCCATAGGGTTTACATATAAGTTCTACCAAATTATTGAGGATTAATTTCCCTATTGTAGCAACTGTTTCAACATACATCAATTAAGATAAAAATAGTAACACAATTCTCTGAGATTTGAAGTAAAACTAAAGAGCAGAGAGTTGGGAGTGGAAGATGATGAATTCAGTTTTTAATTCACTGAGCTTGCCAAGCTTGATGGCCTTTTATTTGGTAAAGTATGGTGGGATATTGGCTACTGACACATTCATTTATACATGAACTTCATTTTGAAAGCTTATTTGTTTCAAGGAGTGAATATAAAATGGCCTGTATCCTCAAAATTATTATAGTATAATAAAGGAGACAAAAATTAACAGATAAAAACAATGCAAGGCTAAAAATGCTGCTGGGTTATACTGGTCTGCAACTCATAGTGAGTAGTGGGGGAACCTTGCAGAGTGGAATCAGGCAGGTAAGAATTCTTCTAGTTTCCTGAAACTGGGTTCATCTCTTGGTGGGTATCAAGCCAAAAGACAAAACCATGCTGAAGAAAAGGAAAAATAAGTGTTTTACTTGCAACAAGTAAAGGAGAATACCAGGAATATTTCCCAAAGCAGTGTCTCCTTAAAAAACAAACCTGGGGAAGTTTTCAGCAAAGGGTACATACATACTGATAAAGGGGTTTGTAGAATGGGAGATTCAGCATGGAATTGGGACGAAAGTCATCCTAAGGTGATAGATCCACATCTTGATCTAAGTCATGAGGGCTGGCAAGGGTCAGCATTATCAATTCTCTGGCTTTAGTTGGTACAATATTTGAGTGCCCAAAGAGGTTTAAATCCTGCAGTGATAACTCAAGAAGGTTTAGCAGGTCATTGTACTTTTGAACAAGCACTAGGGGGTTACACCACTGATTTTTGGTCCCTGATATGTTTAAGCTGTCTCCTGGCTTGACAATGGCTGTATGTTCTTAGGTTTCTTTTATTCCTTTGAAATTGTCATACTCTGATATCTGTTCTTTCTCATTTTCAACATATCCCAGGAAGTTCTGCAAGAAATGTGCTTTGGGCAAGTTGTGCCTGGCAGGCATAGATGGTTGGGGGGCCTGCAAAGATTTTTTTTTTTATGTCAAGAAAGCTATGTCTTGCCTTTTTCTGGGGACCCATAATTCTTTCTGCTTACAATCTGGCTTTAGAAATGGTTTTGACATCAGTTAATTGTGAGTCTAATGTAAGTGCATGACAAAGCTATCGAACACAAGTCTGATCTAAATATCCCAGTTAGACAGTCTACTGAGGACAACATGGGACATTACAGCTGGTCTCTTTGTCCTCACTTGAGCAAATCTGGCTGTTGGAAAAGAGGTGTGGGATAGGGTTTCACCCTGGAGAGAAATGATGGTCACAGCTAACAAAATAGCCAAAATTCCCATTGTCTTAGCTTGGATTCTTCCAGAGCAGACCCTTAGACAAGGCTACATGTGCAAGCAGTTTGCATGTGAGGAGAACCTAAGAGATATGGTGAGAGAACTAGGACATGGAGGGCAGCGCATAAAATGGAAGCTTGTGATCATCTGGGTTCAGACTCTGGGGTGGGGTGTGTTGAAAGACTAGGCATGGGAAACATGCTTGGGAATTGTTGGTTCCCGTGAGGGGTAGAGAAGGCTGGAGTAGTTATGCAAGGACTCTCAGCTCTCATTGGTTGAGGTTGATGGCGTGCTCTTAATTATGCCACACTTCGGGGTTGCCCTGTGGGGGGAGCAGTCCCAGCAGGCTCATCCAGCTAGAAAATGCCCACAGGCAGCAATTTGCAGGGGAAGTCCCTGTCGGAGAACTCCAGGCCAGACCCTGGGGCTATAGGTTGGGCCCTGACAGCTTCTGTGAGACGTTTAAAATATCTCCAGTTATGGGTAAGGCTATTGTTCCATTTAAGAAGAGATTCCAGAAACAGGAATCATGGCAGAATCTCTGTTCTCTGAATGGTAAAGATGGTGGTGGTGGTGGGATTGATTTGGGCCACAGGCATTCATTTTAGGAACACCTCATCCCAGACTTGTGTCAGCAAGACCAGTTTCATTCTGCAGATTTCAAGGGCCTGAGTCTTCTGACACAGTGGACCATAATTTAAGGAAGGACAGAAAAACATTGATTTGCTTTTGTTTTCAGTGCCAAGTCAGTGACTGACACTGGCCCAGACACTTAGATGTTAGTTGAACTGAATTAGTTACTGTTGTCTGGGTTAGGAGCCAGATGGGGCTAGATCCACACAAAGGAGTTGGAAAGACCCAGGATGACACTTTTTACTCCTGACTACAGGGCTAACTTATCAACCAGATTAATAAAAGATAGAAATCTTACTTGGCATTGTGTCTTGCCAGCAGTTAGCAAAATGCGTGAAAGGAGCCTTAGCAAATACCACGTGGATATCTGGAATGCTCATATCCACCAACTGCAGCTTCCTAATCCCTTCTCCACGTCAGGATGTTTTCCTGGTAGGACTAAGGAGGACTAACTGGGAGTGGTAAAAGCCCAGGAAATCCACTGAGTTTGGAAGTCTCTCATTTTCAGACCTCACTAGCCCTATTGCCAGAAGGCCTAGGTAACACACTTCCCTTTCTCCAATCAGCTCACTTATCTTTAAACTGCAGAGTTGCTTAAAATAAGAGTTTGTTTAAGTTATAGCTAGGAACTTGCATCAGTATGTTTATACAGAGGTCTGACTGAGATTGAAATGGATTCAGGTATCCCCAAAGGAGGAAGGAATCAAATTATAGACCCGTTGTCAACTCTACTCTTCCCTACCATCCAAAGTTCTTCAATACAATGTTAACAGACAGAATATATGTTACTACATTAGTATAGTTTCACATTTGGATGAAGAAGTAACCATCCCAGTGAAAATTAAGCTTGGTGAGAACAAAGACTTCATTTACTGGGTTCACCAGGGCACATCTACCAGTGTTGACAACAGAACTGAACAAATAGTTATTGAATGAGTACATAAATGAACCCAGGAATTTCTGTGGCTGATAGTCCTACTTTAGGATGTACTAAAAGGTTAAAAAAGAAAAAAAAAAGGTCCCATTTCAGTTGACACTTAAAGATGGGTTTGAACTTCACAGGTCACTTTACAGATTTATTATTTTTTTTTAAATAGACCCAGTGTAGTACCATAAATGTATCTCTGTGATTTTCTTAACATTTTCTTGAGGTTGCATTATTGTAAGAATACAGTAAAACATATAACATGAATTTTGTGTTAATCAACTATTATTAGTAAGACTTCTAGTCAGTAGTATGCGATTAGTAGTGAGGTTTTTTTTAGGGATTTTGCAGATTTTGGACTGCGGGGCCAGTGTCCCAACCCCCTCATTGTTCAAGTGTCACCTGTATTTCAGTAGATCCCCATAGAAGAAAATACTAATTTAAACTTAAAAATATGCACAGATCATACTTAAAACTAACAACATAGAAAACAAGAGACTTGTAACAGACAACTGTCTGTTACTGAGTTAGAAAACTGCTGAAGAACAGCATGGACTAGAGCTTCCTGAAACGTACTCAAATCACTATGTTTATCAGGGTGGGGTAATGGAAAGATTGTGAATCAGGACAGGAATCATAATTCTTCATATATCTCTGTCATAGGTTGATGGTATAACTTCGGGCATTTGAAGTAATCTTTCTAAATTATTTCAGTCTCTTCATTTGCAGAATGGGGTACTTTTGCCTTATCACAAAGAGATATTGACAATATATGAGATTATGACATATGAGTAGAGCATATCACAGAAAAATACTGGTTTGGGAACAACAAAATCTGGGGTATATTAACACAAAGAATGATGCAAAAACATTGAAATGACGAACATATAGATAATGTTGATCCATGGAAATGTGTTCATTAATCATACAGACTAAAAAAGCATCAAAAGTTACATAAACATCAGTTAAAACTAGTAAAAGTAATTTATGTGTATATCCTAGGAAGTAACTTAGAAATTGTAGGAATAAAATGTAATCATCATAAGACTTTTTTTCTGTTAAGTCAATTGAGTTTATAAAAATGCATTTTTACCAGATAGCTCGAGGGAAACAAGGCTATTTCTTTTAATATATCCATGAAGCAATTTAAATACATATTTTTTTTAATCTAGAGAAAAGCAGTACTTAAATTTTCCTGTATTTCTCTGGAGGCCAACTATTCAATTTAGAAACTCTAATATAGAAACAAATTTGAAAACTTTAAAGGTTTTGCAAAATGCTGTGTTCTAGTGGTAAAACTTGTCTTTTTTCCTTTGCTTCAGATAAGGAAGAAATCTTAATATTTCTTTGATTAAACAGTTAAAGTGAGCATTTTCTTCCCCCCCAACAACATAGGCAGGGCTAAAAAAAAAAAAAAAACCTGCTTAAAATGTCTCTAAACTATTTTTGGATGTGAGGCAAATGGCAGAATTTACCTTTTTTTTTTTTTTCTTCTCAGTACCATGATAACTACTTCAGAGCCCTAATGGATTCTCCACAATCATCTCGGTGATCATTTCCATGTCTGAAGTACCATGTGTCAAAGATAATTTGGCTGGAGCTAGTCTGAAAAATTTTGATAACAAACACAGTTTACTACAATAATATAATTTATTTAGTAGCCTATTGTTGACTTGGGCCTATTATCTGTAGATCATGTAATATGAATTTTGTACCCACATGAGGTACATAGTTCTCAAAAGTTAGATTTTCAAATAATAGTGTCATTAAAACAAGAGAGCCCTAATGGATATAATTATGTTTTGCTTAACAATGCTCATTTGCTTCTAATGCATTTGTGTGTGTGTATGCGTATGTGTATCTGTATATAGAGAAGCACCTCAGAGAACTTGGGAATACTCATTATGGGTAAAAAGGCATGTAGGTCTGGCTCTCTGATGGAATCGGAGCTCTCTGAAATTCGGAATGTACTAACAGCATAGCCATCCCTGTGGCAGGGTTAGAACACGCTGAAGAATTTTTTTGTGTTTACTTGGTGCCTTGTACTGCTCTGACTTGAGGGAGGAAAATGCCTTTGGCTGGCTACAAATGTTTGTCATCCATCTATCTGTCCCTTCCCATCAAGGAACATTTGCTGAGTCTTTTCTTTTTCTGGGCACTGAGCAAAGTACTGGGGATAACTCAAAGTATGAACGAGGAAGTAGTCCCTGCCATTGAGGAACTCACAGGTAAGTGGTGGGGCAAACCGATGATGTGAGCATAGGATGATAGAAGTGTTGGTGGAGGCAAGAACCAAGGGTAGAGGATCCACAGAGGAGGGAGCAAGGATGTACTGTCTCTAATTGGATCCCCATGTACACACTTGGGGACAACACCATTTTTTGTGGAGATGTGCTCTCCTTGTTCTTCGACTGATTTCACCTCCTGGGACTTCCTTGTCCCTTTGAAATACTGTCCTCACTTTGCCGTCTACCTAGACTCAGAGTTCAAAGCCCAGGTTTGATTAGATCTCTTCCTGAAGTTTCCTGTGTGCGTGAGGCTCTTGCGGTTGCGTTGCCCCTGTCAGAGAGGGCCAGGATTCTCTGTTGGTATTTCCGATGCTGGAAACTTAACTGACAAAACTAATATTCACTGATTATTGAAGTCCGGTGGGGCCCAGATATCTATTTCTACCGGAAATGAGATACTTTATTTCCATATCGCATGCATTTGGTATTGTGTGGGGATCATGAATACTGTCAATATATTTTCTCATTTGAAAACAGAAATATTATTTGACACAGTCTGTCTTTGAGTCAGAATATCAACAGTATGATCTGCTTTGTAAAATTTAGTTTTTGCCTAGGGTTCACTCCCAAGAATTTTGTAGCTCTCATCTTTTCTCAGTAAATTGGCTGAACAGCTGGAGGCAACGGTTTACATGTCACTTCTGATGAAGTATTTTCTAGTTCCTAATTGCTTAATGAATATTTTGTGGACTGAGTGGCGGAGTTTATACCATGTGAGAGGAAGAAATGAAAATATCGTAAGGAATATGTATTCGCTTCCCAGTGAATCTGTTACCTTAGCAATCCATACTCATTTCAGGAAGTTAGTACAGCATTTATTCTCTCCTGAAGCATGGACCTGCTGGCGTGTCTGATGTGGAGGACAAATGACCCACACTGAGTATCCTTCTTTGGTGCAGAATTCCCTTTACTCCTTGGAAGCCAGCCCAAGAAAAGCTTTCTGTTGCTCTGGCATTGCCCAACAATGTGAGTCCCTGGCAGTTTCATTCTTGGGAAGACTGTGACCCTGGCAACTCAGTAATGAGAGATGCCTCTGCCTTCAAATAATGATGCCAAGTGTGGTGTATTAAGGTGATGCCAGCTGCTGGAAGAGAAACCTCCAACTCTCAGCCCCTTCACACAGTCAAAATGTATTTCACATTCACAGTAGTCCCACTCATTAGCAGGCGCTTGAACTGTGATGACTTGGATACCTGCAGTTCTTCCATCTTGGGGTTCCATCGTCTTCTGTTCTTAACTTCCAAGACCACATAGGGAAGGGGACAGGACATGGAGCATCGTGCGGGATGCTTTTGATGGGCCAAGCTTGGAAGTGGCATGTGTCTCTTGTCACATTTTATTGGGTATAGATTATAGGATGGCTGTACCTACCTGCCTGTAAATAGGTAAAAGAACTAGGCAAATATAGTCTAGTCGGGTGTCTAGGAAGAAGAAATAAGTGGTCAGCTAACAGTTCCTTTTAGACATAGAGACAGTTTTCTAATTCAAGCCCAGGAAAAATCATAGACACTTTAGCTTTTACCAAGAAAACCCAAATTTAGATCTGGAGTTCTCAATCAAACAGATTGCGTTCTCATGATCTCATGACAAGGATTAAAATTTGTCACCTGCTGGAAAGTAGCACAAGAGGCAATCCAAACTATTTTGAAAGTCAGGCTTCCAGGAAACAGACCTTGGTTGAAAGATGCAACAGGATATCCCTATCTCAGAACAGCAGTCCTGACAATCGATTCTTCACATCTTGGATCAAAAGGGAGGCTCTCAGTTAATCAGTATTCAGTCAGAGCCTCTTTTGTACTGTGGTTACTTTTAGCTTACTGCCTCACTATCTTTGAATCATGTCATTGCCCTCTGAGACCCTTGTAAATTTTAGTATATTGTGGTAAGTTTTTTAATTGATTATTACCAATTTGTATTTTATTAGTCTTGGAAACATGGTTGCTTAGTTCTGTGCATCACATATATGGAAAAAAAATCAACAGAGCATACATTAGGCGAAGAAGAAGCCATCAGTAGATTTTTTAAAGGCTCTAGAGTAAATACAAATGCATTTTAAAGTTGGAGGATGTTAAATGAGGGGGAAATTGCTTTATAGGCCATTGGCCAGGGCTTTCCAATTTGATTAATACCTCACATTATTATTGTAGAACAATCATTACATGGAGGCTTGATATAATGGAATTTCACTTTCTAGAAGAATGACCATGTAATTCCTGTGTTCAACACAAAGTTTTATGAAACCAGGATCATTGTGTAATGTCTGGTATCAAAGCCTCTTTTCATTTTTGCTTTTAGCATTTGGAATTTGTTTTACTTTCTCAGTACTAAGATAGAAATGATTCTTCTTTGATATAAAACAAAGTCAATGTAGAAGGCATACAGGAGTTGAAGTATTTTTTTAACAAAACAGAACAAATTTAAATTTTAGATAACCTGATTGCAAGTTCCCCACTTAAGTCCCTAAACTCTGATGAAAACATAACTAGGAAGAAATGGTATATAGAAAGAATATGAATAAATTATATATACGTGTAGACACACCCACACATATATATGCATTCATGTGTGCATGCGTGTGTGTGCATGTGCATGTGTGTGTGTGTATGAAGAGGGAGAACACTTAAGACTAGTCATGGCTTCATTTCTTCTTCCCAAATGTCTTGGAAAAAGTGACAGTTTCTTCAGAACCTGGGGCCAAGAAAGAAGGGGACATAATGACCCTAACCATTTTCCTTACTGAGAATATTTTTTTAGAGTAAACAAGAAGTTTCAGAAAACCCCCTGCTCAAAAATAGCCCAAGCCCTTTGGTTGGAAGATCTAGTGGATAGGCTACTTAATCACAATGTCTCTGATTCAAGCATATCTCTGATTATAGACTTCCTAAATCACATGATCTGTGGGAATTTTAATATGCTGGGTTCTTTCTTTTAGGATGGCACATATCTCTATGGAAAGTCCTAGGTAGGAGGGAGAAAACACAGTAAAATGTAAGGATAAAAGGAGAAAGTCAAAGCACAGAATATCTGAAAATTATTTTGCTATCTCTCCTGATAATTACCTTTCCTGTGGGCTGGGAAGACAAGGGGGAGCTGCCAAGTTGGATTTGTTTGTAACTAATAGCCAAGAGATGGTTGCTAGTATGTAGGGAATGGGGAATTCGAGGGAACTGATTTGAACATGGTATCTAGAAAACTATCAGCATGGTTGGACAAGGAAAGGTGATTCCCAAAAGGCAAAGAAGAAACACATGCAATTCATAAAGAAACTTGAAGAGAGAATATTGACAGAGGGGTTGGGAAACACTGAAAAATGATTTTCCAATTTTGTGATTGTGAGTAATTCCTTCAGGGAGGAAAAGGGGGGGCATTTTCAGAAGCTCATGTGGATTCCCTTAAATTTTTGACCTGTACCCCTGGGGATAGAGTATTATGCCTCCATCAGAAAGGATGAATACCCAACTTTTGTAGCAACATGGACAGGACTGGAAGAGATTATGCTGAGTGAAATAAGTCAAGCAGAGAGAGTCAATTATCATATGGTTTCACTTATTTGTGGAGCATAACAAATAGCATGGAGGACATGGGGACTTAGAGTGGAGAAGGGAGTTGGGGGAAATTGGAAGGGGAGGTGAACCATGAGAGACTATGGACTCTGAAAAACAATCTGAGGGTTTTGAAGGGACGGGGGGTGGGAGGTTGGGGTACCAGGTGGTGGGTATTATAGAGGGCACGGATTGCATGGAGCACGGGGTGTGGTGCAAAAATAATGAATACTGTTATGCTGGAAATAAAAAAAAAATTTTCTGAGTACACTTTAAAAAATTGGGTTCATTAATACATTTTCATTCTGAAATGATCCCAAACTTTCAGAGATTTTGTGCGCTTCATGCATAGAACCTTCTCTCTGGAACCCATCAGGAGTACATTGCCAGTGTGATACTCCATACTTCTAAACACTTACTGTATATTCCCTAAAAACAAGGACATTCTATGTATCTCCTATCAACCATCAAAATGATTAGATTAACACTACTAACACTGAGAGGTTACTACCATCTAATCCTAAGATCCCATTCAAGTTTCACCAATTGTCCCAGCAGTATCTTTATATCCAAAAGATCCAGTTGAGAAACATAGACTACATTTAATGGTCTCATTTCTCTCTTTAGTCTAATGAGCTTGGATTTAAAAGGACATTTTCTTCTTCTTTTTTTTTTTTTAAAGATTTTATTTATTTATTTGACAGAGAGAGATCACAAGTAGGCAGAGAGACAGGCAGAGAGAGAGGAGGAAGCAGGCTCCCTGCTGAGCAGAGAGCCCGATGTGGGACTCGATCCCAGGACCCTGAGATCATGACCTGAGCCGAAGGCAGCGGCTTAACCCACTGAGCCACCCAGGCACCCTAAAAGGACATTTTCTAAAAGGTAAAAGACTACATGAGCAAGGACAAATTCGTAAGACTGATTTACTCTCAAAAGGATTGTGTCAGTGAAAATAACAATCCAGATATGCAAGTACCAAAATGATTTTTTAAAACACTTTATTTTTAGAGCAGTTTTATGTTTACAGAAAATTGTGAGGAAGACACTGTGATTTCCGATAAATACCCTATCCCCACATATGCATATCCTCTGCCATTATTGACTTCTTAATCAGCAGGGTGATACATATTTTTACCAAGGATGGACCTACATTGACACATCATAATTATCTCAAGTCCATAGTTTACCTAATAGCTTGCTCTTGGTGTTGAATATTCAGTGGATTTTTGCAAACAAAATGACGTGTATCTGTCATTGTAATATACAGAGTATTTTCACTGTCCTCAAAGACCTTTGTGTTCTGCTTATTCATCTCTTTCCCTACCACCCACAGACTTTTTTAAAAAAATAGTTTTGCCTTTTCTAGAATGTTACATAGTTGGAATCTTGCAGTATACAGTCTTCTCAGATGGCTTCTTTCAATTACTAAATATGCATTGAAGATACCTTCATGTCTTTTAATAACTTGATAGTTCATTTATTTTTAGTACTGAATAATATTCCATTGTCTGGATGTACCATGCTTTGTCCATTCACCTACTAAAAGACCTCTTGGTTGCTTTAAAGATTTGGCAATTATGAATAAAGCTGCTGTAAACATTTGGGTGCAGGTTTCTATGTGGACATTAATTTTCAGCTCTTTTGGATAAATACCAAATGCTGGGTTATATAAGAATATGTTTAGGTTTGTAAGAGCCATCTTTCAGATTGGCTGTACCATTTTGCTTTCCTACCAACAACGTATGACAGTTCCTATTGTTCCACCCTTGCCAGCATTTGGAGGTGGGGGTGTTCCAAATTTTGGCGATTCTCATAGGTCTGTAGTAGTATCTCTTTGTTGTTCTATTTTGTGTTTCCCTTAGAGTCCTTTATAAGATGTGTCTTTGGAAGATATTTTCTCCCAGTCTGTGGCTTGTCTTCTCCTTCTCTAAATACTGTTTTTTTTTTCACAGAGCACAAGTTTTTAATATTAATGAAGTCTGTGCTTATCAGTTATTTCTTTTATTAGTTGTGCCTTTGGTGTTATATCTGAAAACTGATGGCCATACTCAATGTAATTTAGGTTTCTTTCTCTCTCATCTTTTAGGAATTTTATAGTTTAACATTTTATATTTAAGTCTATGATACGTTTTGAATTTTTGTGAAGATTGTAAGGTCTGGTCAAGATTGATGTTTTTGCATGCGGATGTCCACTTGTTCCACCACCATTTGTTGAAGAGACCATCTTTGCTCCATTGTATTGCCTCTTGTCTTTTGTCAAAGATCAGTTGATCATATTTATGTGAGTTTTTTGCAGACTCTTTATTCTATTCCATTGATCTATTTGTCCACAAAATACTTTTAGTTATCTTCTGTGCAACACGAAACAAAAAAGGACTTTGGGAAGATGATATAATGATAATCCATGATATGAAGGAAAAAGAGCTACATATCATTGCAAATTAGGGTAACATAAACTCCACCGAGGGAAAACTGAAACCTCAGATACAGGAGAAGATAATTGAAGAGTATTTGCCAATTCCAAATGAATTCATCCTGATGAATTACCTCTGGGAAACTGTCAAAATCTGCATATGCATGTATACCATTACTGTTTGCATATTTTAAGGAATTATGGAGAATAGTAGAAAAGCCAAATAAAAGTCTCAATGCTTTCTTTTAGGGGGTCTGGATGTTTTAATTTTTTATGCAATTATAACTGGCATACAGTATTCTATTAGTTGGAGATGTAACATCATATTGATTTGATATTTTTATATGTTTTGAAATGATCCCCATGATAAGGCAGGTTACCATCTGTTACCATGTAAAGTTATTAAAATACTACTGACTATAATCCCTGTGATGTACGTTACATCCCCATGACTTACTAGGTTTGTAACTGGAAGCTCGTACCTTTTAATCTCATTCACCTATTTTACCCCTAACCCTTCCCCTCTCTGGTAGCCAGTAGCTTGTTTCCTGTATCTTTTTTTTTTTAATTTTTTATTTTTTATAAGCATATGTTTTTATCCCCAGGGGTACAGGTCTGTGAATCACCAGGTTTACACACTTCACAGCACTCACCAAAGCACATACCCTCCCCAGTGGCCATAATCCCACCCCCTTCTCCCAAACCCCCTCCCCCCAGCAACCCTCAGTTTGTTTTGTGAGATTAAGAGTCACTTATGGTTTGTATCCCTCCCAATCCCATCTTGTTTCATTTATTCTTCTCCTACCCACTTAAGCCCCCATGTTGCATCACCACTTCCTCATATCAGGGAGATCATATGATAGTTGTCTTTCTCTGCTTGACTTATTTCGCTAAGCATGATACGCTCTAGTTCCATCCATGTTGTCGCAAATGGCAAGATTTCATTTCTTTTGATGGCTGCATAGTATTCCATTGTGTATATATACCACATCTTCTTGATCCATTCATCTGTTGATGGACATCATCCCAAAGCAACAGAATACACATTCTTCTCTAGTGCACATGGAACATTCTCCAGAATAGATCACATCCTCGGTCCTAAATCAGGACTCAACCGGTATCAAAAGATTGGGATCATTCCCTGCATATTTTCAGACTACAATGCTCTAAAGCTAGAACTCAACCACAAAAGGAAGTTTGGAAAGAACCCAAATACATGGAGACTAAACAGCATCCTTCTAAAGAATGAATGGGTCAACCGGGAAATTAAAGAAGAATTGAAAAAAATCATGGAAACAATTGTTTCCTGTATCTTTAAGTCAGTTTCTGTTTTGTTTGTTTATTCATTTGTTTTGTTTTTTTGGATTCTACATATAAGTAAAATTATATGGTATTTATCTTTCTAATTGTTTCATTTAACATAATACCTCTAGGTCCATTCATACTCTAACCAATGGCAAGATTTCATTTTTGGGGGGCCGAGTAATATTCTGTTATGTATATATGTACCACATCTTTATTCACTTACCTATTGATGGACACTTGGGTTGCTTCCATATCTTGGCTATTATAAATAATGCTGTAGTGAATAAAGGGGTATATATACTCATTCAATTGAGTGTGGGGTTTTTGGGGGGAGGGTATACATTATAATTGCTTGATC
Source organism: Mustela erminea (assembly GCF_009829155.1). NCBI lineage: Eukaryota > Metazoa > Chordata > Mammalia > Carnivora > Mustelidae > Mustela > Mustela erminea. Next base: position 18,682,143 of record NC_045635.1, on the reverse strand, counting down.
ATATGGTATTTCTATTTTTAATTTTTGAGAAATCTCCATACTATTTTCAGTGGTAACACCAATTTACAGTCCCACCATCAGTGCACAAGGGTTCCCTTCTCTCCATATCCTCACAGACACTTGTCATTTTTTCTCCTTTTGATAGCAGTCAATCTGACAGGTGTGAGGTGATGTCTTATTGCAGTTTTGGTATGTGTTTCCCTCATATTTAGTGATGTCAAGCATCATCCCATGTGCCTATTGGCCATCTGTATGTTTTCTGGGGAAAAATTTCTATTCAAGTCTACTCTTGATCTTTGGTTGTTTGTTTTTGATAGTGAGTTGTATGAGTTCTTTATATATTTCGGTTATTAACCCCTTACTGAATGTATGATGTGCAAGTATCTTCTCCCATTCATAGGTTGCCTTTTTGTTTTGTTGATGGTTTTCTTTGCTATGCAAAAGTTATTAGCTTGATGTAATCTCATCTGTTTATTTTAGCTTTTGCTGCACTTGACTAAGGGGGCTTGTCTAAAAAACTATTTCCAAGATCAGTGTGAAAGAGCTTACTGCCTATGTTTTCTCCTAAGAGTTTTACAGTTTTGGTTTTACATTTAAGTCTTCAATCCATTTTGAATGTATTTTTGTGTATAGAGTATGATAGTGATCCAGTTTCATTCTTTGGCATAGAGCTGTCCAGTTTCGTCAGCACCATTTACTGAAGAGACTGTCTTACCCATTGAATGTTGTTGCTTCCTTTGTCATACATTAATTTATCATATATGTGTGGATTTATTTCTGCACTCTCTATTCAATTGACTGTGTCTGTATTTGTGTCAGTATCATACTGTTGTGATTATTATAGCTTTGAGTATGGTTTAAAATCAGGAACCATGATACCTTTAGCTTTGCTGTTCTTTGTCAGGGTTGCTTTGGCTATTCAGGTTCTTTTACAGTTCCATACAAATTCTAGGATTCACTGTTGCAGTTTTGTGAAAAATGCCATTGGTATTTTCATGGGGACTGCATTGACTCTGTAGATGGCTTTGGGCAGGATGAACATTTTAGCAATATTCTTGCAATCCATGACTGTGCTTTATCTTTCCATTTATTTGCATTGTCTTCAATTTCTTTCATCCGTGTCTTAGAGTTTACAGAGCATAGGTCTTTTACCTCTTTGGTTAAGTGTATTCCTGGAATTTAATTCTTTTGATGCAGTCACAAATGGGATTATTTTCTTAATTTTTCATTCTGACAGCTAGTTTTTGGTGTATAGAAACACAGCTGATTTCTGTGTACTTTTTATCCTATGACTTTACTGAATTCTTTATTCTAATAGTTTCTTGGTGGTGTTTTGGGGGTTTTCTATAGATAGTAACACATCATCTGCAAATAGTGATTGTTTTACTTCCTCTGTTCTAATTTGAATTACTTTATTTCTTTTACTTGAGTAATTGCTGAAGATAGGACTTCCAAAACTATGTTAAGTGAAAGTGGTGAGAGTGTGCATCCTTGTCTTATTCTTGATAATAGAAGAAGAAAAACTTTCAGCTTTTTGCCGTTGAGTATGATGTTAGGTGTGGGCTTGTTATGTACAGTCTTGATTGTGTTGAGGTGTGTTCCTTTTATACCCACTTTGTTGAAGGTTTTTATCATTAATGGATGTTGAATTTTGTCAAATGTGTCTTCTGCATCTGTTGAACTGATCATATGATCGTTATGCTTCATTTTGTTAATGTGGTATGTCATGTTGATTGATTTGTGGTTTTTGACCATCCTAGCAATCCTGGAATAAATCCTGGTTGATCATAATGCATGATCCTTCTAATGGATTGTTGAATTCAGTTTGCTAATATCTTCTTGAGAACTTCTGCATCTATGTTCATCAGAGGTAATGACCTGTAGTTCTCATTTTTTTGAAGTGTCTTTATCTAGTTTTGGTATCAGGGTAACGTGGGCCTCGTAAAAGGATTTTGGAACTATTTCTTCTTTTCAATTCTTTTTTGGAATAATTTGAGAAGGATAAGTATTAATTCTTTACATTTTGGTTAGAATTCACCTGTGAGGCTGTCTGGTACAGGACTTCTGGTTTTCTGAGAGTTTTTTTTTTTTAATTACTAATTCAGTTTCATTGTTTGTAATCTGTCTCTTCAGATTATCCATTTCTCCGAGATTCAGTCTTGTAAGTGTTTGTGTGTTTCCGGGACTTTATCCATTTCTTATAGGTTTTGCAATTTGTTGGCATCTCTTGTTCCTGGTGCTGTTCTATGATCCTTTGTATTTCTGTGATGTCAGTTGTAACTTCTTTTTCATTTATGATTTTATTTGGGCCCTCTCTCCTTTTTACTTGATGTGTCTTGCTAGAAGTTTATTGACTTTTATCTTTCCACAGAACCAGTTTTTAGTTTCCTTGATCTTTTATATTTTTTAGGTTCTATTTTATTTATTTCCACTCTGATCTTTAGTATTTTATTCCTTCTACCACCTTCAGGCTTTCCCCCCTCTTTTTCTAGTTATTTTAGGAGTATAGAACTAGATTGTTTATTGGGGATTTTTCTTGTTCCTTGAGATAGGCCTGTTTTGCTCTGAACTTCCCTCTTTGAAATGCTGTTCCTGCATCCCATTGATTTTGAAAAGTTGTGTTTCCGTTTTCATTTATCTCAAGGTATTTTTTGATTTCCTCTTTTATCACTGAGCCATTTGTTGTTCAGTAACATGTTGCTTAGTCTCCACCTGTTGGATTTTTTTTTAAGTTTCATCTTGTAATTTAATTGTTTCATTCTATTGTGGTCAGAAAAGTTGCTTGATACGATTTCAGTCTTCCTTAATTTATTGAAACTTGTTTTGTGGCTTAACATGCCATCTGTTGTGGAAAATGTTCCATGTGTGCTTGAAAAGAATGTGTATTCTGCAGTGTGGGGGTGAAATGTTCTGCATGTATCTGTTAAGTCCCTCTGGTCTAATGTGTCATTTAAAGCCAATGTTTCCTGATTTTCTGTATGGATGATCTATCCAGTATGAAAGTGGGTGAAAGCCTCAATTCTTGAATCAGCATTTACCTGAAGGAAGTTTCTGATGGAATGCTTCAGGGCTCTGTCCACATAACTCAGCTGTTTAATATGCTTGTCAAGTGTTTGTTGGGCAATACACTGATTAAACTATTGTTGATTCTGGGATAAAAGATACAGTGTCTGACAAAACAAAGAACTAAAACTATTTTGACCAGATGAAATGATGGGTCAAAATAAAAAAAAATAAAATAAAAGGCATAGTCATCTGATTTTTTTTTTTTACTGAAGTACAAATGTTACTGACACACAAGTGGTGAAAACTGAAATGATCTACAATGGTAATGGATCAGATTTGGAGACATCAGTGTGAACTCACATTTAGGTTAATATGGATACAAAGAAATGTATTTGAAATATCTATAGATATGTGTATACACCCAGGTTATTATACACACAAAACAGTTGGCCTTTCTATTAGCTGAGCTGGCATAGAAGCTTTAATATATTGATAGAAATGAGCATATATGATGCCCAACTCTTGGTTGTTTAAAGTAACATTTTCCAGGACACATGGGTGGCTCAGTTGGTTAAGCAACTGCTTTTGGCTCAGGTCATGATCCTGGAGTCCCAGAATCAAGTCCCACATCAGGCCCTCTGCTCATCAGGGAACTGGCTTCTCCCTCTGCCCCTCGCCCCTCTCATGCTCTCTCTCTCAAATAAATACAATCTTTTTTAAAAAAAAATAAAATAAAATAACATTTTCCAGTAAAAGGAACTCTGGATTTTTGGGGGAAGTGACTGATTTTAGGGTTGGAGTATGGAATATAAAGATGAGCCTAGAGTATCTTATAGTACTAGAAAGTAAAGAAGAACTAGAAAAATACCTCCCGAAAAGCACAAACAAGTAAAAACAACAACAGCAGCAAGAGTGATGGAGGATACGTCAGAAAGACACAGGGGTCACCTGAAAGAGCTCCCAGTGGCCAAAGCCAAAACAGTTTGAGCAACAAAATAAAAAACATTATGTTGCATTATAACCCAAAGTATAAAATAAATATCCTTGAATCCAAACTGATAGAAATAAGTGGTTGAATGAATAAATGAAGGAGGAAAGACAAATTTCAGGCATTAGAATTCCAAATTTTTGTGACAGTATTACCTGTCAAGGAGATAGAGTTTAAATCTCTACCCCTTAAGTGTGGTTTGTACATTATGACTACTTTCCAAAGAAGAATGTATGAGAAGTGGGGAAAAGATCAACTTTATAATGGGTGATCCTGACAAACAGTACCTCAGCCAGCTAATCAAGGTTAACATCCCAACTGATAAGTCATACTGAAAACATATACTCTTGACACGCCAGAATGAGAATAGCACTTTACTTCTGTGGTCCTCCTCCCAAAAACCCATCACTCAAGTTTAATCATGAGTAGAACATCAGATAAGTAAAACTGCAGATTTTCAATTGAGGGAATCATACAAAAGACCTGAATAGTATTCTTGAAAACTATAAAAATGCTTTAAAAAAAGAGAGAGAATGGGGAAATTTTGTGAAACTGTCACAGTCTAGAGGAACCTAAGGAGACATGACAGCTAAATGTAAATTACTCCCCTGGATGGAATTATGGAACAGAAAAAGATAGTAAGGAAAAACTAAAGAAATTTGAAGGGAGTATGAACTTCAGTTAATACTTATGTACCGATATTGTTTCATTAGTTGTAACAAAAGTACCCTGCAAATGTAAGTTGTTAATTGGGGGATCTGGGTTTAGGGTATATGAGATCTCTCTTTATTATCTTTGCAACTTGAAATCTGGATCCATTTTAAAATAAATAACTTTAATTAAAACTCAACTGGTTAAGCTGGTTAAGCATCTGACTCTTGATTTTGGCTCAGGTCAGGATCTCAGGGTTGAGAGATTGAGCCCCATCTGGGGCTCTGCACTGAGCTTGGAGACTGCTTAAAATTCTTTCTCTCCCTCTCCCCCTGCTCCATTTTTGCAGGTGCATGCTCTCTTTCTCTGAAAAAAAAATGATAAATAAAGCAATAAAACTTAAATTGAGATGAATGAAAAACCTGTATACTTGGGCTAAGACCCTATCAAAATGTTCATCCTTTCTCCCTGGTCTACTGTGGAAGTCTTCCTCTTCCCACTCTTATCTCCTTTACAAGGAGTAGCCAGAGAAATTTTTTTTGTCTAAATGTAAATCAGAAATCACATCATTCTGGGCAAAAGCCTACAGTAATAACTGGGATAAAAATGAAATTGATAATAGTGTTATACAAAACCTTACAGGATCTGGATGCTCATTTTGTACCACTCATCTCCTACCATCCTTTCCCTAAGACTCTCTTTGCTGGCTACAGTGGCCTCTTGATTTTCAAATATTCCAGTTTTTCATCATAGCAGTTTTGTTGTTGTTGTTGTTGTTGCCTATGAAGCTCTTTCTCAGATTTTTGCATGGCTTGTCCTTTATATATGTCATATGTTTGTTCATATACCATCTCCTGAGAGAGGTCTTCCTGGACACCTTTTTTTTTTTTTCAATTTATTTATTTTCAGAAAAACAGTATTCATTATTTTTTCACCACACCCAGTGATCCATGCAATCCGTGCCCTCTATAATACCCAACCTCCCACCCCCTGCCACTTCAAACCCCTCACATTGTTTTTCAGAGTCCATAGTCTCTCATGATTCACCTCCCCTTCCAATTTACCCCAACTCCCTTCTCCTCTCTAACACCCCTTGTCCTCCATGATATTTGTTATGCTCCACAAATAAGTGAAACCATATGATAAATGACTCTCTCTGCTTGACTTATTTCACTCAGCATAATCTCTTCCAGTCCCGTCCATGTTGCTACAAAAGTTGGGTATTCATCCTTTCTGATGGAGGCATAATACTCCGTAGTGTATATGGACCACATCTTCCTTATCCATTCGTCCGTTGAAGGGCATCTTGGTTCTTTCCACAGTTTGGTGACCGTGGCCATTGCTGCTATAAACATTGGGGTATAGATGGCCCTTCTTTTCACGACATCTGTATCTTTGGGGTAAATACCCAGGAGTGCAATTGCAGGGTCATAGGGAAGTTCTATTTTTAATTTCTTGAGGAATCTCCACACTTTTCTGCAAAGAGGCTGCACCAACTTGCATTCCCACCAACAGTGTAAGAGGGTTCCCCTTTCTCCACATCCTCTCCAACACATGCTGTTTCCTGTTTTGTTAATTTTGGCCATTCTAACTGGTGTAAGCTGGTAAGTCAATGTGGTTTTATTTTGAATCTCCCTTATGGCTAATGATGATGAACATTTTTTCATGTGTCTGATAGCCATTTGTATGTCTCGACGGGAGAAGTGTCTGTTCATATCTTCTTCCCATTTTTTGATATGTTTGCCTGTTTCGTGTGTGTTGAGTTTGAGGAGTTCATTATAGATCCTGGATATCAACCTTTTGTCTGTACTGTCATTTGCAAATATCTTCTCCCATTCCGTGGGTTGCCTCTTTGTTTTTTGACTGTTTCCTTTGCTGTGCAGAAGCTTTTGATTTTGAAACTACTAGAACTCATACAGTGGGCGCCTGGGTGGCTCAGTGGGTTAAGCCGCTGCCTTCAGCTCAGGTCATGATCTCAGGGTCCTGGGATCGAGTCCCACATCGGGCTCTCTGCTCAGCAGGGGGCCTGCTTCCCTTCCTCTCTCTCTGTGATCTCTTCCCTTCCTCTCTCCTACTGTGATCTCTCTCTGTCAAATAAATAAATAAAATCTTTAAAAAAAAAATAGAACTCATACAGCAATTCAGCAACGTGGCAGGATACAAAGTCAATGTGCAGAAATCAGTGGCTTTCTTATACTCTAACAATGAAAATACAGAAGGGGAAATTAGAGAATCGATTCCATTTACTATAGCACCAAGAACCCTAAGATACCTGGGAATAAACCTAACCAAAGAGGTAAAGGATCTGTACTCGAGGAACTACAGAACACTCATGAAAGAAATTGAAGAAGACACAAAAAGATGGAAGACCATTCCATGCTCTTGGATCGGAAGAATAAACATTGTTAAAATGTCTATACTGCCTAGAGCAATATATACTTTTAATGCCATTCCGATCAAAATTCCACCGGTATTCTTCAAAGAGCTGGAGCAAATAATCCTAAAATTTGTACGGAATCAGAAGAGACCCCAAATCGCTAAGGAAATGTTGAAAAACAAAAATAAAGCTGGGGGCATCACGTTACCTGATTTCAAGCTTTATTACAAAGCTGTGATCACCAAGACAGCATGGTACTGGCATAAAAACAGACACATAGACCAGTGGAACAGAGTAGAGAGCCCAGATATGGAGCCTCAACTCTATGGTCAATTAATCTTCGACAAAACTGGACACCTTGATTTATCTTGCCCTCTTTCTCATCCCCAACCCCCTTTTATTTCTGAAGTAAACTCTGCACCCAGCAAGGGACTCAAACCCACAATCCTGAGATCAAGGGTTACTTGTTATGCAAAACCTTACGGGTTCTGGTTGCTCGTTTCATACCACTCATCTCCTACCATCCTTCCCCTAAACCTCTCTTTGTGGCTACAGTGGCTTCTTGTTTTTCAACTGACTGAGCCAGCCAGGCACCCCATTTCTCATCCTTTTTTAACTCTTTACCTTACTTTATTTCTTGATAGTTCTTATTACTGATCATTATGATATTCTGATAATGTTTATTACTGATCATTATAATATTTATGTACTTATTCATTGTCCCATTTTCTTCATTAGTATGGTCTTCTTTTAAGCATTCTGATTTTTCTTTTTTTTTAAGATTTTATTTATTTGACAGACAGAGACCACAAGTAGGCAGAGAGGCAGGCAGAGAGAGAGGAAGGGAAGCAGACTCCCTGCTGAGCAGAGAGCCCAATGGGGCAGCAGGGGTTGATCCCAGGACCCTGGGGTCATGACCTGCGCTGAAGGCAGAGGCTTTAACCCACTGAGCCACCCAGGTGCTCTACAGTTTCCTTTTAAAATAGGATCAATCCTTCAATAAAACTTGTATATTCATAATATCAGGTCTTTGGCTTGTCTCCTTTGTTCTATACCTCCACTGTCTACAATAGTCTGGGTAATAAGTTAGTGAATGAATAGATTAAAAATCTTCTTTTAATTAAGTGCAAGTTCTGTGAGAGACGGTGGTGAGGTTGTCAGACATACTAACACACACTTAAATTCCATTAATACAAGAAGAATACCTAAAAAAAAAAGAAAGAACAGACCCATTTTGTCATTGTTTTATCAACCTATTTCTGGGGCTATTTGTTCAACCCCAATGATCACATTTTTAGATGGTCATGTATAAATTGAATTTGTCCAAATGAGTTCCATCAATTACAATGTGTTTAGAAACCATCAATTAAAGATTAAGAGAATTGGGCATAATTGTCCTAAGGACCTAGAGAGATACTGATATACTGTAGGTGTCTCGAAATGTTTTATTCATTGAAATCCTTTGGTAACTTTGATAGCCTATTCTGTGCCAGGTGCTATGTTCAGACCTGGAAATGAAATGAGTAAACACATGGAGGAGAGAAAGATTGCTTGGATACACACCTTTTGCTTCCTAAGAGGGTTATTGACTCCAGCTGCTGGATGTTTTATGAGAAGATTTTGATGGAAGCAATTTTTAAATAATAAATGCTCTGTTAATTGAATATTTAAAAGCTCATATGAAGTTCCCTGGCACACTAGAAATACCTAAGTGGTGACTGCCTAGGTTATCTTTTCTGGATCTTAGAGGGAAAATTCTTCATTAGAAAAAGGAAATACTGAACAAGTTGGGATTGTTGGTTTCATGCATGTGATAACAAACTACAAAGTGGAGTAATCCTGAGATCTTACTTAGAAAATGCCCCATTTTTCCTACTTCCGCAGTCAAATGCTTAAACAATATTTTCTCGGTGTAGCCTTCTGACTGCCTCAGGTGCATGCAGTATTTCAGGAGAGAAAAGATTTAGATGAACTAATGTTAAAATTCTTTATAAGTAGGTGGAGGAGGGCTGAGACTTGATATATAGTCTGGGCCCCTTGGTATGGAAATAATGAAAGATGGGGAAGAAAAGAAAGGCCTTAAAAATACTCTGTTCCTGCTCCAATTAGAGCTACAATCTCTCCTTCAAGTGGGAAAGGTAACTGAAAAAGATAAAAAATAAAATAAAAAATAAAAAATAAATAAGAAATAAGTATCCAGTCCCTTCAAACTCCACTCTTAAAAAAGATGCCCCTTAGTAGAAAATACTAAGTTATTTTAAAAAACTATTTTACGGAGTTACTTCTGAAAGATTTTTTGGGTGGTCAGGGAAGGAGATAGGGTGCACAGCTGAGCGATCTCTATGGTTAGGGGAATATGAGAGTGGAAAGAGTGCTTTTGGTGCTTTTTGTCACTATATCATTCAGGATCTCAGTGGGGGAACAGGTGACCTGTCCCAAAGAGTATCTGAAGAGTTTGGATGGCTGGGTGGGTGTGGGTCTGTTTGAAACGAAGTGACTGCGTACAGAGCAGGGTGGGCAGAGTTCAGGGAAATAACAGGAGATGGTTAAGTACTTAGTGTTGGTTAAGAGCAACGATCACTTTGGACCACTAGGCCTGAAGGGGAAAGGTGGGGAAGTTGTTAGAACCAAGTGAAAAGTGTGACTCCAACCCGTGGGCCCCACTGAAAGGGTCTCTGCTCATGGGTAGATGAATTTAGCTCCTACTGCACTACAGCCAAGCAGGCAGAAAGTTGGGGAATAATGATTCCAAATTCTCTCTTCTCTTTTTGCTTGCCTGTTAGTGCTTCCCACTGGCCAAACTTAGCAGGAAGTCAGAGGGCAAGGGGGCCTGGTTGATACCCTCCACAAAGGTCAGCATCCTGGGACACAAAACGGTGGGAAGATGGACAGAGTGTGGATTTAGAGGGTCAAATGGAAAAGAATGAGCATGCCATTTGTCACTCTGAGAATGACCCCCATGGAAATCATAAAGCAAATCCTAGCACCTTTGTAGACAGATGAAGGTTCTAGTCATTGTACTGTGTCATCATTTCCTAGAGTGCTGCTCTTATTTGCATATATAGAAGGGTCTTACCAGTCCTAGGTCCTTGTGTCAGCCTCAGAAGGGTAAAGAGAGACAAGGCAAATGGTTTGTGTATAATGGAATGATCAGCATGTTTTACACATCATTTCTGTTCATGTTTTTTTTTTTTGCCATGAAATTGTTCACATTCATTTAACACATATTTATTGAATGCCTATTGCATGCCAGGATTTCTAGGCACTTGAGATATTAGGGAACAAAACAAAGATCTCTGTCTTTGTGGAGTGTGCCTTTTAGTGGAGGCAGACAAACACTAAAAAATAATAAATCATTAATTATAGACTATGTAAGGAGGTGTGATAAATGCTATGAAAAGAATTAAAACTTGAACAGGGGAAGGCATAGTGGGAATGCTTGGGGAGGAAGGGTTACAATTTTAGATAAGGTTGTCAGGCCTCATTGAGATAATGACTTTTGAGCAAAGCCTTGATAGAGGCGGCAGGGTGTTAGCCATGCAGTTACATGGGAGCTGGGCAATCTAGGCAAAGGGAAGACCTATGACACAGGACAGAAGGGCATGCCCTCAGCACACTCAAGGAACAGGAAGGAGGTACGTGTGACCGGAATGCAGTGAGTACACAGAGGTAAGGGGGGCCCAGATCAAATGAGATTTTGTAGGGCATGGCGAGCATTTTATCTCTTACTATGAAATTTTTTTAAATATTTTATTTATTTATTTGACAGACAGAGATCACAAGTAGGCAGAGAGGCAGGCAGACAGATAGGGGAGGAAGCAGGCTCCCTGAGGAGCAGAGAGCCCGATGCGGGACTTGATCCCAGGACCCTGAGATCATGACCTGAGCTAAAGGCAGAGGCTTAACCCACTGAGCCACCCAGGTGCCCCTGAAATGTTTCAATTACACGTTTTGATCAAGGGAGTGAATGATTGGACCTGTTCTTATAAAATTTTGTGAGCTACTCTATTGAGAATAGACTAGGGGAGTCAAGGAGAAACAGAGAGTCATGTTAGAGGTTTCCGAACTAATCCAAGTGAGAGATGATGGTAGCTGGAACCATACCTCTTGGGGTCTCATACCCCCTTCAGAAGCCCACACTGACTTTGCATTTCACTCAGAGTAGAAAGTAACATATGGAACAGTCTGGTATGATTCTAGTTAGTGGAATCAAAGTCCAAGTAGAGTTATAATGTTGGAAGATAGTAATGTTTTGGAGGAGTGTGGTTGGAGTTGGAGCACTTAGAGTCTTTGTAGTGTACAGAGGGAAGGTAAGAGATTATAGTAATCATTTCACAGTGTATATGTATATAAAATCATCACATTGTATCCCAGAACCAATTTTTGTCAATGTCTCAATAAAGCTGGAAAATATTTTTAAAAAGATTAAACTTTTGAAGAATTCATGTTTGCTCTATTTTCCAGAAAGACCACTGAATGGACAGAGACCCTATTTTTTGAAGAAGTAGAAAAAAATAATTGAAGAAAAATACCCCACCAGAATCAGTTTTTCAGAAAAAGGGTAAAGGAGGTAGGGTGGGGAGGAATTAAGCCAAAAGCAGGAAAAATAGTAAGGGCAACAGAAACTTGTGAAATCCAAATGTGTCTCTATGTGTGTATCACCTTTTATGTAAAATGGACTACGCCTTCCAGTTAAAAGTCAGAGTAAGATCGAATTTAAAAAAAAGATCCAGATAGATTATTTTAAGAGAATCCTGTCTAACTGAAAATCCAAAACCAAACCAAAGCAAAGCAAAATCTGAAACACCTAATCTTGAAAGTAAAATGATGAGAAAACATAGACCTTCCAACCACAAGGAAACTTATACCTTTATAAATATGGGCCAAACTAGATTTTTAAGGTAAAAAGTATTACTAAATAAGCATAAGTTCCTGACATAGTAATAGAATGGTAGGATCAACAGGAAAATAGAGCTTATTTTTACTTGTATGTTGCTAATAGCATAGCTTCAAAAACATACAGTAATGGGTCAACAATTAACATTCTTTTAAAGGTTTATCAATTAAGCAAAAATGGTCTACTCCAAACTGAAGAATGTATGTTGTTTTCTCCAAAACCATATGTGTTTTGGCCTCCTATTAGATTACTAAAAACATATCACCAAATATCATGAATTGATATCTTGTAGACCACCTTCTCCTATCACAGTGCAATTAAGTTGCAAAACAGATTTTTATATCAAAAGCACCTCAAATTGCTTGTGCATTAAAATAAGTAATGGACATAAAATAGTACTAAATATATCAAAATTTGTGTTACGCAGCTAAATCAGTGAGAGGGACACTTAAAATCTTAAATGGGTATAATACATGTGAAAAAGTGAAATAAATAATTTAATCCTCTAATTTAAGATGTTAGTGGAAGAATAGAGTAAGCACAAAGAAGGAAGAAAATAAATATAAAAACAAAATTAAATAGAAAGATACAGTGGCCAAAACCACTTACTGTGCCTTTGAAAAGAATTATAAAATTTACAAACCTCTGGCAAGACTGATTAAGAAAGAGAAGAGGGTACAAATAAGCATTAAATCAGAGATCTAGAACTGCAAATGCCAGCAAGTTCGAAAACTCAGTTGAAATGGACACGCTGCTAGAAAAATACTACCAAAAGTGGGTCAAGAAACACAATGGTCCTCTAACTGCTTAAAAAAAAAAAAAAAGTTGATTCATTAAATGTAAAAACTCTTCCTGCAAAAAACCCCACAAGGCCGAGCTGATTTCCACACACTGCAGGAACTGATTAATCTTTCACAAATTCCCCCTGAGTTCCCCGACTCATTTAGTGTGGCAGAACTAGCCAGGCTCCCTGAACTAAATAAGGACTATATAAGGGGAGGATTGCAGGGCAGTGTCATTCATGAATATGGACGTGAAAACCATAAGCAAGTTATTAGCAAATGAAGCCAATAATGCATAATACTCATAATACGTCATGACTAAGTTGGGTTATTTTAGGAACACCAGGTTGTTCCAACATTAGAAACATCTAATAATGTAATTCACTGCATTAACACATAAAAGATATAAAACATAATCATCTCACTACATGCAGAAGGAGATTTAATAAAATTCAATTCAGGATAGAAATCTCTGAGCAAAATAAGTATCAAAGGGAATTTCCTAACCCCATAAACGGTGCTACAAAGTGTCCGGGGCTTACTTAGTCATGATGTGTAGTTGGTACAAGACTCCCTACTCACATTCCAGGTAGTGGTGGGGTGGGGGGCAGGTCTTAGGCAATCCATTTCAGGCAGGAGGTAAAAAAGTAGAAAGATTGTAACTGGACAAACACAGTTACCATTCTCAGATGATTTGATTTCTGCATAGAGCATAAAAGAAACTACAGATGTATTTCAAAGTAAACAAGGCCATTTAGCAGGGTGACAACTGCACATAAATATACAGCAACAATCAGAAAATAAAGTAATGTGAAGGAAATATAGCAAATTTGAAGTTTCCAGACTTTGTGAAGGAGCACAGGTGGTCACCCTTCCCCCACACTCCCCAAATTCAGTTCTGTAGAAATCACGGAAGAGGGAGCAAGCATGGGTTAGAGTTAACTAACATAAAATCCACGGGCAAATCGTGGTGAGACTGAAGGCTGTTGGTTAGGTGACGGTACGCTGGAGTCAGGGTCAGTAGGTGCAGTAGTGGAATGAAGGTTTGGAAAGAAGGTTTGGAAAGAAAGCTTTGAGGCGGCTTTCCTGTCTCTCCCCTCCTTTGCCTAGAGAAGACTGTGGCTTGTCCCATCTCCCTCCACCAGCAGTCATGCATCAGGCTTGGCCTTTGTACAGAAGTATTATGGTAACATCATAGCAGTGCTAGGGGCTAAAGAACTAGTGAAAATAATTGTAACTCCCCCAGCATCTCTTGGGGAACGTCTCCACTGCTCCCTTGCCAACCCACAGGACTCTAGGATTGTTCCTTCAACGTGCTAGTAGGAGAATCCTTAAGCCTGGTGGAGATGCAGCTGTGGAGGTAGGCAGAGGGAGTTTGGGGGGTGGGAGGCAGTCAGTTAACTCCCCTCTCCCTTGGAATCACTTTTATTAGACATATGTTAGATCTTTAAATGATAATTTGCCTGTCTTTTAATCCCTAATAGTGTCCATTCTATCTGTCACCTTGTCCCTTATTTTTTCTATTTTCTCTCTTAATTTTTAATGTTTATTTAAAAATTCTTCAGTTTTAATATTCTCTATGCCTGCTACCTCTCACCTGCGGTGATTGTTTGCTATTATGTTTTATAATTTTGGATTATAAACTAATAATTAGTGGACTTGGTATCCCCATTTCCCCCATGAGAGTCCGTGATGGGTCATGGAAGCATTCCTCCAAAATAGTTTTAGTAGTTTTGCCTTTGCTTTTTCTGGGAATCCTGGAATATCACCATCCTAGGACCAATGTTTATTGCTGATTTCTCACTTTGAAGATTTCTAGCTTGTGTGGGCTGCGAAGACTTGAAGTTAAACCTTCATGAGATTTGCAGAGCAGGAGGAACATCCTCCTTAATCTTTAGTACTGGTGGTCAGACTTTTCCTTGGAGATCCTTTCAGTGATGGTGTAGTTCTTCCAGGTTCCTGGATTTCTGAGACTCCTTTTCTTTTCTTTTCCTTTCTTTTCTTTTCTTTCTTTCTTTCTTTTTTTTTTTTAAAGATTTTATTTATTTGACAGACAGAGATCACAAGTAGGTAGAGAGGCAAGCAGAGAGAGAGAGGAGGAAGCACACTCCCTGCTGAGCAGAGAGCCTGATGCGGGGCTCGATCCCAGGACCCCGGGACCACGACCTGAGCTGAAGGCAGAGGCTTCAACCCACTGAGCCACCCAGGCACCCCTCTGAGTCTCCTTTTCATCTTGCTCTTCATAAATAACGTATTACTTCCTTTTTTTTTTTAAACAAGGACATTATAATTTAATCCTGTTAGTTACTAGAGCTAGCAACTACCACTACTTCTCTTTGTTTCTGTTTTTGATACTCAGCAAATATTTATCAAATGGTGAGTGAATTACAGTTGATACAGGTCAGGATGGGAGGCAAATGAAGCTATTTTGGGAATAAAAGTTCTCTTGGGGATAATAATTCAACCAAGTGTTAAATGTTAGTTTCTTATTCACTAAACATAGGATTATCTCTGCAGTGCATTTCTTTTTGGGAGGGAGAGGTCTTGAGACAGTATCCTCAACTATATACCGGGAGTTTGAGTACCACATAGGCGTACTAAATAGAATACTCACTATGAGTTCACTAAGCAGGAAAATGGATTTTTTTCTTGATAAATTCGGGGCGCCGAAGCTCTTCTCAAAGAGAAAAAAAATTTTGAGTAATGAGATGACATATTTGAATTTGTCCAAGGTATAATTCAAATATAATCAACAACAATGACAGTTAAATTCAAGCAGGGTGTGTGTATGCAGGTGATGCAGCCCAGCTTTGAATACCTTAGAATTTTGAATGCCCACCTGATAAACACACAGCTTTATACAATTTAATATCAAATAATACAGGTGAAATTTTTAATTGGTACATTTTATTTTTCAGATATAATCTACACATTTAATAGTATCATTATGATTAAAACTCATAGTATTTTATTCTTACTAAATATTGTATATATGTTACTTAAATGATGTTTCTTTAGTCCAACATTGCATATTATTTTAGAACTAAAGTCTCTGTACTACATTTTAATGGTAAAAAATGAGGACTTAATCTCGATCTAAGCAGTTCTTTTCTTTTCAGCTGTTTTTTTTTTACTGTTTTTCTTGAGTCCCTGTCTTTATATTATGATTCTGTTTATAAACAAATTTTACGTCACCTAAAGTTAGAACATGGAACATAGATTGTGATGCTGCAGTTACACTAAGATTAGGACTACTCATGAAAAAAGTATTTATATCAATTTAAAATGGCATTTATTTGTAAAATTTTGTACTTTATTAAATCACTAAAATTTTTAAATTTGATTTAATTGCTAGTAACAGTCACAGGCATATCACAGTCTTCATGATTTATAAGGTATTTATGTCTGTAGGAAAGCAACCATGCTAAAGTAATGTAACTCCAGCTTGTGGTGAGTCATAGATTAAATGATGTCTGGATTGGTGCCAATATATAGATTTTATCAAATTTATATCCTCCTTTCTGTTCATTTCTCAGATGAGATGGTATTAAGTCAGTAAGCAGGCTTTGCATGGCTATAGTTGTGATTCTAAATCCTATCACTAAAACTGTCCAGAATTGGTTGGAATTAACTAAATAGGGCTAGAGTAAGAACATGACTACCTAGCTACCATGGACATAGATACCTGGGTTTCATTAGTGTTCAATGGAAGGGATAAAGCTCTAGAAACCAGAAAGAATATTTAAGATGGCCTCTGGGGGGGCGGTGAATGCAAATGGAGAGGTGGGGCTGAGTGTGGGGGCAGGGAGTATGCCCACTGGCTGGGAATCATTTATTTAGTAGATCAGTGGTGTGATGACTTCAAGACTATGTATTTGCAATGTCAGAATTGGAATGGCTTGTTGATAAAGTTATTTTAGCACTTGAAACTTCTTCATGGGCTTTGCTCATAAGTCTCAAAGTGATGTAAGATCTCTAAATCAGGCGGCTAGTTGTAATGGCAACTGCTGACTTTCTTCCTAAATGGGGAATAATTTTATGGGGCAGTAGTTTGCTGAGAATGTTGGTCAAGTGACATGGACTTTACTCTGTTTTCCAAGTGAGACTCCCCACCTTTTTTGCCACCACTAAAAAAGAAAAAAAAATCTAAAAAAATGGATGCCTTAATAATGGCTTCAGTTTGTTTCTCTGTGAACTGACGGTTCTGTGTTGGATGTTAGTTGGTTGGTTGTTGCAGAAAAGAGCAGTACGAGCATTCCCTGCTCTTTGCTGATAGTGTGACCATAAAAGCGAGCACAAGTAAGCCATCACCCTCACAGTAAGCATATTTATACCCTGTTAAAGAACTATTACAGACCACAAACTAGGAGTTGGATAACAACTTGTTGCTAAGGATCCTGGGTGCATTTCTTCCTTTTACTGAATCAAACCTTTGGTGCTCATGAGTGAAAGGGATAATGTAGGGATAACTACTTTGAAGTAGTTAAGTCCTACATTTCAGGGAAGGGGTCCACAATTATCTAGCTTATTCAACCACTGGTGCCTATAAACAGGATTTATTTAACCCATTTGATGTCACTGACCTATGATAGTCAGAGTCTTTCACACCTGCCAGTATTTGTGACTTCTATAGATGATCTTGCATCTCATATTCATTCTCTAAGGAAGCAAATTAGAAATTCTTTTTTTTTTTTGAAATTCTTAAGAATTACCTAGACAATATAGAAGCGAAGGTAAGAAAAAGTTCAGAAAAACTTAATCCTATAGAATAAGAACTAGAAGTCATGTGATTCTTGTTTGCAATAAGCTGCTTATAACAATGTAGTTTTTTGTAAAATTTCACACGGAGTAGATTATTTCCCTCATGAAAAATGCACCATACTTTAAAAGAGATTTTAGACAAATTTGGTATATTTTTAAAAATCTAGATGCTGACTCATTTTCTTTTAAAACGTCAAACGTTTCATCTTAGAAAACATGCTGCTCAAAGGAAATTTCGTATTTGCTCTAGCAGTTTCAAAGCAGCTTTGTGTAGGTAGGAGACAGAAAATTGAACTGCAATAAACATACGGCATTTAGCAGGTAATTGGCTTTTTACCTTTAACTGTGGCACTCTCTTCCGTATATGGTATTATATTTTATTAACCTAATTTAAAGTAGGGGTGTTCTGGGTTATCATTTACATGGATTAAAGTTCCCATCTAATGTACAAGTAACTAAGAGCACATTGACTTACATGATAGCTATTAGTCACAGTCTTTCTGGTGGTCTTTCAGCCAGAAAATAACGCTGCAGCTCTTAAAAGAAAACACACATATGGGTATTACTTGGGGAATCACTGGGCTGGTATTTAGATTTCCGTTCACTCAGTGTGTGTGGTGGGGGAGCAGGGTGGGAGGGTCTAGATTCTCTGCTCACAGAGCCTTGAAGGTGGGTTGCCCTTCTCCCAGGGACCATCAGCAGCCTGCCCTTGCCCCCAGTCAGCTCCTTCAGATCGCAAGCAATTGATAGTTTGTTTTCAGAGAGGAAAGTGTTTTAACAGAAAAATTTGCAATCAAAACTGTTCCTCATGTTGAGCAAAAACAGCATTTTAAGAGTGCACAGTCATTCAAATTGAGGACTACATCCTGTAACCTTTTTCTGCTGGACTAAATTAAATATGTAACATCCCCAGGAGCAATTTCTGAGAACAGCATTCGACTTTACCTTGACTACTGAATCATTAAAACACATGTGGAAACATTCCATATTACTTTGATCTGACCCTTTGGCAGTAAATGGCCACCTCCTTGCAACTTATATTGAAGTCTATTTCTGAAAAATAATTTACTGCCACCTGGTCTGCCTTAAGGCATTTTCTTATGTGTTCAAAAACATTGACACGTGTCCCTGGATTAACATAAGATCCGTAGTTTCTTCTTTTGAATCTGCGGCTGCCAATTTCTTATTCTTTTATCTGCATGTTATTTAAGTGCTAGTGACTTAAAAATTTGAGTTCTGTGGGTTTAAAGAGGGGAATATAGGCTGTTTGCCCTTCAATTAGTGAACTTTTAAATATCCCTCCTTTATCTGCTTCCTAAATCAGCAGAGTATAAAAATGGCACAGTTTTCATCAGTCCTGGCTTAAAAGAAAACTAATTGCTGATATTCTTTTCTTCCTGGAAATCTTCCTTATTGCTTAGAGACTAGTCTAAATTCCATAATTAATAAGTATTTCTAAATACACACTCCTCAAAATGAACAAAACATTCACAGATAAACTAGATCAATTATTAGAGCAATGTAATGCCATGAATGAAGTACATCTAGATTTCAGCAGAGCCTTTGGTAGAGCCTCTGATTATATCCAATATGGCCCCTCACCAAGGATTACAAAATGTTTTGGACTTCTTGTTGTCAGTGAACAATCTCTTGTGCCCCATCTGCATTATTGAGAGTTTCATCCTCTAAGAATCTCTTGTCTCCTCCCCAATTCCTCCTTGTTCTTCTTTTCACTAGATTCTTACTGTTGTCAATTATTACAAATAAAAATAAAAACATGTATTACAAAATAAAATAAGGAGTGGTGTTGAACTATTGGATGGCTCAGGAGAAGACAGGCAGACTAAAGTATACAGAGGGCAAAAAAAAGGAAGATGAAGATAAAAGTATAAGAGATATACAGGACATGGTGAAAACTTCTCACGGAGATAGATTTGGAGTCAGAAGAGGTACAATTTTATATATTTTAAAAAATATATTATTAAAAATACATTACATGAAACAAAAGCAGCTCTTTTAATATACTATTTATATTTTTAATACTTTAAGATTTTAATTTCATTTAAGAAGTGAAATTTAATTTCATTAAATTTCATTTAAGAATGAAATTTAATTTTATTTAATTTCATTTAAGGGATTTAAAAAAATCTTTAATCAATTTTCTAAACATCACTTATTATATATTCTTCCCACAAAATATGAAATGCTACCTTTATCATATATAAAATACTATATGTTTTGGTGTTTCTGCATCTTCTGTTTCCTTGATCCTTGTGTATAATACAGCAAGGGTTGGATTTTTAGTAGGGTTTTATGTTATAATAATTGTAATAGGACAAGTCCATCCTTGTTCTTCCCTATCAAGAAATTCTTGACTTTTACTGTGCATTTATTCTCTGAACTGATTTTTTTTTCCTTGAAAGAGAGTACACAAGACCAGGGTAGAGGGAGGGACAGAGAGAGAGGGAGTGGGGAGAGAGAGAATCTTAAGCAGGCTCCACACTCAGCATGGAGCCTGATGCAGGGCTCGATATCATGACC
This sequence comes from Mustela erminea, assembly GCF_009829155.1. Classification (NCBI taxonomy): domain Eukaryota; kingdom Metazoa; phylum Chordata; class Mammalia; order Carnivora; family Mustelidae; genus Mustela; species Mustela erminea. The sequence goes on along the minus strand of NC_045635.1, from coordinate 18,662,140 downwards.
CCGAGATCATGACCTGAGCTGAAATCAGAAGTTGGACACTTAACTGACTGAGCCACCCTGGCATCCCTGAACTGATGTTCAAAGTCATACAGTCAGTGTAAGTATACTCTGTTGAAATTTTTATTGTAGTTGACCTTACAATTTAATTTGGGGAAAAGTGCAATTTTGAAACTGAATATTCCCATAGAGAAACATGGTGTAACTTGCTATTTACTCAATATACATTTGTATTCCTAAGTAAACTGTTATCATTCATTTCTTACCTCTTTTACATGTTTTTAATGTCTAAGTATTGTATATGTTTTATTTGTAGGTAGAATTTAATATTCATTATATTTTTAACTGGTTATTTCTGGTATATAGGAGAGATTGTTTTTAATAACTTGTAACTTGCCACCTTACTGAATCTCTTATTTTAATTGTTTTTAGATGATTCTTTTGGAATTTGTAGAAAGATAATATCATTTACAACTAATTACTATTTTGTCAGTTTGCAGTATTTAAATCTCTTTGTGCTTTTACTTATCATATGTCATTTTCTAGAACATATGAGACAATGTTGAATAGAAATGGGAAATGCTAGCCCTGAATTTTTCATAAATTCTGTCATTCATTTATTCAAAATATGTATTAAGTGCCTACTATATTCTAGTCTATAAGGTTAATGCAATGCCAGTAAAAACTCCTACAATATTTTTCATATTGACCAAATGACTTAAGAGGTCATTTCAAAGAATAAGTGCACAGGCCATGAGGGAAACTCACTGATCAAAACACAGAAAAATCTTTATATTTACACATGCATTACCTTAAGAGGAACTTAGATTCTAGCAGAGGGAGACAGACAACAGAATTGAAAACGATGAATATAGTTTTATATATTAATAGGTGACAAGGTTATGAAGAAAACAGAATTGACTAATGCAGTAGAGTGTGGGGGCTGAAGGTGCTATTTTATACTGGGAAAAGACCTTTTGGAGGAGGTGTCATTTGAGATAACATTTATGAGAGGGAGAGGCAATCATATGAATATCTGGTGGAAGAGCACTGTTGGAATGAGACAGAACAAGTATTTCATGTTGAGGAAGGTTCATGTACCCAGAGTGTGGTTGGTGGGTATAAAAAAGGCAGACTTTGGGGTCAAAGGGTTAGAGTACAGGTACTTGGTGCTCTTTTATCTACAAAGGGAAGCCACTAGAGAATTTTAAGCAAGGGAAAGGTACAATTTGGTCTCTGACACTGCATCAAAAACTAATGATGTATTTTATGGTGACTAATATAACATAATAAATTTTAAAAAAAGAATGCTCTGGCTGCTGGATGGAATGGACAATAGTGGACTGAGACTGGAAACAGGGAGGCTAATGGGAAGGGTTTGTAATGATCCCAATGAGAAGAGTGGATCTTTTGAGTCAGGTTGTAAGCAGTGCTCATAGGGAAAAGTGGTCGGTCTCAGTGTACATTTTGGCATTAATGCCAATGGGACTTGCTGATAGATGGCTAGTTACAATTAATAGGTTGCAAGATGTTGAAAGCCAACAGCAACTGAGAGTATCAGGCACTGTTACTAGGCACTAGGAATACAGTGCTGCACAAAACCAACATGGCTTCTATTGTCATAGTGTTTATGGTCTAGTTTAGTCTAATTCTGTTTCCAGTGATGCTGTTGGCTGCTGCTAACTTTTTACCATTTAACATAGTGATGGGGGTGGCTGTTGGTTTTGAGAGAGAAGTTTTTAATGTTAAGCAAGTACTCTCCAATTCCTAATGTACAAGATTTTATTTTGAAATCAGGAATGCTTGTTGAATTTTATTAGATGCCCTGTCAGCTTCTATCAGGCTGATCATAAATTAATAGACTTCCAAAAGTTAAACCAATTTTGCATTTCTGAAGTAAACCAGTTTTGGTCATGGTGAATTACTTTAAAATCCTCTGATGGGTTGACTTTGTTATTAGTTGATTGAAGGTTTTGCTTCCATGCTTCCATCCTCTCATTCTCTCTGAGGATGTCTGGATCCCAAGTCTTCTTGCATGAATACTATTTTACTTAAAATTTGGACCTTTCCTTGGTCAGTTTAGCCAGTTTAAAATTGTACTTGAAAAATCACCCATTTCATGAAGATTTTAAAATTTATTAGAATAAATGTAGTATTCATATAATATTGAAAATCTCCATTCTTGTGGTTAAATCATGTTTCTGACTTCTCATGTTGCATATTTGCAGTTTCTCTGTTTTCTGTCAGATTTCCCAGATGCTGACAATTTTATTGGTTCTTTAAAAGCATTAGCTCTTGGTTTTCTTTATCAGTTCTCATCCTTTTGATTTTATTTTGCTTTCTAATTAAAAAAAATTCCTTCTTTGGTCTATTTTTCTGTGATTTTTCTGAATTTTTAAATTGACTTAATTTATTTTCTCATTTTTATGTAGAAGTAAAAGACTTAAGACTTTAGTTATTGAGTGAGCTTTGCCTACATTACATATATGTATGTATATATACATATACATATACATATATATGCTTCCCAGTGTCATTAAATTGTGAACAGTTTACACATGAAGTTTGCATTCTCTTTTAGTTTCAGTCACTCTAGAGAATATTTACTTTGTCAAGTGGCTAGAATTCCTTGTTACTAATGCCCACTTTTTCTTTTAAGATTTTATTTATTTATTTGTCTGAGATAGATCTAGAGCTCAAGCAGGGGGAGTGGCAGGCAGAGGGAGAAGCAGTCTCCCTGCTGAGCAAGGAGCCTGATGCAGGGGTTAATCCCAGGAGCCAGGGATCACGACCTGAGCAGAGGGCACACACTTAATGGACTGAGCCACCCAGGCGTCCCACTAATACCCACTTCTATATAAAGTTTTATAAATAAATTTATTAAGGTCCTATATGTTCTTCTTTTGGTAAATATTCCATATTGAAAAAGAGAAAAGAAGACTATTCCTTGTTTGTAGAATCTAACATTTTTGACACTGATACTTGAGGTGAATTTCATTATTTATAGTATTTAGGGTCACTGTTCTTAATTATTTTGCTTATTTGATTAGCCAATTTATTAGGTATATTGAAATCTTGCATATGATGATTTATTTTTAAGGCTTCCTCTTCTTTCTAATATTTTCACTTTCTTTATCTTGAAATACTCATTTCTCTTTTTCCATTGGTCGACTACAAATGGAAAATTGTGTTTATTTCAGGTTGTCACTTTTAAGAAAAACAATCCTAAAAAACTCATATTAAAAATGAGTAATCAGGGGTGCCTGGGTGGCTCAGTGGGTTAAAGCCTCTGCCTTCGGCTCAGGTCATGATCTCAGGGTCCTGGGATCGAGCCCCACATCAGGCTCTCTGCTCAGCAGGGATCCTGCTTCCCCCTTCCCTCTCTGCCTGCCTCTCTGCCTACTTGTGATCTCTGTCACATAAATAAATAAATAAATAAATAAATAAATAAATAAATAAATCTTTTTTAAAAAAATGAGTAATCAGAGTGGTCACAGAACTCAAGGCATGTTGCTCAGTGACTAACTAGTAAAAGGAAATGGATGGATTTCATTTGGATGTCAAATGGGAATGACTATTTTTCATATGCTGTTTTGGAGCAAGGTTAAGGTTGATCTGAATAACTTCAAACACCAGAACTGCAAGATGTTTGGAGAGATAATAAGGAAGCTGATTTTGTTCCGGTATAAGGACCCTCTTCTGGTAAAGCAGGTACAAATGGGATTAGAAGCTGCTGGAGACAGTAAAATTCCTGTCACTGAACTGAACCAGCAGATGCTAATGCTTACTTGCCAGGTTATTAGGGAAGAATTCAAGCCTTGGCTCAAAAGTTAAGATTAGAAGGTTGTTATCACTCTGTTTTTGAAGAGGCTTGTTGTTCATCATTATGTGGCTCTCATTTCCGCCTTCTCATATGTAAATGATTAGATATTTTAAAAGGCTCAATTTAGTGTTGCTGGTCAAATCCCTTTTGTGTCCTGTCTGTGACCTCCTGGGACCGCAAACAAGGACAGAGCATATACAGAGCTTCTCCATCCACCTGGTGTGATTGGCAGAATCTGAAAATGGCAGTTGCTCTGATTATAGAATCAAAGAATGACAGCAGTAAATGGGATTTTAAAGACCATTTAAACTCACCTCTCAGTCACACAGATCAAAGGGCTCAAAGCCATATTTCTCATTATAAAAGTCATACTCAGTTTATTTTTAAATCTGTCATTTTTTCATAAAATATTGTTCTTAGTGTCTAATATATATTTTAATCCTTTAAAAGCGTTTTTCGATTAACTCAAGGATATTATGATCTATTCATATTTTTTGATACCATATTTCTTGCTTATTTTTCTCCTGTGAAGTTGTTTATGATGAATCATGTCATTTAAAAAGTTTTCTCAATATGTTCAGAATTTTTTTCAATGGGAATTAATATTTCTGGGCTATTGGAACAGATGCACAGTGGTTTTCTGGTTGCATCTGCTAGTCACCCCAGAGGTATTACCAGATCAAGACTAATTTTTATGTTAATATCTCAGTTTAGAAAATCCAGCATCGCTAGGGAGAGCATATTTAAAGACTCTAAATCCATGGTGTGACATCATCTTGAAATCTCAGTATTTTCATGTGAACTTTTTTCTTTTCTAAGATTTAGAGTCAAAGGCTAAGGCAATTTTTCTTGCCGTTTTCCTGAGATGGTAGAGTGGGTCATTCCCTGGATATGCAACCTTTTTTCTGAGGGTTTTGGTTTTGTTTATGAGGAAGTGGTGATGCAACATGGGGGCTTAAGTGGGTAGGAGAAGAATCAAAAAAGGTGCCAACACCAAATTCCTGCCTTGTACCCACCTAAGCCTTTATTTATTGTCCTATTCATGGATTAAGACTGAAATGCCATATCAAGAATATATGGAAAAAAATCTTACAAATCAATAATAAAAGCTAACCAACCCAATATAAAAAAAATAGACAAAATACAGTGGACCCTTGAACAACATAGGGGTTTGGGGTACCAACCCCCTTCCCCACTGCAGTAAAAGATCCATGCATAACTTTTTGATTTCCCCGAAACTTAACTAACAGCTAACTGTTGACTGGAAACCTTGCTGACTAACACATATTTTTGTATGTTATATGTATTATATTGTATAGTCTTAAAGAAAGATAAGAGAAAATGTTAAGAAAATCGTAGGAACAAGAAAATACATTTGCAGTAATGTACAAAAAAAATCTGCATATAGGTGAAACTGTGCTGTTAATATCTGTGCTGTTCGAGAGTCACCTGTATTTGAACAGACACTTGCCCAAAGGAGATGTACAAATGGCTCAAAAATTTGGGCAAATATATGTTCAAATCAGTATTCATCACAGAGGTGCAGTTTAAAGCCACACCTACTAAAATGGGTAAAAATCAAAGGCTAATGATACCAACCATTAGTAACTATGTGGAAGAACTGGAGGTCTCACCTATTCCTGGTAAAATGTGAACTAGTATACAGCACCTTTAGGAAATAATACAGCACTTGTTAAAAAGGTAAATATACACTTGACCATACAACTCAGCTATTCTGTTCCTTTATATTTTCCCAGGAAAGATGAAAATATATTTCCACAAAGACTTTATGAGGCTTCATAGCGTATTTATACAGAATAGCTAAAAACTGGAAACAACCCAGAGGTCTATCACCTGGCAAATGGATAGCCAAGTATTGCATATTTATTGAATGAAATATTTAAAAAAAGAGTTAACTATTGGAGGATTCTTGATTAATCTAAAACATTCTAGGGCCTCTGAAAAATGATGTTGGAATTTTGATAGGGGTTGCATTAAATGTACAGAATGCTTTAGGTAATATAGCCATTTGAACAATACTTGTTCTTCCTTTTTTTAAAAGATTTTATTTATTTATTTGACACAGAGAGAGAGACAGCGAGAGAGGGAACAGAAGCAGGGGGAATGGGAGAGGGAGAAGCAAGGCTTCCTGCTGAGCAGGGAGCCCCATGCAGGGCTCCCAGGACCCCGGGATCATAACCTGAGCTGAAGGCAGACGCTTAACCAACTGAGCCGCCCAGGCGTTCCCCCCCCCTTTTTTTCCTCCCCCCCTTTTTAAAAATAAATATTTGTTCTTCCAATCCATGATCATGGAATGTCTTGCCATTTCTTTGTGTCATCTTCAGTTTCTTTCACCAATGTTTTATATTTTTAGAGTATAGGTCTTTCACCTCTTTGGTTCAGTTTATTCCTAGGTATCTTGTTGTTTTGCATTCAGTTGTAAATAGGATTGTTGGGTAATTTCTCTTTCTGCTCCTTCATTACTGGTGGATACAAATGCAACATTGGGCTCCTGAATGGCTCAGTGGGGTGTGGTTAAGCACCTCTCTCTCTCTCTCTTTCTAAAATTTCTTTTCAGTGTAACAGTATTCATTGTTTTTGCACCATACCCAGTGCTCCATGCAATATGTGCCCTCCCCACCCCTCTCTTGACTTCAGCTCAGATGATGATCTCAGGATTGTGAGATCAAGCCCTGCATTGGGCTCTGTGCTGGGCATGGAGCCTACTTATGATTCTCTCTCTCCTTCTGTCTTTGCTTCTTCCCGGCTCTCTAATCCTCTCTAGGAAAAAAAGAAAGAAAGAAATGCAACAGACCTCTGTACATCAATCTTTGTATCCTGCAACTTCACTGAATTTGTTTATTAGTTCTGGTAGTTTTTTGGTAGAGTCGTTCAGGTTTTCTATATACGGTATGACATCATCTGCAAATAGTGAACATTTTACTTCTTCCTTGCTGATTTGGATACCTTTGTTTTAAAAATTCTTATATTTATTTATTTTAATTTTTATTAACATATAATGTATTATTTCTTTCAGGGGTACATGTCTGTGATTCATCAGTCTTACACAATTCACAGCACTCATCATAGCACATACCTCCCCAATGTCCATCACACAGCCACCCCACCTCTCTCCCCTTCAGTAATCCTCAGTTTGAATATTGAGATTAGCCTTTTATTTATTTTTGTTGTCTGATTGCTATGGCTGGGACTTTTAATACGATGTTGAATAAAAGTGGTGAGCGGACATCCTTGTCTTGCTTCTGACCTTAGGGGAAAAGCTCTTAGTTGTTTCCCAGTAAGGATGATGGTAGCTCGGGTTTTTTGAGATATGGCTCTTATTATGTTGAGGTATATTCCCTCTAAACCTATTTTGTTGACACTTTTTGTCATGAATGGATTTTGTGCATTGTTAAATGCTTTTTCCACATCTCAAAATGATTATATGTTTTTATCCTTTCTCTTACTGTTATGACGTATCACCTTGATTGATTTGCAAATATTGAACCACTCTTGTACCCCAGGAATAAATCTCACTTTTTCATGGTGAATGATTTTTTTAATGTATTATAGGATTTGGTTTGCTAGTATTTTTTCGAGAACTTTTGCCTCTCTCTTCATCTGGGATATTGGCCTATAGTTCTCCTTTTTAGTGGTATCTTTATGTAGTTTTGGTATCAGGGTAATGTTGGCCTGTTAGAATGAATTTGGAAGTACACTTTTGGTGGGAAAGCGAACAGGTGCAGCCTCTGTGGAAAACGGTGTAGAGGTTTCTCAAAAAGTTAAAGATAGCAATCATACTACTGGGTATTTACCCAAAGAATACAAGAACACTAATTCAAAGGGATACATGCACTCCTATGTTTATAGCAACATTATTTATAATAGCTGAGATATGGAAGCAGCTCTAGTGTCCATCAGTTGAAGAATGGTTTAACCAGATGCGGTGTGTATATATACAATCAAATATTATTGAGCCTTAAAAAGAATGAAATCTTGTCATTTGCCATGACATGGATGGACCTAGAGAGTATAAAGCTAAGCAAAGTAAGTCAGTCAAAGAATGACAAGTAACATGTAATTTCACTCATATATGGAATTTATGAAACAAAACAAGCAAAGGGAAAAAATAGGGACAAAGCAAGAAAGAGAATCTTATTTAAAAAGAACAATCTGGGTGAGCCTGGTGGTGGGTATTATGGAAGGCACTTATTGCATGGAGCACCGGATGTGGGGCATAAACAATGAATTCTGGAACACCGAAAAGAAATAAATAAAAAAAAGAAACAACCTGATGGTTATTAGAGGTGAGAAGGATGGGGGGCATGGGTGAAATAGGTGATGGGGCTTAAGGAGTGCCCTTGTCATGATGAGCACTGGGTGATTTATGGAATTCTTGAATCTTTGTATGGTACACCTGAAACTAATAGAACACTATATGTTAACTGTAATTAAAATATAAACTTGAAAAAAATAAAACATGCTAAGTGAAAGTCAAACACAAAAGAGTACATACTGTGTGACTCCATTTATATAATCTAGAAAAGTCAGTTAGGCTGTAGTGAAATAAGCCACTTGTGGTTGTCTAGACTGGAAAAAGGAGGGGGAATTGATTAGGGAAGGATACACAGGTACTTTTGGGGGCATTGGAAATGTTCTATACCTTGAGAGTGATGGTGGCTACATGGTATGTCCATTTCCCAAAATGTATTGAAGTGTATCAGAATATATACATTTTTGTTATATGGAAATTACATTTTAATAGATTACATTAAAACAAAAGAGACAATATCTACTTTTCTTCTCCAATATCAACAAACTCCTGGGGTGGCTGCCATTTTAACTAGTGTAGTACTTTTTTTTTTTTAAGATTTTATTTATTTATCAGAGAGAGAGAGGGGGAGAGAGTGAGCACAGGCAGACAGAATGGCAGGCAGAGGCAGAAGCAGGCTCCCTGCCGAGCAAGGAGCCCGATGTGGGACTTGATCCCAGGACGCTGGGATCATGACCTGAGCCGAAGGCAGCTGCTTAACCAACTGAGCCACTCAGGCATCCCAACTAGTGTAGTACTTTGACTTTGAAATCCTTCTACATTTCTGGCATATAAAATTATCTTTTTTCTTTTTGTTTGCACTGGCTATGTCATTTTAGTTTTTTCAGTTTCGTTGTCGTATAATTAACATATCATGGTGCAGAAGTTTAAGGTGTGTATAGCATGCTGACTTGGTAAACTTAATATTGCAAAATGATTACCACTGCTGAATTATCCATGGATGTGTGACACATCCATCGTGTCACATAATGACTTTTTTTTTTGTGGTGAGAACATTGAAGAAACTACTCTCAGAAACTTTATATGATAGTGTTGTTAATTATAATCACCTTCCTATACATTAGATCATCAGAACTTATTCATCTTATATATGGATGTTTGTACACTTTTTAAAAAAGATTTTATTTGTTGGGGAGAGAGAAAGAACACACTAGTGTACAAGCAGCAGAGACCAGCAGGCAGAGGGAGAAGTAGGCTTCCCACTGAGCAAGGAGCCAAACTCGGAACTTGATCTCAGGACTCTGGGATCATGACTGAGCTGAAGGCAGATGCTTAACCAACTGAGCCACCCAGGTGTCCCTGGAAGTTTGTACACTTTGTTCAACATCTCTCATTTCCCCCCTGCCTTCAACCCCCAACCCCTGCTAAGCAAGGTTCTACTCTCTGTTTCTCTGAATTCAGATCCTTTAGATTCCACATAAGTGAATATATTTGTCTTTCTTGTCTGACATTTTTCACTTGGCTTGATGCCCTCATGGTCCATGCAGGGTTGCAAATAGCAAGATAAGATTTCCTTCTTTTTCATAGCTGAATAACATCCCACTGTATATATATACCACATTTTCTTTCTTTCTTTTTTTCATTTTATCTGTTAATAGAAACTGAGATTATATCCATGTCTTGGCTATTGTGTATAATACTATGAAGAATGTGGGAGTGGAGACAAATCTTTCAAATCCTTTTTTCATTTCCAGTGGTTATATACCTAGGAGTGACATTGCTAGATCATATGGTAGTCCTCTTTACCTTTAGGAGGAATCTTCATGCTGTTTTTCATACAAGCTCTACCAATTTTCATTCCCACCAATGGTGGTGTTTTCTACATGCTCACCAAAACTTGTTACCTTTTTTTAATGGTAGCCATTCTAACTTGTATAAGGTGATTTCTCACTGTGGTTTTGATTTGAATTTCCCTGATGGTTAGTGATCTTGAATATCTTTTCATGTACATGTTAATCAGTTATATCTTGTTTGAAAAAAAAAAGTCTATTCATTTTTTCTCATTCTTAAATTGGAATATTTTGATATTAATTTGTGAGTTCCTTAACCGTTTTGATGTTAATTCTATATTAGTTAGGATTTGCAAATATTTTCTCCCATTCCATAGGTTGTCTTTTCATTTTGTTGATTGTTTCTTTTGATGTGCAGAAGCTTTATAATTTGATGTTCAACTCATTGACTTTTGTTTTTGTTGCTTGTGCTTTTGGTGACATACTAAAAAAAAAAAAAAAAATCACTGCCAAGACTGTTATGAAGGAGCTTTCCCTCCATGTTTTATTTTAGGAGTTTTTGGTTCCAAGTTGTATGTGTAGTTCTTGATTCCATTTCAGATTAATTTTTGTAAGTGATAGAAAATAGGAATCTGGGGCACCTGGGTGGCTCATTGGGTTAATCCTCTGCCTTAAACTCAGGTTATGATCTCAGAGTCCTGGGATTGAGCCCCACATCAGGCTCTGCTCAGTGGGGAGCCTGCTTCCCCCACCCCCTTGCCTCTCTTCCTACTTGTGATCTCTCTCTGTGTCAAATAAATAAATGAAATCTTAAAAAAAAAAGGAAATAGGAATCCAATCTCATTCTTCTCTATGTCATTACCCAGTTTTCCCACAACCATTTATTGAAGAGACTGTCATTTCCCCATTGTTACTCTTTGCTCCCTTATCAAATATTAGTTGACAATGAGAGGGTTTATTTCTGGGCTCTTCATTCTGTTCCATTGGCGTGTCCATTTTCATGCCAATACCATACTGTTTTGATCACTATAACTTTGTAGTATAGATTGAAATCAGGAGTTGTGATGGTTCCAGCATTTTCCCTCAGTTTTGCACTATTTGCAGTCTTTTGTGGTGCCATATGAATTTCAGGATTATTTTTTCCTGTTTTTGTAAAAAAAAAAAAAAAGTTGGAATTTTGATGGGCTTTACACTGAATCTACAGATGGCTTTGGGTAGTATGGACACTCTAACAGTATTATTCCAATCCATGGACACAGGATATCTTTCTGTTTGTACCTTCTTTAGTTTCTTTTCTCAGAGCCTTGTAGTTTTCCTTGTGCAGATCTTTTGCCTGCTTGCTTAAATTTATTCTTAAATTTTTATGGTATTTTGAATGGGAGTTTTACAAATTTCTTTTTAAGAAGTTTTGTTGTTAATTTCTATAAATGTTTCGTTTTTTGTTGAGCATTTCTAGGTGTTAATGCAGGAGTAATTTCACATTATCCACACAGCTAGTTCCAGAAATTTCAGGGTCCTGTGATTTTTGTCTTTGTTAGTTTTGCTAAATGGTGAGGTTATCATGGGAATCAACTTTTATCCCAGCAAAATATCCTAGCTGATGGATATTTTATGTTGGAGGAGCACAAAGAGACCACTAATACTTTGTGCTTATTGTTTGTTGGACACTGTTCTAGATGCTTTCACATCTGATGGCTAATTCTATTCTCATACCAACATTTAGACTAAGTATTATTATCTACATTTGTATGTGAGGAAATGGATTTAAATAGACTGACTTGCATTGATTCCTCCTAGCAACAAATGCAATCTGGAATGCAAACAAAGCCTTCTAATTCCAAGCCCAGTTGGTTTTGTTTGAGATTGCAAATGTATCACATCCTTAATATTTATCATTCATAAAATTAAAGTATGAACATACTTATTATTGCAAAATATTCTTAAAAACGTTGTCAGTAATGTTGAAAAATAAAACATTGTTCATAATATTTTACTCCCTTTATATTATGGCCCTGGTAAAAAAGTCATTCAAATTGAATAGCAGTAATATGTTTATCCCTTTATAAAACCTAGAATAAAATGATGGTTGTATAACTTGCTCTCATATTTGGAAAGGATTCTCATGACTCCTGTCTGAGATGAGGTTTCCCTAGCTGGGATTATGTGTGGTAGGCAACAACACAGATTTTTGACCTCAGTGTGAACATAAGAAAAAGGGCAGCTGTTGTCTGTGTCCCAGGAAAAGGGTATTTGGACATCCAGGAAAAGTCTTGAACATAACACTTTGGGTATTCAACAGCAGAGTACAATGCTTAAAGTAGGTTATAAAATAGAGCCTGGAAATAACCCATGAGTCATCATACTTGGAAGGAGGGGACGTTTTATGGAACACCTGCTATTAAATCCGGGGATGAGAGGGAAATTTTACAAGTTCCAAACTTTTAAAGGTAAAGATTGTGTAACCTTCATGTCCTTCCATGGCTTGATTAACAAAAAGTTTAGCACTAAATTTAGTGCTGGTACTAAAGTAACTATATCAGGCCAGTGTATTTGCAAGGAGGTAAGTAGGTAGCAGATCATGGAGAATCTCATGGTAACAGACTAAGACATTAGGATTTTGTCCTGAAATTGATGGTCAATCACTGTATTAATTGAAGGAATGGTATGGTAATTTGTACTTTGACAATCATTCTTTGCCATTTTGAGGGATAAATTGGAGCAGGAAGACCCAGAAAGCAGTAAGATCAATAAAAAAGGTATTGCAATTATATTTTCAAAATGATACAGACTTGACCTGTGGTATTGGTAGAGGTCATAAAGGTAATCAATGGAGGATAAAAGAGAGATAAGACTCAGGGTTTTAGACTGTGTAGACTGTTTAGTAGATCTAGGCAGTATTTAAAAGTATTAAGGAATGCAGGAAATAGAGTATGGATGCTCACCCAAATATAACCTAGGAGTGCATTTAAAAAGCCTTCATTTTGGTGATCCAAGCCCTCTTTCAGGAGGAGAGGAAAGCATTTCTCAAATGTTAACATGTGTATATAATAACTGAGGATCTTGATACTGTGGATTGTAACTCATTTGGTCTGCATTTCTGACATTTTCTCGAGATGGTGATGCTATTGGTCCTCAGAACTCACTTTGAGTAGAAGGTTCTAGTCATCTACTGAGCTCTGAGTGCTTAACCTTTGTTTTTATCTTCTCTGATTTTCTATTTGTTTCCTACCAGACGTTGACTCTTTTCTTCTCTGGGTCCCTTTGATCAATAGCTGATTTTAAATGCCAGTTTATGGCTTCACAATGTAATTCAGCTTTTCACTGTTATCTTTGGCACAAGTTAGAGATCTGGTAATTGTCACACATGTTGTAGCAGATTCTGTAAGTGTGCTGTCCATGTGTCCCTGGGCCTTGACATTGTACTGCAGACGTCTGCTTGTATTTTTATGGCTAAGGATTTTTCACACCATCTAGAGCCTATTCTATCCAACTGTGTTCCTAGTAAGGTAGTGTAGGCAGACCAGGAGCCCTTGACCAATGACTGATGAGAACTGGTCTGTAACTACCTAAGCTCCCTCACCTCTCAAGTTGGATATCTCTAAGGCGTGCCCTCTTCACAGTTTTTAGAGTTCCGCTGTGGGCTCTGGATCAGTTATCCCAGTAATGATATGCTTGTAAATTCACTCTCTATTGGCTATTTTCCTTTCCCATCTCACTTTTCTCCTCTTTTATTGATGTTTCCCAGGGTCACCTCCCAAATAATATTGCATCTTTGGAAAATATAAAGACACAGCTGGTAGTTAAAGCTGAGTACATAAATGCAGTCATCAGGAGAGAGTGTCTGGAGTGAAAGACACAGCATCTGAAGGTGGAGGCATGGGAAATATGATATGAAGCTGTGTGTTAAATAAAATAATCTCAGAAAAGCAGCAGCCAGAAAGGTAATGAAACTTAGAGTAGTCCTACTTTGCAACCCGATTCTTTCTCCTAAGCTATAGAAATATACCCCACCACTGTTTGGCTAACTCAGCTTGAACATAAAAGGTTTCTATGAAGAAACTTGAGGGTCATTCTTGACTTCTTCCTCTCTATTACTGCTCATATTCAACACACCACTAAAACTGAAAATGGAAAGATAGTTTCTGCACCTAGGAAGTTATCAATGTCTTCAGCCAGAGCAGCTGTATTTCCGTATGTGGCATACTATTTATCAGGCTTTTGTGAAAAGCTTTGAACTGTAGAATGAAGATAACAGAAAACATGGAACTTTAAAAAAATATTTTTATAAACTTTTTATTTTAGAGTTTTATATTTACATGAAAATTGTGAAGATATTACAGAAAATCCCCAGATGAAAACATGGAATTTTGGAAAAATCATTAGGCATGGAGGAATTGTTTAAGAAATATTCCATGAATTTTGACCCAATGAACATTCATTTTGAAGTGACCAACATTGTGCTTTTTTTCCACATTAAAAAATAGATTTCCTATAATGATAATTTACTTAGCAAATCTCTTTCTCTTATTTAGCAGATGATCAAAAACTGGGAATAACTTAAGCCAGGCAATTCTCCTCCCTTGGGCACTGCTAGTTATGTGACTGAGGGATATCTGTGTATATACACAGTGTGGCAAATCTTAGGCAGTGTCACAGCACCACTAAAGAACAGCACATTTTTACATGAGGGGCCATTTGTCGATTTGAGCTATTAAAAATGTCTTATGTGGGGAGGGACTATCCGTAGTCCACATCTCTCATAAACAGGGCACACGGGCTTGGGAAATTGATGCATCCTTTCTGCAGAGGTTTTTCTAGCTTTCTGATATTGAAGAGTTTGGAAAGAGATCTCCCAAGTATGTATTATTAGTAGTGCAAAGTGTCAAAAGTGTGCTCTTTTTCATGTATGCCTGAGGTATACATCTTAGAAATTTTATAGACACTGCTACATTTTATTCAAACTGTTTGGAGCACGTGAGTGATTAAAATGTTAGAAATATAATGAAAAGATTGTACATCATATAAAGGAAGGAAGCAACATCTTTTGAACAGTTGGCAATCTATATCTATTATGTCTAAAGTTATTTTTTTAAAGACAAAACTAAAATGAAATAAAAACTACAATGTTCATTGAACAATTGTCTCTGTCATTTAGGTAATCTTGCCAATGAGCTCTGTAAAAGAAAAACTCATGCTCTAGAGTCAGAGTTAGAGTAGATTGTTTCTTAGGGATATAATTATATCAGAGTGAGACAATTACAGATGGACTCAAAGTAATAATACCTTTTAAAGCCAATTATAAGGAAAAAAATTATTGTAGTTGACATACAATGTTACATTCGTTTTAGATGTACAACATAATGATTTGACAATTCTGAACATTCTTCAGTGCTCACCACAGTAGTGTAGTCATCAGAGAACATTAATACAATATTATGGACTATACTCTACATGTTTCTCATCTCTGTAACTTATTTTATAACTGGTAGTTTGCACTTCCTAGACCCCTTAGCTATTTCACCCCTCCCTGTACCCCTTTCCTTTCTGGCAACCACCAGCTCTCTGTATTTATAAGTCTTTTTCTATTCATTTATATGTTTGCTCATTTTTTTTTTTTTTAGCATCCACACTTAAGTGAAATCATATGGTATTTGTTTTCCTCTGCCCAAATTCTTTCACTTAGCATAATACCCTTTAGGTCTATTGGTGGTATCACAAATAACAAGTTTTCATTCTTTTTTAATGACTGAGTAATATTCCATTGTATGTACACTATATGTTTTTTATCCATTCATCTATTGATGGAGACTTAGGTTGCTTCTGTATCTTGGCTCTGTAAATAATGCTGCAGTGAACATCAAAGTCCAAGTATCTTTTTGAATTATTGTTTTTGTTTTCTTTTGGCAAATATTTAATAATAGAATTACTGGGTTGTATAATATTTTATTTTTAATTTAAGGAACCCCCATAGTGCTTTCTAGAGTGGCTATACCAATTTATGTTCCCACCAAAAGAGCACAAGTGTTACCTTTTCTCCACATTCTTGCCAACACTTAAGATTCTCGTCTTTTGGACACTAGCCATTTTGACAAGTATGAGGTGATATCTCATTGTGGTTTTGATTTACCTTGCCCTGATTAGTAATGTTCAACATCTTTTCATGTGTTTGTTCATTATCTGTATTTCTTCTTTAGAAAAATGTCCATTCAGGTCCTCTGCCATTTTTTATTTGGATTATTTTGGGGGATATTTGGTGTTGTCTGCTCCAATCTTTATTATTTTCTTCTGCTAATTTTGGGCTTTGTTCTTTTTCTAGTTAACTTAGGTTTAAGTTTTGATGGCTTATTTGAGATTTTTCTTGTTTTTTTGAGGTAGGCCTTTGCAGCTATCAACATCCCTCTTAGAGCTGCTTTTGTTGGGTTTTTTTAAATGATTGTGGAGTCTTGTATTTCTGTTTTCATTTGCCTCCATGTATTTTTTTCATTTCTTCTTTGATTTCTTTGTTGACCCATTGGTTTTTTAATAGAATGTTATTTAACTTACATGTACTTGTGTTTTTTCCAGTTTTTCAATTAGCAATAATTGCACCTCAGATAAACCTCATTGGCTACAATACCAGCACTATGCAAAGCTTTTTTCCCCAGTTTTTAAAAAAATGGATTTCTAGTGTCATACTGGTATGGCCAGAAAAGATGCTTGATATGTTTTCAATCTTATTAAGTTTACTGAGACTTTTTTTAAATTAGTTTCAGAGGCAGTTTAGTGATTCATCAGTTGGATATAATACCCACTGCTCATTATATCAGTGATATAATGCCCATCTTAATGCCCATTCTTTTTTTTTCTAAGATTTTATTTATTTGACACAGAGAGAGAGATCACAAGTAGGCAGAGAGGTGGGCAGAGAGAGTTGGGGGAAGCAGGCTCCCCGCTGAGCAGAGAGTCTGATGCAGGGCTTGATCCCAGGACCCTGAGATCATGACCTGAGCCGAAGGCAGGGGCTTAACCCACTGAGGAACCCAGGCGCCCCCTTAATGCCCATTCTTAGTGCCCATCACCTAGTTACCTCATCCCCCCATGTACTGCTCCTCCAGAAACCCTCATTTGTTTCCTATACTTAAGAGTTTCTTAGGGTTTTTCTCCCTCCTTGTTTTCACGTTATTTTTCCTTTCCTTCACCTGTGTTCATGAGTTTTGTTTCTTAAATCCCACATATGAGTGAAATCACATGATAATTGTCTTTCTCTGACTGACTGACTTAGCATAATACCCTCTAGTTCTATCCACATCCTTCTGAATGGCATGATTTCATTCTTTTTGATAGCTGAGTAATATTCCATTGTGGATATATACCACATCTTCTTTATTGATTCATCAGCTGTTACCACATCATCTTTATTCATCTGTTGATGGACATATGGACTCTTCACATATTTTGGCTATTGAAGACATTGCTGATATACACATTGGAGTGCATGTGTCCCCTTGAAGCATTGTGTTTGTATCCTTTGAATAAATACCTAAAAGTACAATTGCTGGATCATAGGGTAGTTCTATTTTTAACTTTTTGAGGAACTTCCTTACTGTCTTCCAGAGTGGCTGCACCAGTTTGCATGGCACCAACAGTGTCAGAGGTTTCCCTTTTCTCCATACCCTTGTCAACACATGTTGCTTCCTGACTTCTTAATTTTAACCATTCTGAATGATGAGAGGTGGTATCTCTTTGTGGTTTTGATTTATTTTTCCCAGATTCCCAGTGATGTTGAGCATTTTTTCACGTGTCTGTTGGTCATTTGTATGTCATCTTTGGAGAAATGTCTGTTCATGTCTTTTACCCATTTTTTGACTGGGTGATTTGGTTTTTTTCTTTGGGGAGTGTGAGTTTGGTAAGTTCTTTATAGATTTTGGATACTAGCCCTTTATCTGATAAGTGATTTGCAAATATCTTTCCCCATTCTCTAGTTGCCTTTTAGTTTGTTTGACAGTTTCCTTGGCTATTAAAAAGCTTTTTATGTTGATGAGGTCCCAATCGTGCATTTTTGCTTTTGTTTCCCTTGCCTTAGAAGACATCTAGGTCACAGAGTTTGCTGCTTCTGTTCTTCTCTAGGATTTTGATCGATTCCTGTCTCACATTTTGATATTTCATCCACTTTGAGCTTGTATTTCTTTATGGTGTAAGGAAGTGGTCCAGTTTCATTTTTCTACATGAGCCTATCCAGTTTTCCCAGCACCATTTGTTGAAGAGACTTTTTTTACATTAAATATTCTTTATGCTTTGTTGAAGATTAGTTGACCATAGAGCTGAGGGTCCATTCCTAGGTTCTCTATTCTGTTCCATTGATCTATGTGTCTGTTTCTGTGCTAGTACCATACTGTCTTGATGACTACAGCTTTGTAATAGAGCTCAAAGTCTGGCATTGTGATGCTACCAACTCTGTTTTTTTTTTTTTCAACATTCCTCTGGCTATTTGGGGTCTTTTCTGGTACATCACAAATTTTAGGATTGTTTGCTCCAGCTCTGTGAAAAATGTTATGGTATTTTGATAGGGATTGCATTGAATGTGCAGATTGCTCTAGGTAGCATAAGCACTTTAACAATATTTGTTCTTTCAATCCATGAGCATGGAATGTTTTTCCTTTTCTTAGTGTCTTCCTCAGTTTATTTCATACAGGAATTCAGCAAACTCACAGGATCTAAAATCATTGCACAGAAATCAGTTGCATTTCTATACACTAACAATGAGGCAGAAGAAAGAGAAATCAAAGAATTGATCTCATATACAATTGCAACAAAACCCAGAAGATACCTAGGAATAAACCTAGCCAAAGAAGTAAAAGACCTATACTCTGAAAACTATAGAACACTTATAAAAGAAATTGAAGAAGAGACTTGTTTTGTGGCCTCATATGTGACTATCCTGGAGAATATTCCATGTGCACTTAAATGTGTGTCTTCTATTTTTGGACAGAATGTTCTATCTATACCTGTTAAGTTCATCTGGTCTAATGTATCACTGAAAGTCACTGTTCCCTTACTGATTTTCAGGGTGGGTGATCTGTTCATTGATGTACACGGGATGTTAAAGTTTCCAACATTGTCAGTTTACCCCTTTATGTCTGTCAATATTTCCTTATGTGTTTTAGTGATCTTATGTTTGGTCCATAGGTATTTACAACTGTTATATCCTCTTGTTGTGCTGGTCCTTTGTAAATTATGAAATATCCTTCTTTGCATCTTGCTATAGCCTTTGAAAATTAGTTTTGTTTAATGTATTGTTACCTTGGCTTTTTCTTTTTTTGCTTCCATTTGCATGGAATATCTTTTTCCATTTCTTCACTTTCAGTTATGAAGACTTCGGAATACAGATCAGATTACAGATCATCAGGAACTTAATTCTATACCATATATAATGCATATGTAATATATGTAGTATAATGGCATGACATTTAGAGTTTCTGTCTCCATGGAGTTTATGGTATCTCTTTACAAGTAAGAAAGGTTTGTTCTTTCTCAAAATTACTTTGACTTTTAGGGTATTTTGTGATGCCACACAAATTTTAAGATTGTTTTTTTCTAGTCCTGTGAAAAATGCCACTAGAATTTTGACAGGAATTACATTGAATTTGTAGATCTGTTTTGGTGGAATGAACATTTTTTTATTAACATATAATGTATTATTTACCCCAGGGGTACAGGTCTGTGAATCATTAGGCTTACACATTTCACAGCACTCACCATGACACTTACCCTCCCCAGTGTCCATAACCCAGCCATCCTATCCCTACTCCCTACCCCCCAGCAACCCTCAGTTTATTTCCTGAGATTAAGAGTCTCATGGTTTGTCTCCCTCCCCAGTCCCATTTGTTTCATTTTTTCCTTCCCTACCCCCACAACCCCCCAACCTGCCTCTCAAATCCCTCATATTAGAGAGATCATATGATAATTGTCTTTCTCTGATTGACTTACTTAGCTTAGCATAACACCCTCTAGCTCTATCCATGTCATTGCAAATGGCAAGATTTAATTTCTCTTGATGGCTGCATAGTATTTCATTGTATATATATATAAACCACATCTTCTTTCCATTCGTCTGTTGATGGACATCTAGGTTCTTTCCATAGTCTGGCCATTGAGGACAATGCTGCTATAAACATTCAGGTGCATGTGCCCCTTCAGATCACTACATTTATATCTTTAGAGTAAATAGCCAGTAGTGCGATTGCTGGGTTGTAGGGTAGCTCTATTTTCAACTTTCTAAGGAACCCTCATACTGTTTTCCAGAGTGGCTACACTAGCTTGCATTCCCACCAAGAGTACAGGAGGGGTCCCCTTTCTCTGCATCCTTGCCAACATCTGTCATTTCCCGACTTGTTAATTTTAGCCATTCTTACTGGTGTGAGGTGGTATCTCACTGTAGTTTTATTTGTATTTCCCTGATGGTCAGTGATTTTGAGCACCTTTTCATGTGTCTATTGGCCATTAGGATGTCTTCTTTGCTGAAATGTCTGTTCATATCTTCTGCCCATTTCTTGATTGGATTATTTGTTCTTTGAGTGTTGAGTTTTATAAGTTCTTCATAGATTTTGGATACTAGCCCTTTATCTCATATGTCACTTGCAAATATCTTCTCCCATTCTGTCAGTTGTCTTTTGGTTTTGTTAACTATTTCTTTTGCTGTGCAGAAGCTTTTTATTTTGATGATGTCCCAATAGTTCAATTTTACCCTTGCTTCCTTTGCTTTGTTTCTAGGAAGAAGTTGCTGGGACTGAGGTCAAAGAGGTTGCTGCCTGTGTTCTTCTCAAAGATTTTGACAGATTCCTTTCTCACATTGAGGTCTTCCATCCATTTCGAGTCTATTTTTCTGTGTGGTGTAAGGAAATGGTCCAGTCTAATTCTTCTGCATGTGGCTGTCCAATTTTCTCAACACCATTTGTTGAAGAGACTGTCTTTTTTCCATTGGACATTCTTTTCTGCTTTGTTGAAGATTAGTTAACCACAGAGTTGAGGGTCCATTTCTAAGCTTTCTATTCTGTTCCCTTGATCTATATGTCTGTTTTCGTGCCAGTACCACACCATCTTGATGATTACAGCTTTGTAAAAGAGCTTGAAGTCTGGAATTGTGATGCCACCAAATTTGGTTTTCATTTGCAACATTCCTCTGGCTATTTGGGGTCTCTTCTGATTCCAGGTACCTTTTAGGATTATTTGTTTTGTTTCTTTGAAAAAAAAATCGATGATATTTTGATAGGAATTGCATTAAATGTGTAGACTGCTTTATGTAGTATAGACATTTTCACAATATTTGTTCTTCCTATCCATGAGCATGGAATGTTTTCCACTTTGTGTCTTCCTCAATTTCTTTCATGAGTATTTTAACGTTTTCTGAGTACAGATTCTTTGCTTCTTTGGTTAGGTTTATTCCTAGGTATCTTATGTTTTTGGGTGCAGTTGTAAATGGGATTGACACCTTAATTTCTATTTCTTCTTTCTTGCTGTCAGTGTATAGAAATGCTACTGATTTCTGTGCATTGATTTTATATCCTGCCACTTTACTGAATTCCTGTATGAGTTCTAACACTTTTGGAATGGAGTCTTTTGGGTTTTCCACATAAAGTATCATATCATCTGCAAAGAATGAGAGTTTGAGTTCTTCTTTGCTCATTTGGATGCCTTTTATTTTTGTTGGCTTATTGCTGATGCTAGGACTTCTATTATTATGGTAAATAGCAGTGGTGATAGTGGAGAGCACTACCATGTCCTGACCCTAGGGGAAAAATTCTCAGTTTTTCCTTATTGAGAATTATATTTGCTGTAGGTTTTTTTAATAGATGTCTTTGATGATATTGAGGTAAATACCCTCTATCTCTACACTGTGAAGAGTTTTGGTGAAGAAAGGATGCTGTACTTTGTCAATTTTTTTTGTAGCATCTACTGGAAGTATCATATGGTTCTTGTTCTTTCTTTTATTAATGTATTGTATCACAATGATTGATTTGTGGATGTTAAACAAACCTTGCAGCCCAGGAATAAATCCGCTTGGTTGTGGTAAATAATCCTTTTAATGTACTGTTGGATCCTATTGGCTAGTATTTTGGTGAGAAATTTTGCATCCGTGTTTATCAAAGATATTGGTTTGTAATTCTTTTTGATTGGGCTTCTGTTTGGTTTTGGGATCAAGGTTTATGTTGGCCTCAATGAATGAGTTTGGAAGTTTTCCTTCGATTTCTATTTTTTGGAACAGTTTCAGGAGAATAGATATTAATTCTTCTTTAAATGTTTGGTAGAATTCCCCTGGGAAACCATCTGGCCCTGGGCTCCTGTTTGTTGGGAGATTTTTGATGAATGCTTCAATCTCTTCACTGGTATGGATCTATTCAGGTTTTCTATTTCTTCCTGGTTCAGTTGTGGTAGTTTATATGTCTCTAGGAATGGACCAATTTCTTCCAGATTGTTAAATTTGCTGGTGTATAGTTGCTTATAATATGTACTTATAATTGTTTGTATTTATTTGGTGTTGATTGAGATCTCTCCTCTTTCATTCATGATTTTATTAATTTGGGTCCTTTCACTTTTCTTTTTGATAAATCTGGCCAGGGGTTTATCAATCTTATTAATTCTTTCAAAGAATCATTTCCTAGTTTCGTTGATGTTTTCTATGGTTCTTTTGGCTTCTATTTCTTTGATTTCTGCTCTGATCTTTATTACTTCTCTTCTCCTGCTGGGTTTAGGCTTCCTTCGTTGTTCTTTCTCCAGTTCCTTTAGATGTAGGGTTGGGTTGTGTACTTGAGACCTTTCTAGTTTCTTGAGAAAGGCTTGTATTGCTATATACTTTCCTTTCAGGACCGCCTTTGCTATGCCCCACAGATTTTGAACTGTTGTGTTTTCATTTTCATTTGTTTCTATGAGTTTTTTTTTTTTAACTCTTCTTTAATTTCCTTGTTGACCCATTCATTTTTTATTAGGATGAGCTTTAGCCTCCATGTATTTGAGTTCTTTCCAACTTTCCTCTTGTGGTTGAAGTCTAGTTTCAAAGCATTGTGGTCTGAAAATATGCAGGGAATGATCCCAGTGTTTTGGTACCGGTTGAGACCTATTTTGTGACCCAGGATATGATCTATTCTGGAGAATGTTCCATGGGCACTAGAGAAGAATGTGTATTCTGTTGCTTTGGGATGGAATGTTCTGAATATATCTGTGATGTCTATATGGCCCAGTGTGTCATGTAAAGCCTTTATTTCCTTGTTGATCTTTTGCTTACATGATCTGTCCATTTCAGTGAGGTCGGTATTAAAGTTCCCTACTATTATTGTGTTATTGCTGATGTGTTTCTTTGATTTTATTATTAATTTGTTTATATAATTGGCTGCTCCCATGTTAGAGGCATGGATATTTAAAATTGTTAGGCATTTTTGGACAGACCCATTAAGTGTGATATAGTGTCCGTCCTCATCTCTTATTGTAGTCATTGGCGTAAAATCTAATTTATCTGAAATAAGGTTGCCACCCAGCTTTCTTTTGATGTCCATTAGCATGGTAAATTGTTTTCTATCCCCTTACTTTAAATCTTTAGGTGTCTTTGGGTCTAAAATGAGTTTCTTGTAGACAGCATATCGCTGGGTCTTATTTTTTTTTATGCATTCTGATACCCTTTGTCTTTAGATTGGGGCATTTAGCCCATTTACATTCAGGGTAACTTCTATTTTTTTTAAAGATTTTATTTATTTATTCGACAGACAGAGATCACAGGTAGGCAGAGAGGCAGGCATAGAGATAGAGGGGAAAACAGGCTTCCCGTTGAGCAGAGAGCCCGATGCGGGGCTCGATCCCAGGACCCTGGGATCATGACCTGAGCCGAAGGCAGAGGCATTAACCCACTGAGCCACCCAGGCGCCCCCATTCAGGGTAACTTTTAAAAGATATGAGTTTAGTGCCATTGTATTGCCTATAATGGGACTGTTAGTGTACATTGTCTCTGTTCCTTTCTGGTCTGTTACTTTTAGGCTCTCTCTTTGCTTAGAGGACCCCTTTCAATATTTCCAATATTTGCTTAGAGGAGCCCTTTCAATAGAACTGGTTTGGTGATTGCAAATTCTTTTAATTTTTGTTGGTCCTAGAAGTGTTTTAATCTCTCCTTCTGTTTTCAATGACAGTCTAGCTGGTGTATTATTCTTGGCTGCATATTTTTCTTGCTTTTTGCTCTGAGTATATCCTGCCAGTTCTTTCTGGTCTGTCAGGTCTCTGTGGATAGATCTGCTGTCAGTCTAATATTTCTACAGTCCTATGTTACAGACTTCTTGTCTTGAGCTACTTTCAGGAATTTCCTTTTGTCACTGAGACTTTTAAGTTCTACTATTAGAAGATGGTGTGTGGACCTACTTTTATTGATTTTGAAGGGGGCTCCCTGTGCCTCCTGGATTTTGATGCTTGTTCCCTTTGCCATATTAGGGAAATTCTGTACCATATTTTTCTCCAATGTACCTTCTGCCCTTCTTTCTCTTTCTTCTTCTGGGATGCAAGTTATCCTAATATTGTTTCATCTTATGGTATCACTTTTCTCTCCATTTCTCCCCTTGTGGTCCAGTAGTTGTTTGTCTCTCTTTTGCTCATCTTCTTTATTCTCCATTAGTTGTTCTTCTATATCACGAATTCTCTCTTTTGCCTTATTTATCCTAGCAATAAGAGACTTCATTTTTGATTGAACCTCATTAATAGCTTTTTTGATTTCAACTTGGTTAGATTTTAGTTCTTTTATTTTCTCAGAAAGGGGTTCTTTAATATCTTCCCTGCTTTTTTTCAGCCTAGCTAGCACCTTGATAATTATCATTCTGAACTCTAGTTCTGAGATATTACTAATGTCTATAGGGGTCAGGTCCCCAGCTGTCAGTACAGCCTCTTGTTCTTTTTTTTTTTGTGGTGAGTTTTTCCACCTTGTCATTTTATCCAGATAAAAATAGATGAATGAGAGAACAAAATACTAAAAGGGTAGCAACAACCCCAGAAAAATATACACTAATGAAATTAGAAGAGACCCAAAACTGGGAGGAGAAGAAACGAGGGAAAATATCTAGATAGATAGATAGATTGATTGATTTAGAAATAAAAACTGGTGAAGAGAGCAGAGCCATGCGCTTGATTTTGGGTGTATTTTGGTCTCTTAGAAGAAACCACCTTCCAATATTTTAAAGAAAGAAAAAAATATATATACAAAAATAAGAAACATGATGAAGGGATGGGTTATGAATGTAAAGATAAAAATTAAAAGTTCTAAAAAAGGAATTGATCAGAATTTGGTTGAAAAAAAGAGGAAAGAATGTGATCAGGTTGGAAACTAGAACAAAACCATGTTCTAGATTAAGGGTATATTTTGATCTGTTAGAAGAAATTGTATCCCAAAATTTTAAAGAAAAACAAATCCCTACATGTACACAAAATATAAGGTTAAATACAATGAAGGGATAAAATATAACAATGAAAATTAAAAAGGATTTTTAAAAAGGTATTGATAAGATAAAATAGTTAACAAAGGTCAAAATAGGAAAGAGGAAAAATTTTTTAAAAATAGAATAAGAAAAAAATAAAATTAAGAAATTTAAACTTTGAAAGACTATCAGAACATGGGAAAAAAGCCATGAATTCTATGTGTTGCTTTCCCTTGCTCTGGAGTTCTGCAGTTCTCACTGATTGGTGAATTTGGTCTTGGCTGGATGTTCTTATTGATCTTCTAGGGGAGGGGCCTAGTGCAGTGATTCTCAAATATCTTTCCTGAGGCGGAATTATATCGCCTTTGCCAGAGACCAGGCTAAGCAAACCTTTCCAATTTGTTCTCGGAGCTTTTATTCCCTGAATGCTTTCTGTACAGCTTTGGAGGGTGGGAATGAAGATGTGGCCTCCCAGTCTCCAGACCATAGGAGCTGAGAACTCAGGGCCCCACTCTTCATGCGCCCTTAGAGAAAAGCAGTCAATCCCTCCTGTCTCCCTGGTCTCCGGCCACACTCCATGCTCACCCAGCTTGTGACTGAGCATTTCTATCTCTGGCGCATGGCCCCATTTGGAGTCTCCAGATCAGTAGATTTCCTTCTGCATGCTCCCATGCTGCTTCTTCCAGAGGAGGGAGGAGAAAGTCTCTCTGGATCTGCCATTTGTGGCATCCCTGCTCAAAAAGCAGTGGCCCGACTATGCCTTGGATCTTGGTTTAAGGTAATCCTGTGCTGAAAGCCCAGTCCTTTGCTCCGTCTCTGTAGCCAGCTTCCCCACTCTGATACCTGGGAGCTCTGCCGCACTCAGACACCCCTGGTCTTTTTGTGTCACTGCAGGTCCTGAGACCACACTGGCCCTGTGAAGGCTCCACACGCGGCTTAGCCTCTGGAGCGATGTCCCTCAGTGGAGTAGACTTGTAAAAGTTCTGATTTTGTTCTCTACTGCTCTCTCACTTGCTGGGAGCCAGCTTAACCCTGTGGTCTATCTTCCTGTATGTTGCCTTGAATTCACTTCTCTGAATGTCCTACCTTCCAGAAAGTGACCAATATTCTGTTCCTAGAATTGCTCCTCTTCTTCTCTTCTATCTCCTGTTGAGTTTGTAGGTGTTCAGCATGGTTTGATAACTATCTAGCTGAAGTCTTGGGACCTGATGATATTTTGGTCTCCTCCTTCTCCCTCATCTTTCTCCTCCCCCACCCAGAATGAACATTTTAACAATATTTTTTCAATTTATGAACACAGGATGTGTTTGTGTCTTTCCTGTTTTCTTATATTACTTTTTTATAGATTTTAGTGTATAGATCTTTTGCCTACTTTGTTAAATTTATCCCTAAGTATTTTATTATTTTTGAGGCTTTTATAAATGGGACTTTTTTTTTCTGAACGACTTTTTGGATAGTTAATTATAAGTATATAGAAACACAATGGATTCTTGTTTGTTAATGTTGTATTCTACAACATTACTAAGTTTATTATTTTTTTCAGAGTTTAGCTAGTCTTTGGAGTTTTCTTTATAATCACATCATCTGCAAACAGAAAATTTTACTACTGCCTTTCTGATTTGGATGCCTATTATTTTTGCATAATTCCCCTGACTAGGACTTCCAGTACTATGTTGAATAGAAGTAGCAAGAGTGGACACTTGTCTTATTTTTTATTTTTGAGTAAAAGCTTTTGGTTTTTTATTACTCAGTGTGATGTTGATTGTGGGTTTTCTTATATGGCCTTTATTATGTTGAACTGCCTTATTTCTTTACGTAACTTAAGAGTTTTTTTCATGAAAGGATGTTGAATTTTTCATACACTTTTTTTGCATCTTTTGACATGTCATTTGATTTTTATCTTTCATTTTGCTAATGGGGTATATATTACATTGATTGATTTGCATGTGTTGAATCATCCTCAGATATAAAAGAGAAATTTCACTTGACTATGGTGGATGATCATTTACTGTACTTTTAAATTCAGATTTTTAGTATTTTGTTGAGGATTTTTGCACATATGTTCATCAGGGATATTGACTTATAAATTTCTTTCCTTATAGTGTCCTTGTCTGGCTTTGGTAACATTGTTATACTGGTCTCATAAAATAAGTTTGGAAGGTTTCTGTTCTCTTCAGTTTTTGGAAGAATTTAAAGATTGTTATTGATTCACCTTTAAATATTTGGTAGAATTCACCAGTCAAGCCATATGTGCCTGGACTTTTATTTGTTGGGATATTTTTGATTACTGATTCCATCTCATTTTTTTTTCTTAAGAAAACCAGATTAGATTGGACCAGAAAACTTGGAAATAATTCATTGAAATTGAAAATAAGTGAGAAACAAGTTCAACTGATATAAAATTTCCAACACAAAAAAGTATCTTTGACTATCATTATTAGCTACAACTTTAATATGGCATGTTTTAGGATAGTGAATGAAAGGATAGCTCAAAGATACTTGGGTTCATATTCTGTATCTCTAAGTTCTGAGTGGGGCAAATTTCTGTACTTTGCCATGTTTGGTACATTATAAAGTAGGTATTATAGTAACTGTGCCTATTTTGCAAGCTTTTTTTCAAGATTAAATGCATCGGAAAACCTGATATTAGTATTTTTTATTGGAAAAATACTAATTTATAATGATGATTTACCACTTTGGTTCTCCCATTCACTTTGCATATTCTAAGCAGTCATTGGACGTAGATTATTTTCAAATTACTGTGCAAGTGAATTATAGGTTAATCTTTATATTTCTCAACATACTTCTCATTTTACATCCACTCAGTAAAAACAATATGCAGCAATTATCCACCTCTTTTTTTCCTAGTTAGGAGAATGTTCAAATGGGCAAGGTACATTTTTTCTACCATAAATTTTAGGAGGCATTATACAAAGTGGAAGGGAAAAATTACATTGTTGATGTGCTCACATGTTGATGTGTTCACATGTTGAAGCAACAGAATTTAATTTATTAGCATTCTAAAGTACAATCTTCATACTGTCATGGAAAAATGTCATCATTAGAATGTGGTCATTAAAGTCTTGATAAAGTACAGTAGTCTTAGAAAATAAGGTTTATAATTTTCATCTATTATATACCAAAAAGTTTCAGTTATTTCAAAATTTCACTACTTCAGTACAGGTAATAACTGGTTTTTGTTTCTACTTACCTATTTATTTTTGAACACTTAACTACATTTACTTTCTTATTTCTTTAATTTTGTTAATTGTTTTCCTTGCTGTACAGAGATTTTTATTTTGATATATTCCCAATAGTTTGTTTTTGCTTTTTCCCCCTTACCTCAGGAAAATATCTAGAAGGAAGTTGCCATATCCTTTGTCAGAAAAATTATTGCCTGTGCTCTCTTCTAGGATTTTATCATCTCACATTAGGTCTTTAATCCATTTTGAGTTGATTTTTTTGAATGGTATGAAAAAGTGGTCCAGTTTCATTCTTTTGCATGTATCTGTCCACTTTTCCCAATACCATTTGTTAGGGACATTTTTTCCCATTTCATATTCTTGCCTCTTTTGTGGAAGATTAATTGACCATATGTATATATGTGGGTTAATTTCTGGGCCCTATTCTGTTACATTGATCTATGTGTCTATTTTTTGTGCCAGTCCCATACTGTTTGATTATAGCTTTGCTGTATATCTTGAAATTTGGGATGGTGAAACCTCTAGTTTTGTTCTTTCTTAAGATCATTTTGTCTCTTCAGGGTCTTTTTTTGATTCCACACAAATTTTAATAAATTCTAGTTCTTTGAAAAATGCTGTTGGAATTTTCATAGGGATTTCAGTAAATCTGTACGTTGCTTTGGTAGTATGGACATTTTAACAATATTTTTTCCTCCAGTCTATGAACATGAAATATCTTTCTATTTGTGTTGTTCTCAATTTCTTTCATCATTGTTCTATAGTTCTGGAGGGCTTTCATCTGTTTGGTTAAGTGTGTTCTTAGGTCTTTTATTCCTTTTGGTAGAATTGTAAATGGGATTGTTTTCTTAATTTCTCTTTCTGTTGCTTCATTATTGGTATATACTCATGCAACAGATTTCTGTACATTGATTTTTGTGTACTACAACTGTACTAAATTTGTTTATCAGTTCTAGTAGTTTTTTTGTGGAATCTTTTGGGTTTTCTATAGTATCATGTCATCCGAAAATAATGAAAGTTTTTACTTCTTCCTTGCTCATTTTGATCCCTTTTATTTCTTTTTGTTGTCTAATTGCTGTGGCTAGGACTTCCAGTACTATGTTGAGTAGAGGTGATGAGAGTGGACATCCTCGTCTTCTTCCTAACCCTAGGGGTAAAGTTCTCAGTGTTTCCCGATTTAGTATGATGTTTGCAGTGAGTTTTCCATTTGTGGCCTTTATTATGTTGAGGTATGTTCCCTCTAAAACTACTTTGTTGACATTTTTATTATGAATACATGTTGTAATTTGTCAAATGCTTTCCTTCATCTATTGAAAGGATCATATGGTGTTTATCATTTCTCCTGTTGATGTGCTGTATCGTGTTGATTGATTTTCAAATATTGCACCGGTCTTGCATCCTAGGAATAAACCCTACCTGATCATGGTGAATGTTTTTTTAAATATATTGTTAGATTTGGTTAGCTAATATTTTGTTGAGGATTTTTGTATCTATGTTCATCAGGGATATTGGCCTGTAGTTCTCTCTCTCTCTCTCTTTTTTAATGGTGTCTTTATTTGGTTTTAATATCAGGGTAATGCTAGCCTCATAGAACAAATGTGGAAGTTTTCTTTAATCTTCTAATTTCTGGAATAGTTTGAGAAGAATAGGTATTAACTCTTCTTTAAATATTTGGTAGAATTCACCTGTGACACCACCTGGTCCTGGACTTTAGTTTGTTGGGTGTCTTTTGATTACTGATTCAGTTTCACTGGTGGTGATCAGTCTACTGAAATTTTCTATTTCTTCCTGTTCAGTTTTGGAAGGTTATATATTTCTAGTAATTTATCTATTTCTTCTAGGTTGTCCTATTTATTGGCATGTAATTTTTTATAATACTATCATATTTCTTTGTATTTCTGTGGTGTTAGTTGTTGTTTCTGCTCTTTCATTTCTGATTTTGTTTTGTTTATTTTTGTGCTCTCTCTATATCTTTTTTATGAGTCTGGCTAAAGGTTTATTAGTTTTGTTGATTTTTTTCCCCCAGAGAACCAGCTTCTGATTTCACTGGTCTTTTCTACATTTTTAAGTTTCTATTTTATTTCTCTTCTAATCTGTATTATTTCCTTCCTTCTACTAGTTTTGTGTTTTGTTTGTTCTTTTTCTAGGTATTTCAGGTATAAGATTAGGTTGTATATTTGAGGTTTTTGTTTCTTTCTTTCTTCTTTTTTTTTTTTTTTTTTTGCTTCTTGAGGTAGGTCCGTATTGCTAAAAACTTCCCTCTTAGAATCACTTTTGCTATGTCCCAAATATTATGTACCATTGTATTTTCATTAATCTCCATGTATTTTTTATTTTTATTTTTATTTTTTTTGCTTTCTTGGCTGACCCATCCATTGGTTACTAGCATTATATTTAACCTTCATGTATTTGGGGCCTTTCCAGATTTTGTTGTTGTTGTTGTTGTTGTTATTGTTATTATTTATTTATTTTTTAATTTCTTGCAGTTGCTTTCTAGTTTCATAGTGTTGTGGTTGGAAAAGATGTATGGCATGACTTTGATCTTTATGAATTTGTTGACATTTTTTCTGTAGACTACTATGTTATCCTCTCTGGAGAATGTTCCTTGTGTACTTGAAAAGAATGTGTATTCGCTGTTTTAGGATGGAATGCTCCTAAAAATCTGTTACATACATCTCTTCCCGTATGTCATTCAAAGCCACTGTTCCATTTTTGATTTTCTGTTTGGATGATATCTCCATGGTTGTAAGGGTGGTGTTAAAGTCCCCTACTATTATTATATAGTGTCCTTCTTTGTCTCTTACTACAGTTTTTGATTTAAAGTCTGTTTTCTCTGATATAGATATTGCTACCCCAGCTTTCTTTTTGCTTCCATTTTCATGATAGTTGTTTCTCCATCCCCTCATTTTCAATCTGTAGGTGACTTTTTTAGGTCTGAAATGAATCTCTTGTAGGCAGTGTATGGATAAGTCATGCTTTTTTATTCATTCTTTCATTATATGTCCTTTAATTGGAGTATTTATGCCATTTACTTTCAAAGTGATTATTGGTTGGTAAGTACTTATTGCCATTTTGTTACTTATTTTTTGGTTGTGTTTGTAGTTCTCTATTTCTTGTTCTCTTCTATCACACTTTGCTGGCTTTAGTAATGTACTTGGATTTCTTTCTCTTTATTTTTTATATATTTATTATCAGTTTTTAATTTGAGATTACCATTCACTTTCTATATAACATCTTCTACATATAAGAGTCAATGTTAACTTGGTGGACAGTTTAGTTTAAATATTTTTTTTTACTTTTTATTTTTTACTTTTATGTTTATGATATCACACCTTATGTCCTTTTAATTTGTGGATCCCTTGGCTGATTTTTATACTTAATTTTGTTGCTTTTGTGTTTCCTACTTTTTTTATTTTTTTTACTTCTGCCAAGGGTCTTTCCTTTACACACAAAGAGTCCCTTTTAATATTTCTTGTAGGGCTGGTTTAGTGGTGTTGAATTCCTTTAACCTTTTTTCATCCAGAAAACTCTTCTCTCTCCTTCTCTTCTTAATGATAGCCTTGCTGGATAAGGTATTCTTGGACATGTTTTTTTTTTTTTCTACTCTGAATTTATCATGATACTTATATATTTTTTGGCCTACAATTTTTTTCTGGAAACTTAGCCAATGGCCTTAGGGGGTTTATCATTTATATAACTATTTTGTTTTCTTTGGCTGCTTTTGCAATTCTTGATCACTCCTTTCTGCCATGTTTCTTGATGTGGACTTTTTTGGGTTGATTTTGTTGGGGTTCTCTGTGCCTCCTGGATCTGGACTTCTGTTTCCTTCCTCAGATTCAGGAATTTTCAGCTATAATTTCTTCAAATACATTTTTTGCTTCTTTACTTTATTTTCTTTCTGGGATCTCTATAACATGAATGTTGTGATATCTGATGGTATTGCTGTGTTCCCTAAGTCTCTTTTCATTTTTTTATTGTTTTTTTTTCTTTTTAGCTTGTTTGCTTTCTATTATTCTGTCCTCCAGGTCACCAATCCTTTCTTCTGCTTCTTAAAGTCTACTATTCATTCCATCTAGTATATTTTAAATTTCAGTTACTGAGCTCTTCATCTCTGATTGGTTCTTATGTTTTTGGTCTCTATATTGAGGGTCTCACTGAGGTCTTTCTCTCCTCAAGTCCAGTGATTATCTTTATTACTATTTTTTAAAATTATCTATGAAGCATATTATTTATCTCCATTTTGTTTAGCTCTCTTGTGGTGATTTTGTCCTGTACTTATATTTGGGACATACTCATCTGTCTCCTCATTTTGTTTAACTCACTGTGTGTTTTTGTTTTAGGAAAATGACCTAGGTCTCCTGCTCTTGAAAGTAGTGGCCTTAAGAAGAAGTGGTCCTGTAGTGCCCTGCTGTGCTGTGTTCCCTATTCATCAGGGCCTGGTGCTTCAGAGTTGTCTCCTTTGTGTGTTGTGTGTTTCCTACTATTGTGTCTGAGTCACCTTTTCCTTCAGTCCAGTTGTCTGCAAGGCTTTCTTTACCTGTTACAGGCAGATTTTGGTCCTTGTGTTGTTACTGGGACAATCTGGGGCTGCCTTTAGCTTGAGTTGAGTCAGACCAGCTATTTGCCAGAGATACAGTAGCATCAAACTGTAGGGTGCTTCTCCTATATTGTCCCTTGAGAAGCTTTCAGTGGTGGTTGGGGCTTGTAGTGAGACCAGATGTCCGCCCTAAGATCACTGCTGGTGCCACGGTTGGACTGGTGTGTGTGGTTTTCTTCCCTTCTTCTTAGGGCAGGAGTCCCGTTGG
The DNA here is from genome assembly GCF_009829155.1 of Mustela erminea. Lineage (NCBI taxonomy): Eukaryota > Metazoa > Chordata > Mammalia > Carnivora > Mustelidae > Mustela > Mustela erminea. The sequence continues at coordinate 18,628,833 of NC_045635.1, read as the reverse complement.
AGTGGTGCTGTCCCCTGTCATGGCTGCTTGCCCAGTGCCAGGCTTGTGGCACTGCTTTGAATGGGCTCTGGCTGAGGGGATGTTAGAGAGGGTGTATTTGCAAGGAAATGCAGGGGGCAGGGACATTCACTGCTAGCAAGTGAGGTGAAGAGTGTTCCTGCTATGCTGGTTCCCACAGATGTCTATGTATTTAGACTGGGAGGTGGGTATAGGAAATGGTTCCTGCCAGCTCTTTTGTTCTTGGAGAAGTACTCCTGCCCCAGACATCCCTGCATCTCCAGCACATGCTCTGAAATTAAAAAATAAATCTCCCTTCCACCCAGGCATTTTTCAAATTGCTGTTGCTGTGCTGTATCTCAGCAGGGCTGTTTGTTGTGCTGTCTCTTTAAGGGCTATAATTTTGCCCTCCTGGCTCTCTCAAAGCCCAGCCAGCTCATATTTGAAGTTCTAATTGTTAAGCCCTACTTTGATTTTCAAAGCCAGATCTTATGGGAATTCATCTTCCCTATGTGGGTCCTCTGTGTCTGGGATGCCTGGCATGTGATCTCGTCCTCTCCCCTCTTTGCACCTGCATCATCCCTCCCTGCCACAGTCTCATGGGTCCGTTTATCTCCCCACCACATCACTGGCCTTCCTACCCTCTATGATGTACCTCTTCTCTACATTTAGCTGTGGGGAGTCCATTCTGCCAGTATCCATTGCATATTCTAGACTATATACACTTATGTGGGTGTTACCTGGTTGTATCAGTGGGATGAGGTGAGCTTAGGGTCTTCCTACTCTGCTGTCTTCCCTGGAAGTCTCTGGAGTGACACTTATTTTTAAAAGTAGTTTCAGTCTTTAAAAAAAAAAGTAGCTTCAACCTTGATAATATAGCCCTGGTACAGAGATTAATCAATATGCTATTAAGTGTAGAAATTCTCAAAGATGCATCTAGGTTCTTCATTCATGTTTTATTAAACAAAATAACAGAATCATTTCCTGTAACATATAATCCATTTTTATGAAACTACAACAAACATTTCCCTTTGTAGGTAAACAAATTTAAAAATAATCATGAAAAGAAAGAAAAAAAAATGGCATGTTGCAGTTTGTGAGGTGTCATACCTGAACACATTTTTCAGAGCATTTAACTTTCAAATTTTGGAAAATCACTTTGATAATTCAAATTCATTTTAAAAAGTTCATTATAGTATTTAATGTAGAAAGCTATTTCCATGTATTCTATATAAATTATTACATAAAAACACAATTATCTTTCAGATGTTACCTTTGAACATTTATCTGTATTTCTCTAAATAACATATTATTTTTATTTTCACTTGTTGATTTTCCAGATTTGAATATTACTGGTTGACATCCCAGGAAGGAAAATGAAGATTTAGTTTTTTTTTTCTTTCTATCCATACACATTCAGACTTGTCTGTTTTCCTATTACAGTTATACCATGGTATAAGTTAATACAGCTTTCATTGTTTATGTTGAACTATATAAACATTGTCCATACCTGAATTGCATAATATATTGTGAGTTTTTTTTTAAAGATTTTATTTATTTATTTGACAGACAGAGATCACAAGTAGGCAGAGAGGCAGGCAGAGAGGGAGGAGGGAAGCAGGCTCCCTGCCGAGCAGAGAGCCCAATGCGGAGCTCGATCCCAGGACCCTGGGATCATGACCTGAGCCGAAGGCAGAGGCTTTAACCCACTGAGCCATCCAGGTGCCCCTTTTGTGAGTCTTTTTTTCCATTTCTTGCAACATATTTTCTCCTGAAGCTAATAATTACCTTGTATTATAATTAGTTTATTTTTTTGTGTACTTGTCAGTAGTTGAGCTCCTTTCCCCAATTATCTAAATCTTGCTTTAGTGCATTCAAACATATCAGGTATTTAGTTCAGTTCCAAACTGGACTAGTTACTTCCCATGACTGTGTTTCTGAGATCCAGATTTTCTGAATTGTATTTCCTCCTCTATTCTGATTTACACCCTTCATTTTGGTACAACACATGTTTTAGTAGCTAAATGAGAAAGGGAAGCCAGGAGATAACATTTGGAGATGTTGCATACTTGAGAAAGGTTTTGATAGTTTGGCTGAATATAGAAACAAAAGTTGGATGTAATATTCCCCCCAAAATTTGGAGGTGTTTCTCTATTGTGTTCTAGTCTCTTGTGTTGTTGTTAAAAAGTCAGAAATTTTCAGAGTCCATAGTCTGAAAAACAACCTGCGGGTTTTGAAGCGGCGGGGGGTGGGAGGTTGGGGGAACCAGGTGATGGGTATTGGAGAGGGCACGGATTGCATGGAGCACTGGGTGTGGTGCAAAAACAATGAATACTGTTATGCTGAAAATAAATTTAAAAAATTAATTATTATAAAAAAACAATATTTGATGCAATAAGCAATAAAACAATAGACTTTTTAAAAAGTCAGAAATTGTCTGATATCTTTTTCCTTTTTTTCTTTTTTAAAAAATTTATTTATTTATTTATTTGACAGAGAGAGAGAGAGAGCTCACAAGCAGGCAGAGAGAGGGGGGAAACAGGCTCCCTGCTGAGCAGAGAGCCTGATGTTGGGTTTGATCCCAGGACCCCGGGATCATGATCTGAGCTGAAGGCAGAGGCTTAACCCACTGAGCCACCCCTGATATCTTTTTTCTAAAGATTTATTTATTTGAGAGAGAGTACAGGGGGGAGGAGCAGAGGGAAAGGAAGAGAAAGAATATCAAGCAGACTCCTTGCTGAGTGCAGAGCCTCATGCAGGGCTCAATCTTATGACCCTGAAATGATGACCTGATCAGAAATGAAGAGTTGACTGACTGAGCCACCTGGACACCCCAGTAGTCCAGTTTCTGATACCTTGTATGTAACCTGCTTTCCCTCCCCCACGCTCCTAAAGTTTGTAATATATTCACTTTGTCCCAGTGTTGTTAAATTCCACGGCAGTGCTTCTTTGGTGAGGGCCTGCTTTAATGTATTATTCTGGGTAGTTGGTGAGTCCTTTCAATCTGCAAATGCATCTGGAAAATGCTGAACTTTATTTTTTGTTAGTTTTCTCTCATTTTTTCTCATCTATCTTTCTGGGACTCTTACTATTAGTCATGTTAAAGGTTGGAACTTAGGGCTTTATCCTTTACTTTCTTTTTTCTTTCATTTTTCATTTCTGTCTTTTGCTTTGCATTTTAGAAATTTTTCTTCATTTGATATTCTAAATTTTTAATCTAGCCTTTCATTTTATGTTTATTCTCCAGAGATGAACCATCCAGTCTCTTGCTTAGAGCATCCAAGCATTCTGGAGCTGATGGCAGAGAAATTAGCAGTTTCAACATTCTGTAAGTGAATTTTCCTTTTGCCTAAATTTCCACTATGCCTAGTGTTCCTTTAGGGCCCTGTAAATTCCATCTCCAACTTCCCCACCCTGCTCTTTTAGGATTCTGACATCTATGGAAATTAGCATCTGGGATTTTGTTTGGCCAGTGGGAGGGAAGTGACTCTACACCCATATTACAGAAACCAGGATGGTCCTTCTGTACAAATGTTTTTCTTCCTGGAGGTTGATCTCTCCCCCTGCCCTTCCAGTCCTGCTTTTGGTAACCACTTTCTTCTCTTGCTAGCCCCAGGTACTTTCCCATACCATGGACATTAGTTTTCCTTTGCCAAATTAAAATAGATATTTGAGTCATGTGTGAAGTGAAAGTACAGGTATATTCTGCATTAAAATAATGAGATATATGTGTATGGAACTTGTAAAATATATGTTAGTAGGTATTTAGGGATGATTTAATTCTTGACATAAAATTCCTCACAGAAAGCAGTAACTTACTTGAAATGGATTTAAAATAAGATTTCTGTAATTGACATTTATTGTATGCACAACTTTATACAGTATGTCAACTGATTAAGGCAGACATGAAATGGAGAACAAAGAGGATTAGTGACAGTGGGGAGTTTTTCAAATTGAGTGTGAGGGCTGACAGATTTTGAATATTCCCATGGAAAAATTTATACTGTCTGACGATTGTAGTTTTAACATTTTGGTTTAAAAATTATACTCTTGAATCCTTAGGTAAATTCAGTGATTTTGGTTCCATGGACTGATGAGGGTGTAGTTTTATAACTGTAGGGCCTGGCTAAAATCTAATATAGGAAGCACTGGAAAAACACAGCATCTTTTACTTTTAATGCTCTTCAATTTGTCATTACTGATTAAGGGCTATCTGGATTGGCTCTTCTGGTCATTCAAATTATCCCAAGAGCTGTCTCATTACTAGGAGATTCTCCCATGAGAGGACCATCTGTTTTATTCCTATGCATTATAGACATTTCAGTTTTGCTTTTGGGTGGGACTCTTGGGGTCTATAGTGCATCACTATCAGACTGTATCTTTAGTAAAGTATCTCACAAGCCACATATGATTTGAATCACAGAGAAAGGAATTCAAAGGAAAATTTTAGCTTAAACTTATCTGCCAAGGACATCATTTCTTAATCATTGCACGAGCCACATTTCATATAGTGATTAAATTCAAGTTAACTAAAATGTTCAGTCTGTTTCAGGGCTGTTTACTAAAGCAGTTATTTTCTTAAGTAAAAGGTGTTAATAAGGAAAATCTTCATACCTACTGGCATAGAAGAAATACAGTGGCCGTTTACCTTGGAAATTTCAATGATGGTGAATTTTTTTTGAAGATTTTATTTATTCATGAGAGACAGAGAGGCAGTGGGAGAAGTAGGCTCCCCACTAAGAAGGGAGTCCAATGCAGGACTTGATTCTAGGACCCCAGGATCATGACCTGAGCCAAAGACAGACCCTTAACCATCTGAGCCATCCAGGTGTCCATGATGGTGAATCATTAAATTCATAGTGTCTACTGTAACCTTGTTACTCAAGATATGGTAAGCAGATCAGTAGCTTGGACATCGCCTGGGAAATTGTTAGAATTGCAGACTCTCGGGATTTGTCCCAGACCTTCTAAATGAGAATCTACATTTGAACAAGACCCTTAGGACATTTGTGTACATGTTAAAATTTGAGAAGTGTGGCAATAAAGTATAGTTTGGTGGTCATTGGAAGCCTGAAGATGCAATTACATCTGGCTCAGGAGAATCTTATTTTCCACCGGTAATAGTGCCTTGAAAAATAGCAACCTGCAGCACAGATTTTTTTTTTTTTGCATTTTATCTGGGGTTACATGGCTTAGTTTTAACTAATATATTAAGATGAACTAAGAAGGTACTATATGATAACATGTTAGGTGATATTACAATTTTGAAAATGTGTAATTAAAATTCTGCTAAGAGCAACTTTCTAAATGGAAAAAACTTCTCCCTGTCTGATCTTCCCTCACATCAACACATCCATGTTCTATTTGTATTACTGAATTTCTTCTCTGAATAAAGCCCAGGCTCTCCCCTTCTCCAGAAGGCACACAACATTACACTTTGGGGTGAGAGAATAAAACTGGTTCTTTCACATGTCTCTAATATGAAGTGTTTGGAAGAATTAATCTAATTTGCATTGTACTTACAAACAACAAATAACACCTTTTAAACATGCTATAGAAAGATTAATTGGAAATTTTTGGAAAGAATTGTTTTTCATTACTTTGTTTCTCCTTTATTTGATATTTCTGAACACCTAAAGTATGCTAGAGTAATGCAGCTCTATAAGGGGCAAAGTCCCCTATAGCCTGGCTGTCATATACTTCTTCCTTTGCTTCAATAAACATGTATTGGTTATCTACTGTGTACCATAATTGAGAATACAAAGACTAAATCTCCATTCTAGAGTTGCTTGCAATCTCACAGGAAGAAGGTCAAAGACACCAGTAAAATGCCATATTATAAATGCTATAATAGTGTTGGCAACACATGATAGAAAGTAGAGAAAGAAGTGGCTAATTCGTTCCTGAGAATCAGAGACTGATTCATAAAAGAGGTGACTGCCATTGGCATCTTGTTAGTGTATGATTTATGATACAAATATGCACAAATGTTGGCTTGTTCTCTTGGAGAAGGTAGTTGAATGAATCTTTAAGTGGAACCAAGCCCACTACTGGCAGGTTCGATTACACTGAACATTGTCCAAAATGTAACTTGATGGACAAGATTAGAATGAAATGATGTCTGATAACATAGTAAAACAAAAGTAAATGGTCTCATGAATGAGTCTGAATGATTAGTATTAAAATATTCCCCCCATGCTCTGAACAGTTGTAATATTTGCTGCAGTAGAGATAATAGGACGTTGGTAGGATAATCATAAAGATAACAGCTGATATCTGCAGTTTATAAAGTACCTTCATACTCACTATATCATTTAATTTTCACAATAACCACATGAGGTAGGTGTTATTTGCATTTCTTAGTTGAAAAAAATTTGTCAAAGCAAGTAGCATATCCTGAATAGGAAATCAGATATTTAAGACTCCAAGGTTAATATTCTTTCTTCTAGAACTAGAACTCTCAAATCTCAATAGAAGTCCTTATTAGGGACACCGGGTGTCTTGGTGGGTTGAAGCCTCTGCCTTCAGCTCAGGTCGTGCTCCCGGGATCCTGGGATCGAGCCCCAAATCGGCTCTCTGCTCAGCAGGGAGCCTGCTTCCTCCTCTCTCTCTGCCTGCTTCTCTGCCTACTTGTGATCTCTGTCAAATAAATAGATAAAATCTTAAAGAAGTCCCTATTAATTCCAGATATTATAAAGAAATTTCTTCCCTGAACTGGGGCACCTTCATTGGGAGCATTTCTGGAAGGCTGGTATTGAATGTTGGGCTTTTCCTCTACAACAGAAGCTCTTATTTCCTCTGCCAAATCCAGCACTCCTTCTTTACCCTTTGCCTTAGGATAACCAGCACACTCTGGTGATTGAAAGTGGGAGATAAAGGCATAATGGAATTGAAAATTACTCTTAAGTTTTATTTTTAAAGATTTTATTTATTTATTTGACAGACAGAGATCACAAGTAGGCAGAGAGGCAGGCAGAGAGAGAGAGACAGAGAAGCAGGCTCCCTGCTGAGCAGATAGCCTGATGTGGGGTTCGATCTCAGGACCCTGGGATCATGACCTGAGGTGAAGGCAGAGGCTTTAGCCCACTGAGCCACCCAGGTGCCCTACTCTTAAGTTTTTAACTTGAGCATGGAATGGTGGAGCCTTAAAGGAAGATGAAGAATGAACGTATACTTGGGTTTCTGGAGCAGACTGAGTCATAGTACTATGAAATTTGGGAATTTGGGCCAGTTTAGGTCTTGTCTGTCATCACTAAGTGGTTGGGCATGGCACCAACTGTCTTGAGTAAGTGGCCCTCCTGGAGCTGAGAGTCCTGGGTTATGGTTGGACATTGTCCATCTCAGTTGAAGGGGGACTTGACCACTGCTTGGAACATAAGCGCAATTGGAGGAGTTGGCACCAGTCAGAGAGGATGTCTCAGCCAAGAGGCTGATCAAAGCAAGGATATTGAGACAAATCAGAAAAACAAGGCTTAGAGCTAAGTCAAATGGTCTGGGCTAACATGGGAAGGTCAGGGAAAAAGAGTCAGGTCAATAATATACAGGAATCCTATTTTTTAGGCAGAACCCAGTACAAAGTGTGTGTTGAAAATAGAAAGTTCCTCCCAGATAGGTCCAGCTTATGATAAAAAATCACTTGCTTTTAATTTTTCTTTTTTGATGTTAGGTAAGATATTTTGAAACACTCCGGCATTTATTTCGGGCTGGGTCAGGAATCATCAAGTTTAAGTCCACACATTTGGGCAAAGCTGAGGAAAATGTAATTTGTTCTGTTCAATGGGAATGGATTATTACACATATTAAAACATAATTTATGTCACATATTAGCTTACTTGAAATACAGCCCAGTGGCAAAATTCCAATCTATCGGATTTAATATAAAATTCTTTGATGGTATTTGTGGTCCCTCAAAGATGTCCAGGTCCTAATCTCTAGAACCCATGAATATGTTACCTTACATGGCAGATGGGACTTTGAGGATAGGATTAAGGCCAAGGGTTTGGGGATAAGCAGATTATCCTGGATTATCCAGGTGGTCCCAATCTGATTTCATGAGTCCTTAGTATCTCTTGGCAGCAGGAGACTCACTCACTGAGCCATTGCTAGTTCTGAGATACAGGGATCTGTGTTTAAGGAACTGAATTCTGCCAAGAACCAAGATGACCTAAGAATCAGAAAGGAACATAGCCCAGTCAATGCCCTCATTTTAGTCTGATGAGACTGGCTTGCTATGTCTTTTGGATAAAATGTATAACCTCTTCACACTTTCTTTTCCTCTTCAGTAGAATTGAGATGGTAGTACTTTTCTCATAGGGTGGCTGTGAGAATTAAATGTTGAATGAGAATTAAACAATGGCTTCCAGTGGTTAATATAGAGGAAGAATTCAATAAATGGTGGTTATGATTTTTGTATTCTATAATTGCTCCTGCTGTATCCCTATTGCTACCATAACCAAATTGAGGAAAGCAGGTGTTTTGGAAAAACATACGTAACACAATCAAGTTAAAAATCAGACCCACCTTACTATTTTGAATTTATTGTGGTCTGGTATCTACTGTTTATCAGTTAACTTTGCAGCTGGTTCTGTCTGATATCTCATCCTAATGAACTTATTCAGTCTGAGCTAATTTTTAATTTCTCATTAGTCTTTAAGACAACTTATAAATGTTGTCACATCATTTTGCACAAGTTTTTAATCATGTTGACTGCTGAGTCTTGAAGTCTGTGTGGCTTAGTGCATAGACTTATGTGTATAAGTGTGATAGATGGTGCTTCCAAAGATGGCCTCAGTGGTATCTACCATCTCATACACTCTTTTGCAGTGTGATCTGCCATGCTCCCATCAAAAGGTAGAGTCTGTTTTCCCTCCAGTTGAGTTCTGTCTGTCTCCATGATTTGTTAGGAATAAAATACTGCTCCAGTGATACTGTATAACATGTAAGGATGGAATTTATGAGACCTGCAGCTTCCTTATTTGCCATTTTGGAATGGACCTTTTTAGAATCCACATATCCCATGTTGTGAAAAAGCTCAAGTAGTTATGTGGTGAGTCTTGTCCAGAGGAGAACTAAATCCTTGAGCTGAAACCCTTGGCTGAGCAACCATTTGGCAGCCAGCTGTGTGCGTGTAGCCATTTTGAACTTTCCAGATATCCCTATGTCTTAGCCAATGTCACGTGAACTAGAAAAAAATGCCTGGTCTGTTTACAGAACTATGAAAGATAATAAATGGTTTGGAAGCTTACTATACACCAGTAGATAAATGAAGTAATAAGTTCATGTGACAAATAATTTCCTTTAGAATCTCTAAATGCTCATGGCAATCTGTGGCTATAGAATTGCATAATTTTGATAGTGAGAATTATTTATTTTATTTTATTTTTATTTATTTTTATTTTTTTTTAAAGATTTTATTTATTTATTTGACAGAGAGAAATCACAAGTAGATGGAGAGGCAGGCAGAGAGAGAGAGAGAGGGAAGCAGGCTCCCTGCTAAGCAGAGAGCCGGATGCGGGACTTGATCCCAGGACCCTGAGATCATGACCTGAGCCGAAGGCAGCAGCTTAACCCACTGAGCCACCCAGGCGCCCTGATAGTGAGAATTAACAACACAGGTATTAAGTCACCATTTGGAATCATCTTTGTAAGTTTCAAGATCCCCTTTGAGGAAGTGGAGGCTGAAGAGAAGTGAAGAACAATGAATACGTTTCCGATACTCATCATTGAATGTGAATTAAAGTAAAATTTCCTTCTACTGATGTCAAAGATTCTGTAATTTAGTGCAGTGTATTACTTTTTCAGCTTCATGTCCTCACAACTCACCTTTTGTTTTCCTACTACCATTCCTTCATGCCTGTGGTTTTCTCTGCTTAAAAGGCCTCTCTAATGTTGAATTTCTTGATGAATACCTACTTATCGTATGAAGGCTAGCTCAAATACCACCTCCCTCAGAAATAATGATTCTCTCAGTCAAAAATTCTGTGTATGTCAGGGCACCTGTGTGGCTCAGTGGGTTAAGCCTCTGCCTTCGGTTCAGGTCATGATCTCAGGGTCCTGGGATCGGGCCCCACATTGGGCTCTCTACTCAGTGGGGAGCCTGATTCCCCCCCTCTCTCTGCCTGCCTCTCTGCCTACTTGTGATCTCTCTCTTTGTGTCAAATAAATAAATAAAATCTTAAAAAAAAATTCTGTGTATTCCAAAATATGGCAGAGTATCCAAATTGGTACGCAAAATTTAAAAATGGTGCCTAACTTATATTCATGAACTATAGGGATATAGATTGGTTAGCTGTCTACTGAAAATAACAAATGTATCAGTGGAGTTACACATGCATATTTCAAATTACATTATATAAGATACCAATTATTTTTTTTAAACTGCTATGTTCTGGTCTCACAGGCTTTGAACATTTTTATTCAGTCTCTACACCTTTGACATCATTGTCTGCATGATCATGAAAGTCATTACTTTTGTTCTTTGTACATGGTTTTCCAGAAGATACCCTTTTCTCCTCCACTGATATTGTTCAGGATATTCCACTCCCTGTGATACTGCTAGTAGAAACTTTAACCCACACTGCAAAAATCCCATTCATTCCTGTGTGATAAGAGCAGTTTTACTTCTTTATTTTCTAGTCTTTCCTTTAGGCATATATTAATGATTTCCACAAATTAATCATCATTTGCAAATGTAAGGTCACATGCCCCAGGAGTAATTACTCAATCAAGGTCAAATGTATTCACCTCTTTAAAATACTCATTATTTTAGTTGAAATTGATTGACATTTAAAACCCGTGTTTTCAACCCTGGCTTCACCCTAGAGTTACCAGAAAAATATTAACTGTGAGTAGGGCACCCTGGTGGACCCTTCTGCAGTAGTATAATCTAATTTATCTGGGATGTAACCTCAGAATTTTAGTTTTTGAAATGTCTCCCAAAGATTCTAATGTGCAACCAGAGTTGAGAATCATTAATCTAAAACTAGCCTGGAAGAATATTGGTTCTCAAAATAAGGTTCACAGACCAGCAACAATAGCATCAACTGTGTATTTGTTATAAATTCAAATGCATGAGTTCTACCCTAGGATTAAACAGAAACTAAGGGTGAGGCTCAGCAGTCTGGGCTTTGACAAGCCCTCCAGGTGATTTTGATGTACACTAGAGCTAGAAACCCCATGACTTAGGCTAATGTTGGAATAGTAATTTGTTCTCCAAACTAAGTTAATTGGTAGGACAATATGTAGCATGAAAAATTTATAAGGAATCTAATATAAGGAAGGTAATTTTGGGGGAAATGGCTTGCCTAATATGCAGGCATATATAGTAACTTCTTATATAGTGCTTTAACTTCTACAGTGCTTTATCTATATATCTTTTAAGCACTGGGCAGTAGGTAGACCAAAGAATTCTCGTATGAGGTATGACTAACTCTTTGTATCTTGAAAGGACAAGCAAGTGTTCTCTACCCAGAGGTACCCACTAACTTGGGGGCTACAGAATAGGTGCATATACAGTACAGGTGTTTTGGCCCTAAAATCCTACATGTCTCATTTTAAAAAATATATTTTAGGATGATGTCATTCACTGAGATATCTTAGGGCCCAAGTAGAGGCAGGTAAGACGCAAAAAGCACAAACCTCCTTTGTAGTGCTAATTTTAAGATTTGGCCACACATGGCTTATTCAGTTATATGGATATAAGAATGCAGCGTTTTGGTGTTAATCTCAAGGCCTTAATTTGGGAATTATAAACCTTTGGTTTCCACTCTGGAAAAGGAATCAGTAATATCTTTAATATACCCTTGAGTTTCTGCTCATTTATCTCCCAGATCTATACTTCATGTTTACTCTCAGTGATACCCTTTTTCTTCTAATAATTGACTGAGATTCATAAATTCTTGAAAGCATGGAGAAAAACAAAACTTTGTCTCTTTGAGAAAAGGGGCAAATAATTTTTTAAGAGAGAGAAATGAAAAGAAGCCGTTATTTTTAAAGCCAGCGGCAGATTGTGCTGGCAATAAAGGTAAGTTTATGCAGTGCTTTATGGAATTGAAAGTTTTGTCTTTACTTTCTCTGTGTACGTACAGAACTTATTCATCTGTCCTTTCAAAACCACCAGCATTTTTTTTAAACATGAAAAACACAACAAAAAGCCTCAAACCTTTAATTGCTCTTGAAATATGCTTTAGGAAAAATACAAGGCTGATGATGTGTACACCGAACATTCATTGCTTGTAGCACTATTAGAAGAAAACAAACACCTCGAGATGGCACCAGTTTTGATTCCATCTTTCCTTAAGGAGTGCAGGCAGGAGCAAACCCATGAGGTTGCATGAGATGTGAAGCCAATTTCTTAAAAAGGGTAAGGGAGACATAGACAGTTGTCTCCTGGGGCCCCTGGGTGACTCAGTGAGTTAAGTGTCTGCCTTTGGCTCAGGTCATGATCCCAGGGTCCTGAGATTGAGCCCTGAGTCCCCTCACTGGGCTCCCTTGAGCAGGGAGCCTGCTTCTCCCTCTCCTGTCCCCATCCAGCCTGTGTTCATGTGCTCACTCTCTCTCTCTCTTCTCTCATAGAATCTTCTTTTAAAAAGAGAAAAAAAGTTGTCTGCTATGTATCACACAACAGACTTGGTTGCTCAACACCACCCCAGTCTGCTGCTAGTTGCCTTCCTGTGCCCAATAATGGGAATATTACAGATCACATGACCCAGATTCCCTTGAAGCTGGCATTTCTCATGTGATCCAGCGTTCTCTCAAAGAGTATATGCACACTGGAGGTTAGGAAGTCAGAATCAAACACTACATGGCATGGCCCAACAGTTCTTTTGATATGCATGGTGGAGAAATAACTTGATTCTTAGGAGGCATGTGTGGAGAGGTTAGTATCGTTGGTGGAAAGTGAGGGCAGTGACAAAAACAACCTCTGGGTGTTTTCTTGGGACACTTCTATGATGTGATTGAAATTTCTCTTGGCTACATGGCTGTTGGCTATGTATCATCCAAACTTATTTGTTTGAGTGCTTTCCAAACTACTTCAAATATCTGGCCTCTACAGGTTTGAAGGAAAATTTAGCACCCAGGACAACTTCAAGTTTTTTTTTTAAGAAGGGAAGGGATATTATAAACAAGGTAAATACTTTGAAAAGAATAATGTGCATTTTCTATCTGATTCTCTACATCACCCTAGACTCCCATGCTCCCTTCCAACTTCTGTGGTTCTTTACATATCCATTGCCAGTGCTTGTGTCTTATATTGAAATGAGTTTTGGAGTCTCATAAGCTGAAGTGACACCTGTGTTCCATCTCTTACTAGGTATGTGACCTTTGGTGAGTCACTGTTCCTCTCTGAGCCTACACTGTAAAACAACACCTTCCTTATTCTTATCTGTGTACCATCATGTTGGTTCTTTTAAATGACTTATTTAAAATAGATAGAAATCTTAATTTGTTACTTTACATCAAAACAAAGCTAAGGGAACCAACTCACACATACGTATGCATGTACATACACTCACCTAACTATGTCAGTTTCCTTGGTTCTCTTTTGAGACTTCCATATATCGTGTTTGGAATCTTTAAGTCATGGCTCTTGAAAGTAGACCTGACTCTACTCCCTTTATAATCTCTATGCCTGGTTTTAGGAGAGTCCAGTGTTCACATAGTGCATTTATATTTAACCTGTAAGCTATTAAAAGGAGGTTTATGAAGGAACGGTCACAAGATTAGTGGAGAATGAAGGAATCTGATAGAGCTAGGGTGTGTGTGTGTGTGTGTGTATTCACATATGCTTGAGTCTGGTTTTATTTGGTGACATAGCAGGGCAACTCAAGCTAAGATTTCCATTTGTTTTATGTAAATTGTATATGAATATGAATGGTAAATGTAGGATTTTTTACAATATCAAAATAAGAAGGACTGTTTTAAAAACATAATTTTTAAAAATTTCTTAATTTTATTGCTGATGTATAGTTGACATACAGTCTTCAATTAATTTCAGGTATATGATTCAACAATTCTGTACATTACTTGGTGCTCACCAAGATAGGTGTGGTTACCATCTATCACTGTAGAATGTCATTAAATATTACTGAATATATTCCCTATGCTGTACTTTTTATCCTATGACTTACATATTTTATAACTGGAAGTTTGTACTTCTTTTTTTTTTAAGATTTTATTTATTTATTCAACAGATCACAAGTAGGCAGAGAGGCAGGCAGAGAGAGAGGAAGGGAAGCAGGCTCCCTGCTGAGCAGAAAGCCCAATATGGGGCTCGATCCCAGGACCCTGAAATCATGACCTGAGCTGAAGGCAGAGGCTTTAACCCACTGAGCCACCCAGGCGCCTCGGAAGTTTGTACTTCTTAACCTCCTTCACCCATCCCCTCATCTCCTTCCCTTCTGGGAACTACTAGTTTGTTCTCTGTATTTGTGAGTTTGTTTCTATTTTTTTTTGTCTGTTTTTTAGATTCCATATAGGAGTTAAATCATATGGTATTTGTTTCCCTCTGATTATTTCACTAATATTCTATTCTGTATATGTATATACCATATCTTCTTTATCCATTCACCTATTGACAGATATGTGGGTTGCTACCATATCTTGGCTATTGCAAATAGTCCTACAGTTAACATAGGGGTTCATATATATTTTCAAAACAGTATTATTGTCTTCTTTGGGTAAATACCCATTCGTGGAATTGCTAGATTTTCTGGGGACCCTCCATACTATTTTCCCAGCAGTCCATGGGGGCTACCTTTTCTTCATATCCTCACCAACACTTGTTATTTTTTATAAAAAGATCATTATTTATTCCAAAAGTGTTTTCAGATAGCAAAAGAAAGATTTTATTTTTATTTTATTTTTATTTATTTGAGAGTGAATGCAAGCAGCAATTGGGAATGGCAAAGGGAGAGAGAATCTTAAGCACGTGATATATATATATATATATATATATATATATATATATATATATATATATATATATATATATATATAGTCTTCTTTATCCATATTATTCAGCCATGAAAAGAATGAGATCTTGTCATTTGCAACACCATGGATGGACCTAGAGGGTATAATGCTAAGTGAAATAAGTCAGAGAAAGAAAAATACCATATGATTCCACTCATGTGTGCAATTCAAGAAAGAATATAAATGAAAAAAGAAAAAGACAAACAAAAATATAGGCTTTTAAATATAGAGAAAAAGCAGATGGTTGCGGGGGGGGCGGTGGGTGAAAGAGATCAAGGGGATTAAGAGGGCACTTACTGTAATGAGCGTGGAGTAATGTATAGAGTTGTTGAATCGTTATATTGTACACCTGAAACTAATATAATACTGTTTGTCATTTATACTTCAATAAAAAGGATTTCAAATATTCCTGGAAGAAAGATGGATCATAGAAGAAACAAGAATTAGAATTACTCATTTCTTAGGTGTTTTCATTTTGAGGAGAATGGTACTAAAAGCATAGCAAATAGAATGAAAATGGTGAAGAAGGTAGTAACCCAAAGTCTTTGTGAGGAATAAGACACACCTAACTGCTTTAAATCAATCTGTCTTCAGAACTAGGTAGATATAGGATCCATCCTACAAGGATATACAAAAATGTGTTTGTACATGATAAAGAACATATAAAATATTCTTGAGAATTTGGGGGGAAAGATGTCTGCAGTTAGAGAATACAATATTTACTAGTAAGTAAACAGTAACTTTTTAAAAAAATATTTTATTTACTTATTTGACAGAGAGATCACAAGTAGGCAGAAAGAGAGGGAGAAGCAGGCTCCCTGCTGAACAGAGAGCCCGATGTGGGGCTTGATCCCAGGACCCTGAGATCATGACCTGAGCCGAAGGCAGAGGCTTAACCCACTGGGCCACCCAGGTGCCCCAGTAAACAGTAACTTTTGTCTGTTGAAATTACGAAACCACTTGTAAATACATTGTGGTTGAGCATTTAGTGAAGAAAACCATGATTAGTAGAAAATAGCATAGGTTCACTAATAATAAGCCATGTCAGACTAATTTGGTTTCACATTTTTTAATTGTAGATGGAAAGATGAGAGAAAATTTCATAGATATAATGTATTTTGATTTAATTAATATATTTTATAAAACCATTTTATAGAATCTATTAGAGAAAACAATGGAGAAATGTATGCTGGATGATACTCCGTTAAATGGATTTATAGTTTGTCAAACAATTTGAGCTTCTTATTCCACCCCAAGTAGAGTCCTTCCTTCAAAACAAATAAGATGTATAATATCTTTGCCCTTGGTCTTGTCCTACTCAACATTTTAATGATATGTATAATGACATAGAAGGCATACTTATCAAATTTGCAGATGACATAAAGCTTGGAGCAATAGCTAATACGCTGAGTAACTGAATCCTAATTCAAAACAATCTTGACAGGCTGGAACTCTGGCCAAAGCTAACAAGATGAAATTTAATGGTTATAAATGTTAAGTCCTGTATTTAGGTTCAAAAAATATCAACGTACAAATGCTGGATGAGAGGAAATTTGGCTTAGAAGCTGTTTCTGTGGGGAGAGAAAGTTTATTTTTTCTGCCTATAAACGCCGTTTGAGCCTCCAATCTCTATTGGTAGAAGTTCATTCATCGAAAAAATCTCTGTTACATCCCCACTATGTGCTAATTACATTATTTGTCTTATTCAGTTCTTGTAATATCTCGTCAAAACAGTTATATTTATCCTTACTTTATGGGTCAGAAAACTAATGAGTTTGTCCATCTGTATGCTGCTGTTAAATGTTAGAACTGCTGTTCAAATTTAGCTTTCTCTTTACAAGCTCAGCATTTCAGTATATCTTTGCTATTCAACGTATGGCCCATAGATCAGTACCTTGTTAGACATGGAGAATCTCAGGCTTCTACCCCAGACATACTGAATCAAAATTTGCATTTTAACTAGATCCTGAGGGGAAATGTCTGCATGGTAAAACTTAAGGAGCACTGCATTGTATCATACTTGCCTCAGGTTACCATTATAGAGGCAGGATGTTACTCAACATTTTCAGAAGCTGGCTTGTTGACCATGGCTTGAGCAAGCCTCAGGGAGTAGTAGTATTTTTTCTCTCCTGTCAGTAATGACACCTGTACAGGTTAGAAAACACCTGAAAATTCTTACTCATTTCTGGATGCCAGATCTTAAAATGGAGTATTAATAAACTTGCAGGTCCAAAAGACAATTAAGTGATGGGAAATGTTAAAAACAGTTCCTCAGAAGAATTAAAGAAATCATGAATGTATAGCATTGAGAAGAGTCTCAAATAAGTCAGGGTAGTTTGTTGTTGTTGTTGTTTTTTTTTCAAGTATTTTGCAGGGTATCCTTAGGAAAAGGATTTAAAATGTCTTTGGCTTGTCTCTTTTCCATTCTTTTTTTCTTATCAGATATTTATTGCACACCTATTGTGTACATGTTATTGAACCATACGTATCATTAAATAAAAGTAGAAAAAGAGCACAGACATATTTTACCTTTATATTTTTGGTGAGCCAAGACTACACACAGGGTTGGGTAAGGAGCTTGGCATTATGATAACTGTTGTGAACAAAACAGATAGCTGTCCTAAAGGAGGTGGCAACCCACTGGTTATGTAGTAAACATTTCGCTATTTGTATAGGTGATATGCACTTTAATAAACATGCCAATATTTCAGAAAATTGTCGGTGTCTCCAAGTAATAAATACTGGGACAAAGCTAGTTCAGTTTGAGGGATCAAGTGGTTAAGGAAGGCCTCTCCGAGGAGGTGATATTTGAGCTAAATCCTGAGTGACAAAATGGAGGCAGCCATGTGAAGAGCCAGTAGAAGAACATTACAGATGGAAGGAAGCATAAATGCAGAAGCTGAGTAAGAATAAATGCAAATGAAGAAGGAGCAAGCTTGGCATGGTTTAGGTTAGGCCCAAACTTAGCAATATGTGGTTGAAAGGGCCAGATGTCCAAAGGTAGATTTTGATTCATGGAGTTTGGAGGACCTTTCTACCAAAGTCACCATTTAGCAATGAAATGATTAGTGAGCTCCCTGTCACTTTATGTCACAGAGCCAGTGGAGGCTAGATGATTCATCAGGGAAGAGTCAGAGCAGAATCACAAGGAAGAGATTGGAGGCCGTGTTCTGTAAGTCTTATCCACTCCAAAAGTTAAGACCCTGGTTAGCTATCACTTTAAGCGTTTCTAAGAAAATGTGTTTGCTCCTTATTGTTCTAGTTCTACCTCTAAAAACCAGTTGCTATTCCAAAAAGCCTATATTACTCATTTTCTCCTTCTGCCTACCCCCAGCCCCACTGTGTTCATTTCCCCTCTTTTATTCCCTCCTTCTACTTACCCCCTTTCATAATTGGATGCATAAATCAATCCCAGGGGAAATTATGGCTATAATTAAAACATTATATTAGCTTAATTATGAATAAATAGCTCCTCTGCAGTTATCTCAAGATTGAATGTATGCAGTGATGGCTAGAGTACCTTATTTCGCCTCTGTGTCACTCTCCGCTACGGTGGCAGACTGAAACAGTAACTGATCAGTTACCATGGTTTCCAATGGAGGCAATGTAGCATGTAATTATTGCATACAGCTATCATTACT
Organism: Mustela erminea; assembly: GCF_009829155.1. Lineage (NCBI taxonomy): Eukaryota > Metazoa > Chordata > Mammalia > Carnivora > Mustelidae > Mustela > Mustela erminea. The sequence continues at coordinate 18,610,222 of NC_045635.1, read as the reverse complement.
AAATTCTGTATGGCATTTTGATGTAATTCAATAAATAATTTGAGTCATAACCCTAGAAAAAGAACTGCTTGCAGGGTAATATTTTAAGAAAAAAATTACATAAAATATTTTTTTCCATACAGCTTGCCTATCAGGGCAGTGATGTGTAAAACTTGGTAGTTGGTTCTAATTGCTTTTGTCTTATCTCAAGAAAAATCGGTAAAAGGAAGTTTCAGGTGTCTTGATGGGTAAGGTACTGTTGATTTGAGTACTAAATGAAGCAAGACCCTTCATTTGGTTTTTAGCATGTATTTAGCGAATCTTATTTCTTTGGGTTTGTACATCTTTAACAATGAAATAAAAATGCATGCTTTGTGAAACATGAAATGGAGGAGAAGGAGAGACTTTTAAACCAATCTACCATCTCCTCCCTCCCTACAGATTCCAGAGCAAGTTTCCCCAATTTGTCACTGAGCGCTAACTAATTAAGGATTTGTCACTTTTCTGGCCTCCTCTCAGTGCTATGCACACTACAGGATATAAATGTGGGTGTGAGGGTAATTCTTCATTATGTATTCGAGGGAACTGCCAAGTGTTTGCATTTGTATTGTTATCATTTGAAGATAAATCATTTCAACTTATTTTAATAAAAGGCAATCGGACATGTATCTACTTTAAGCTTCCTCATGCCAATGATAACCCTCACTGTACTGACTTTCCCAATCATTTGCTTTCTGTATTACTGTGTGAGAAAGCCAAAGTCTTCACTAAGTCACAAACTGGCACCAACACGTGGAAACAGAGAAAGACTGTTGCAAATGTGTTCTTAATCTTTTTAGGAACTATGTATTCTTCTGAGGTTTTTAATTTGTCAGGAATAATCTGGAATACTTGTAGGGATCTACTCATTGACTTCTTTATCTCATATGTTCTTTTCCTTGTCTTTCTCAGCCACATGCATGATGTCATATGCTCTTTGCCATTCAACATGATGTGGGTCGATAGAGAGAAGTAGAAGAAAGCTGATATTATGCACAGTTGCTTCTCTCACGAAGTATATGGTCTGCCCGAGGGAAATGAGAAGCACACACGACATAGCATGACAGCAAAAAAAGAGACACTATAGTGTATCTGAACTATGTTTAATACATTCTCCCATTTTACCTGCCGTGCTAATTCACCTCTCTGGGCTTCTGTTTTCTAATATATCAAATGAGGATACTCAAAACTGGCTAATAGTGTACATACAGGGATTCAATCTGACAAAATATGTGAAGTTTATACTATGCTTGGTACATGGTGGATAGTTAATAGAAATAGAACCAAAAATAATGATGAAGCTCAAATATTTCACAGATATACTGTGCATTACTTGGGTAGGAAAAGGAATTGGAGTGATTTTGGGAAGACATCACAAAGTAGGGTTTAAAATTAGACCTGAAGGGGTAGACATGTCTCAAAGTATGAAGCAAGGCAAGTCTTTCAGTTGAAGACAGTAGTATATAGAAATATGTGGGTATCTTCACAACTGATTTTTTTTCTGTCAATGTGATATTCCTTAAAAGATCATTTTAGTATTGAAGCGTGTTTTGTTTTTTACTTTATCATTTTTATTTTTTAAAGATTTTATTTATTTACTTGACAAGGAGATCACAAGTAGGCAGAGAAGCAGGCAGAGAGAGAGGGGAAGCAGGCTCCCCGCTGAGCAGAGAGCCTGATGCGGGGCTGGATCTCAGGATGCTGGGATCATGACCTGAGCCAAAGGCAGAGGCTTTAACCCACTGAGCCACCCAGGTGCCCCTGTTTTGTTTTTTAAACTATATTTGCATTTTTAGTTCTGTGAGTTTGTGTTGAAATTGTATTAGGTTGTTGTCTTGTTATTTTAAGAATCAGTGAACACATTCTCTATTTCCCACCAAGTAGTAAGTGAAAATATCCTAAGGCACTAATCACAGGACTGCCAAGAAAGCAATACACAAAGGGCCAAATATAAGCAAAATATAAACAGAATATGTAAAGTGGAAGTCTTCTCAACAGCTTTGCTTTGGCTGAATGTGTTCTTACATTCATCCCTTCCCCATTCCATATTTTATTCCATTTATCCAATAGCTTCATGTTGTGCCTTGCCTGTGCTCTCCAGTCCCAGGACAGCAGTGGGATAAATGAGTATCATTAAGCCTAAATGATGACTGGCCACAAACGTGCCACCACTCAGGAAGTATGGACATTTTCAGAGTCAGGCAAGAAAGAAAAAGCAAACCCTTCGTGGTAGGCCCTGTTTTAAGTGCTAACTCAGTATTACTTAAAGTGTAGAACATTAGTGAAAACTCCAACTTTAAATAAGGCAGTTAAGCTAGCCATCTGTATTTAAAGCAGGGGCAATGGTTAGGTCAAATAAAAACGAATATCTAATTCAGTATGGTTTTAAGGAGCTGAGAAGGCAGTTGAATGGGCTCATCCCTTGGGAATGGACCTTCATGGATTTCATGTTGGTTGAGAGGCAGCTCTGTCTTCAAAGTCATGGAAGTGTCTCTTTTCCTGTCCTTCTCCCCATTCTGTCTGCTGAGGGATGCTCTGAACAAGAGTGTTTTGCAAGTGAATGCTGCTGGTATGGCAGACCAGTGTTGAAGAAATATAGTTTGGAGATCTGCAGTAGACACTGTCATGTACATCCCGTATCTCCTTTCACTGGAAGATTTGTTCTCTCAGTTGCTAGAAAGACTGCCAACAGATAGCCTCCAATTTTCAACCACTTCAAGGATTGTCACAGTTTGAGATGGCATCTTGTCTAACATCTTGGCCCTTCCTGAGGTGGCTTACATTCTTTGACTAGCAGATATGGAAGTAAAAAGGCATGGTTCTCTTGATCTACCTCAGGACCACTTTGTTGGGGTCATTCTAGCTCCAGAGCTCAATAGGGGTTTGGCTGAAGCTGCCGCTGGTTATAGGTTTTGGCTGAACCTCTGCATATTTCTGCTTCCTTCCCTCTCCTTCACAAGTGTTGGTAGGAAGCGCACTCCTTAATAAATGCCCTGCATGTTAAACGTTAGCCTAAAAGGTGATTACCAGGGCACCCAATTTGAAGTAAGATCTTTCTTGTAGGTAAAGTCAGTTTCGTGCTCTGTGTAATGTGGAACACTGGTAGGAAACACAGGAGGTCGTTGTACTGAGGTATTTGTTCTCTCAGCCTTCGGCATGACTGGGTCTGGCCTAGAGAAAATGGAAGCTGAGATGGTCCTTCAGAGTTGCTAGATGCCTTGACCACTTATCCAAAGTGCTTTACAAGAGGTTTGATTTTCTAAAGGAGCCATGCCATTTAAAGGTTGGTGAAGGCACCGTGTTTTCAGAAATCCTCCAAAGACACCCTGTTATTTCTAGGAGGTATAGTTAATTTTTGCTATTAGACATTATTGTCTCAAGGTTGACACATTTTTCAGTTAAACAGTTGGAAACTGAAAAGAAGATCCTAAAATTCTGATCATAAAATATGGTAGTTAAGTTTGTTTGAAGAATAAAAGATGGGAGTTTATGCTGAACCTGGAAAAGTGTCTACTTAAGGAGACTTTACAGATGTTTTACAAATAAATCAAAATAGCTGAAGTTTATTCTTTTACACTGTGCTCTGCTATTGCTTTCTTTTTCTCTACCACCCACTCAGATTTGTTGATCTCTAAGAGCTGCTCATAGCATTTTTTTAAAATAATACATTATATTAATTTCACAGCTATACTTTAAATAGTGGCACAGCTGCAGTTGTCATTGAACAGTGTATGAAGTCACCTTGGAGTAGTAACTTATTTATTCTTACAGTGGTTGGGTTTAATTGTATGTAGGCTTTGCCTTAACTTATAAAAAGTATTTGTATAATTCTCATTAATAACTGTAATTCTAGAAGTTAAGAGTTATAATAGTTCACATTTTGATAATACCATTCATACATGTTCCTGAAGCACATTGTGAAAAAGAAATTCTAAAGGGAAGAACTGCCATTATTTAGGTTTTAAATATTTGCAGACTTTGGAAAGAAGGACTCATTCTAAAGTCACTTGGCTGTAGGAAAGTGTTTCCCTTTGTTTACTTTGGTTTCTAACAATCTTGCCGCCTTTAGAACATAAAAAAATTTCTTGGCAGTGTTGACAGGAGTTGGGTAATCTTGTATATGTTTAAAGTATTCTTGAGGTTACTGCAATATTGATATTTAAAATTATTTAATAATATTTAAAACTGCCATTGGTGTGCGGGAGCTGGTTCCCACCACCTTGATAGAGCTGATTGTGGCACATCTCTTCTTAGCACTGTGTACAGTCACATCATTATGGTAGCTTGAAATTAGCTATAGTGGGACTATTTACACTACTCTGTAAGTTAGAAATCAGCACCCCATCCTAACAGAGGCAGTCATTAAACATTTACCAGTATATCACTGTTAGCTCCTTGTACCCATTGCATTTCTCCAGAGAAGACATACAGATGGATGACATGTGAAAAGATGCTCAACCTGACTCATCATCAGAGAAATACAAATCAAAACTACAGTGAGATGTCACCTCACACCTGTCAAAATGACTAAAATCAACGTTAAAGGAAATAATACATGTTGGCAAGGATATGGAGAAAGGGGAGCCCTCTTATACTGTTGGTGGGAATGCAAACTGGTGCTACCACTCTGGAAAATGGTTTGGAGGTTCCTCAGAAAGTTTAAAATAGAACTACCCCACGATCCAACAGTTGCACTACTGGGAATTTACCCAAAGGTTACAAAAATACTGATTTGAAGGGGCACATGCCCCCTGATGTTTATAGCAGCATTATCAACAACAACCAAATTATGGAAAGAGCCCAAATGTGCATTGACTAATGAATGGATAAAGAAGTGGTATATATACACAGTGGAATATTACTCAGACAACAAAAAGAATGAAATCTTGCCATTTGCAATGATATGGATAGAGCTAAAAAGTATTATGGTAAGCAAAATAAGTCAGAAAGACAGATACCACATGATTTCAGTCATATGTGGAATTTAAGAAGCAAATCAGATGAACATTTGGGGATAAAAGAAAGGCAAACCATAAAAGAAACTCTTAAGTATAGAGAACAAACTGAGGGTTGCTGGAGAAGAGCTGGGTGGAGGATGGTGAAATAGGTGATGGGCATTAGGACAGCACTTATTGTGATGAACACTGGGTATTGTATGTAAGTGATAAATCACTAAATTCTACATGAAACTAATTCTACACTGTATGTTAAATAGCTGGAATTTAAATAAAAACTTAAAAAGAATGGGTAATAATAACATCATTTCTAAAGTTCGAAAGAGTCTGGAATCTGGAACCTTGATGAAGGCTGGATGAACTCACAAGTCTCAGTAACTTTGGAAAAGTAACTCCCTGCATCTTATCCTATGCCTCAGGCTAAACATTCTCCAACATGAATGCTACTTGGTAAGTGTTTTCTATGGCCAAGTTCATACTTCCTCTGAAAAAGAAAGCAGAAGTACTTTCCTCTGGTGATTGAAGTAACCTTCCTTCTGTGTTTGAAGGTATTGTACCTGAGGTAAATGAGTTAATTAATATGTGATGAATCTCACTAGAATTTTGATATCAATAATTTACTTAGCTTTAAGCATGTTGCTTCAAGGTGGAGCTAGAGGGTGATGAAGGAGTAGATAGCATTTGCAGAACTGAGAAAGACCGTCAACTGTCCATTCAGAAAGGTGGCCCACAGTTTGAAGGTCTTGTCTATGAAGCCAACTTCTTTGCCTCCCTCAGGGTGTGTGAAGTCTGGCATTGTCACAAGACAAATCTAAACACGTTAAACTTTGTAGGTGATAAAGCCATAGTTCAAATATAAAATAAGCTTTCCATGTATTTATGCTTGGACTTTTATACCTAGGAGGTTTATGGTAAGTGTATACTCTCTTACTGCTCCTCACTGAGCCCTTAATAGTTATTTACCTTAAAATATGTGATTACCTCTAAATAGTCTTTAAGTATTACACAGAAATTATAAATTAGGCAGTGTATTTGGTTGTAATAAGTATTCTACACAAAACAGATGAAAGCTTGGAGTAATAGAAACTAAATGGACTAATGATACACATAGAAGACTGTGAAATAATGAATAAAGGGAGCAAGATCACAGAAAAGTGCTCTGCTGAAGCCTAATTAGCTAAACAGAAAAAGTAGTTTGTCAAAGGCTAAAAATAAGCAGAAATCAGACAATTAAAAGTCAGAGAAGTTTATACTATCAGCTTAAAAGTGTCAGAAAAACAATTCTGTGTTCTAGTGCTGCAGAAAATACACTTAGCCAAGGAGGAGTCAGTAAAATCCTGACAAATCTTTTTTACTACCACTTATTTTGGGGTAAAAAGCTAATAAAGGGATTAAAAAAGCAACACTGGGGGGCGCCTGGGTGGCTCAGTGGGTTAAGCCTCTGCCTTTGGCTCAGGTCATGATCTCAGGGTCCTGGGATCAAGCCCCTCATTGGACTCTCTGCTCAGCATGGAGCCTGCTTCCCTCTCTCTCTCTCTGCATGCCTCTCTGCCTACTTGTGATCTTTCTCTCTCTCTCTCTCTCTGTGTGTGTATCAAACAAATTAAAAAATTAAAAAAAAAAACCACTGGGAAAAATCCAGAAAAAAATCTTTGTGACCATATGTGCTTAAATTCAAGGACAATAAGAACGCAAGTCTTGGGGTGCCTGGGTGGCTCAGTGGGTTAAAGCCTCTGCCTTCGGCTCAGGTCATGATCCCAGGGTCCTGGGATCGAGCCCTGCATTGGGCTCTCTGCTCAGCGGGGAGCCTGCTTCCTCCTCTCTCTCTGTCTGCCTCTCTGCCTACTTGTGATCTCAGTCTGTCAAATAAATAAAATCTTTAAAAAAATGTTTAAACAAAAAAAGAATGCAAGTCTTATTTTCCAAGGAAAGCAAAGTTCAGAAAACAGTCAGAATAAACTGGGCCTTGGTATAGGATTACAGAAGGGGAGAAGCTCAAATTCCCTGACAAGTGTTTCATACCACTCAAACCAAATGGTTATTCGTTCTCAATTTCTAAAAACTGGGGCAAGGGTGGAAGGGACTCAAACTGAAGCTTAGAGGAGCAGAAAACGTCTTAAATAAGGGGTGAATGCTGTCAAGGGAAATTCACTCAAACATGTATCTAAACCAAAAGTTAAGAATGAAATACATTACGTATGAGAGAGATGAAAGTAAGTGAAATAACTATTACAGTATAGTGCAACAAAAACAGAAAACAAAAATAGATAAATGAAAGAAGGAAAGAATGAATGAACATAGTAAAAGCAAAACCAGAAGAACTTACTCTTGGAAAAAAAAACAAACAAAACTAAGATACAGAAGAAAATATTGTAACACTGTTTATGCTGAGGAATAATTTACAAAGAATATTAAGTAAAAGTAGAGAAATGGTAAGAATATAAAAGAGAATAAGATGTAAAAAATTGTATAGTGAGAAGATTGAGAACTAAGATAACACACATGTTATGAGGTTACAAATGAGAAAGCTTAAAATGAGATTTTAGTATAAAAGCTGGAAAACAAAAATGTTCAGATATGTGATAGAGGAACATGTTCCAGAAATAAGGGAAAAAAAACAAAAATTTAAAGGACCACACCTCAGAGCAGGAAGAATTACTTGGAGTCAGCAACACTGAGACATATTCTGGTTAACTTATTATACTTAACAGCAAGAACCCATTCATAATTATTCACATATTTAGAAAGAAAAATTGATTTGCAAGATAAAAAAATTAGGACTTGCTCAGAATACTTCATGGTAACATTTAATGCCATGAGACAGCAGTGGGATTGCTACAGGTTCCGCTGGAGAAAAAAGTGGGACCCAAGAATAATATACAGAGCCAAGCAGTTACAAAAGCAAAAATCCATAGCAGCCACTCCTAGACTAAAAAGAACTCCAGTAAGTCTTAAACCTCAAAACAGAAACTCTCAGCAATAATAACAAAGAACTAGATTAAAAATTTGAGGGGTTGTGGCTACAGAGGGAATGCTTATGAGCATTGGCTATAAAGAAGTTTAAATGGGGTAACCACCTTATTTTCCATAATGTCTGGTCACATCTAAACTCAAAGCAGGTACATTAAAATAATAATTACTCGATTCTTTAAATATTTTCTAAAAATTTGTTCTTTAATATTCTTAAATTTAGCACCACTCAGTGCCAGATGAATCTTTGTTGTAGGGGCTCTCATTTACATTCTAGGATTTAAGCAACATCCTTGGCCTTGACCCACTAGATGCCTGTAACACCCAGTTGTAACATCCAAAAATATCATCAGATACTGCCAGGTGTCCCCTAGGCTACACTATTTCTCCTATTTGAGAACCAGTGCCTTAGATGAGTCTCTCAGAAGCAAGTATTTTTGTGATTAAGGAACAGTTATTATACTCAGCATTTCCTTGAGTTTCACCTTTGTTCTGTTATATCTTACTGGAATTAAGTTTAGTATTTCAGTAGCTTGTATGTTATGCGAATCCATTATTAAAGTTATTTTGGCTTTTTTTCTGTCTGTGCCATCATATACCTGTTATTTATCTCTCTTTGTATCTGTTTATGAGTGCAGGAAAATAGTCTAGATATCTGGTTGATACGTTTTAGGTTAATTGCTTTTTATACTATTGCTTAATTTTTTAAGTAATGAAAGATATTTTTCAGTAAAAAAGCTGTTGCTCTAAAAACAATGTACTTAACTTTACTTGATTCATTTATTTATGACAAAACTACATTAAGTACGAAAAATACACATAGACTTTAATAAGTTTTACTTCATGTAATGCAACTGAATGGAATTAGAGAAAAATGTGTTAAAAGTTGGTAATACTGAAAACCTAAAAACCACAAAATGCTTTGTAGTAGGTCAGCTTAACAAATAAAAATATATATACCTATCACTGGAATTATAGTCATACATTGATAACAAGATTGTAGATAAATACTTTTTGTGGATAAATATTTATTACATGGAAAGTTATAAATGCTATATTGAATAAAAAAGTAGATGTTTAAATGTCCCTACTATATCATGCCTAGTTTATATAAATAAAGTGTTATATAGGTATAGAAAAAGATAAATTATCCACATAAAGGTTTTTATCTCCAGGTGATAGGGATTAGGTGGCTTTTATTTCTTTCTCTATAATATTTCTATTTTCTATATCGGAAACTTTATTACAGTAGTTTTATAAATCTATTTTTCATAATAAATATTATAAGACATTTTTAATTTCAAAATGAAGATAATATTGTGGGTATTCTTGACTCTTAGTATTGAATAGTTACACTAAATTTCCCCTTAACTTTCTTTGTTCAAAATTGCATGATGAAAATGGACACTAGGGGGGCACCAGGGTGGCTCAGTGGGTTAAAGCCTCTGCGTTCCGCTCAGGTCATGATCTCAGGGTCCTGGGATCGAGGCCCGCTTCTCTTCCTCCCTCTCTGCCTGCTTGTAATCTCTGTCTTCAAATAAATAAATAAAATCTTAAAAAAAAAAAGAAAATGGACACTAGGTAAGAGAGGATTTTATACTAAAGAATTTTGATGATTTCAGCGTTGGGCCCAAATATTGTATGAAAATCGAGTAAAACAGAACAGACCATGTGAATAACTTCTCAGGAGGAGAAGTACTATCAAAGTTGCAAGGAAGAGAAAATCAGGAAAAGATTTTCAAAACCTGTATTACCATTATAGAAGGGGGACAAAGACAGCATTAACCAGAAGAGGAAGGATGGGATTGAACATGAATCACCTGTGTTTTGGGCAACTATATGTAACCATTTTTCTCTTTCTTACCTTGTGGATATGTTAATGCATGTACAAAACTACTGGTGTGCAGAATCCTACAAAGAATGCAATAAAACATTTATTATTAACAACCATAGAACCAAACCTGTGCACATCAGAGATGCATCATAAGATTTCTGGAGCATTTTTAAAACATTTATCATAAAACACTTACTTTACTAATGAATCTCATTTTTCCTTATTCCATATCCATATGTATTCCACATACACATATATGTACAACCAAATATATACAATCATATGTGTATGATCACTTGTGTAGTAATGAATGCTTTGACGTTCATAAACCATCACTCTTCAATTTAATATAAAATAGAAAATAGAAAAGCTATTATAACTTTGATTATTACAAAGTGTATGTCCTTAAATCAGGATTTATGAACCTTATATAACTAAACTGAAGAACGTGGAAACTAAGAAACCTGAATTCTATACTTTATTTTATTTTATTTTTTTAAAGATTTTATTTATTTATTTGACAGACAAAGATCACAAGTAGGCAGAGAGGCAGGCAGAGAGAGAGAGAGGGGGAAGCAGGCTCCCCGCTGAGCAGAGACCCGGATGTGGGGCTTGATCCCAGGGGTCTGGGATCATGACCTGAGCCGAAGGCAGAGGCTTTAACCCACTGAGCCACCCAGGCGTCCCTGAATTCTATACTTTAAATTGATACTTTTATTCATGAAGTAATGAATTTCTTAATCAAAGATATAAGCATAGTTTCCAAAAAAATGGCCAAAGAAAAGTGAATGACAAAAGTAAATAGCAGATTTTATACTAGGATACAAATATTCTGATTTGTGGTCAAGCATGTTAACCATCAAATATATGGTCTCTTTCTCAAATGCAAAGTACCATGACATTTTTAAAAAAATTTTATTTTTTCAGCGTAGCAGTATTCATTATTTTTGTACCACACCCAGTGCTCCATGCAATCTGTGCCCTCTCCAATACCCACCACCTGGATCCCCCAACCTCCCACCCCCGCCCCTTCAAAACCCTCAGATTGTTTTTCAGAGTCCATAGTCTCTCATGGTTCATCTCCCCTTCCAATTTCCCTCAACTCCCTTCTCCTCTCCATCTCCCCTTGTCTTCCATGCTATTTGTTATGCTCCACAAATAAGTGAAACCATATGATAATTGACTTTCTCTGCTTGACTTATTTCACTCAGCATAATCTCTTCCAGTCCTGTCCATGTTGCTACAAAAGTTGGCTATTCATCCCTTCTGATGGAGGCATAATACTCCATAGTGTATATGGACCACATCTTCCTTATCCATTCATCCGTTGAAGGGCATCTTAGTTCTCTCCACAGTTTGGCGACTGTGGCCATTGCTGCTATAAACATTGGGGTACAGATGGCCCTTCTTTTCACTACATCTGTATCTTTGGGGTAAATACCCAGTAGTGCAATTGCAGGGTCATAGGGAAGCTCTATTTTTAATTTCTTGAGGAATCTCCACACTGTTCTCCAAAGTGGCTGCACCAACTTGCATTCCCACCAACAGTGTAAGAGGGTTCCCCTTTCTCCACATCCTCTCCAACACATGTTGTTTCTTGTCTTGCTAATTTTGGCCATTCTAACTGGTGTAAAGTGGTATCTCAAAGTGGTTTTAATTTGAATCTCCCTGATGGCTAGTGATGATGAACATTTTTTCATGTGTCTCATAGCCATTTGTATGTCTTCATTGGAGAAGTGTCTGTTCATATCTTCTGCCCATTTTTTGATATGATTGTCTGTTTTGTGTGACAGTTTTTTAAAGATGTGTGACATTTTTTATTCTGTATCTTAATTCAGTATTGATCACCTTTGCCCTGTAACAAAAACTTTTTAAAAAGTTTTTTAGTTTTTAAAGTTTTTACTGCTACAGTAAGTAGAGATGAATACACTTAAAACATCAGAAAGACAGAAGGCATCAGCAAAGAAATAGAAAATATGAAGAAGAATTGAAAGGAAATTTTAGAATTGAAATATAAAATAATTGGTTTAATAGCAACATGAAGGTGAAAGAAGAAAGAATCCATGAATCTGTAGGTAGATGAGTAAAAGTCACCCAATTTTTGAATAGCTGAGTAAAAAAAAAAAAATGAACAGAGCCAGTGGACCTGTGAGATAGTAACAAAAAAAAGTCTGTATTATTTGGACCCAGAAAAAGAAGAGGAATGACTTGCAGAAGAATGGCCAGAAACTTCATAGATTTATAAAAGACATGAACCTACTACAGATTCAAGAAGTTCAGCAAACTCAAAACAAGAAAAACCCAAAGAAATCCAAACCCAGACACATCATAATCAAACTGCTGGAAACTAAAGTCAAAAAAGGAATCATGAAAACAACCAGAGAAAAACATCACATTGCTTAGTGGGGAACAGTGATTCAGTTGAGAGCTGATTTCTCATCAAAGACAGTAGATGAAAGGAGGAATTAAAACATTTTTCAAGTGATAAAATAGTTGTTATGTCCAGAATTCTTTATCTAGCAAAATAATTCTTTAGCTATAAAGGTGAAAAAAGATAATTCCAGATACAGGAAAACTGAGAGAATTTGCTACCAGCAGACCTGCTGTGAAAGAATTTCTAAGGGAAGATGATCAGAAAGGAGCGAGATGATACCAGAAGGAAAGTTGAAATATCAGTAATAAAAAGAAACCTAAATAGTGAATATAATAGATAATAGATTCCAGAAAAGAAACACAAGCAGATAAATTTTAAAAGAAGATAGAAGAATTTAAATGGAACACGAAAAAATGTTCAAATAATCTGAAAGAGGGCAAAAAAGAGAGGACAGAGGAATGAAACAGAGTGGGAAAAGCTAAAAACCAACTGCATTTGTATGTGGGTACCTTAATACTCTTCTCTCAGTAATTGATAGAACTGATAAACAGAAAATCAGAAAAAAAATACAGAAGAATGTACAGTATCCTCAATAAACTGGATATTAACATTTACAGAATATTCTACCTACCAACAGCTAAATACATATTCTCCTCAAATGCACATGAAACATTCACCAAGATACACTGTACCATGGGGCATACAAAACAAAACTTAACAAATTTAAAAGAATTGAAACCATAAGAAATATGTTAGTATGTTCTATGACAATTAAAGAATTTAATTAGAAATAAATAACAGGAAAATCTTTGATCATTTGGAATTAAAACAATGCATTTCTAAGTGATCTGCAAGTCAAAAGAAGTCTCTAGAGAAGTTAGAAAATACTTGGATTGATAATACAACCTATCTTATTTATGAACTGCAGCTGAAGCAGTACTTTGGTGGAAATTTACAGCATTTAAATACTTATAAGGGGTGCCTGGGTGGCTCAGTCAGTTAGGTCTCTGCCTTTGGCTCAGGTCATGGTCTCAGGGTCCTGGGATCGAGCCCTGCATCAGGCTCTCTGCTCAGCGGGGAGCCTGCTTCGTTCCCTCTCTCTCTGCCTGTTTCTCTGCCTGCTTGTGATCTCTGTCTGTCAAATAAATAAATAAAATCTTTTAAAAATTAATAAATACTTATAAAAGAGGAAAGATCTGAAATCAGTGACCTAAGGATTTCAGTCTTATGAAACTGGACAAAGAGAGCAAAAAAAAGAAAAAACCCAAAGCACTGAGAAGGAAGGAAATAATAGAGCTAAGGGGAAGGATCAATAAAATTAAAAACAGTAGAATCAAATAAATGATACTGTAAAAAAATCAATAAAATTGTTAAACTGCACTAAGACTCACTAAAAGTAAAAGACACATATTACCAATACCAGAAATGGAAAAGTAGTTCTAATTATAGACTTGACATACATTAAAGGATAATATACATGTGATCAAGTGGTATTTATTCTGTTTATGCAAGGATAGTTCAACATCTGCAAATCAGTAAGTTTGATACTCTATATTAGCATAAGATAAAAATCCTACATTCATCCCTATCGAAAAAGCATTTAACAGAGTTTAACATCATTTCATAATAAAAAGCTCTAAACAAAATGTATATAGAAGTAACATATTTCAACATAATAAAGGTCATATATAAGAAGCCACAGTTAACACCATACTTAACAGTGAAAAGCGGAGAGCTTTTCCTCTAAGATGAGGAACCAGACTGTGACATCCACTGTTACTACTTTTGTTTACTAAAAGTCCTATCCAGGGAAATTAGGCAAGAAAATGAAAAAGCCATCCAATTTCTAAAATAAGTTTTAAATTGTCTGTGTTTGGAGATGAAATGGTATTATTTATAAAATCCCCAAGACTCTACCAAAAGATTGTTAGAACTAATAAACTAATTCAGTAAAGTTTCAGGATACATGATACAAAATTGATACAAAACATCAGTTGTGTTTTTATACACCAACAATGAATTATTAAAATGAGAAATTACCAGTCCCATTTACAATAGCATCAGAAAGAATAAAATAGGTATAAATTTAACCAGGGATGTGATCAAAAGATCTGTACACTGAAAACTAGAAGACAATGATGAAGGAGACTGAAGAAGAAATAAATAAATAAAAAGATATTCCATGGTCACAGATTGGAAGAATTAACATTGTTAAAATTTCTATGTTACCCAAAGGAATCACCAATACCTTTAAAAAAAAAAGATTTTATTTATTTTATTATTTGAGAGATAGTATGAGAAGGGAAGGGTTAGGGGGAGAAGCAGACTCCCCGCTGAGCAGGGAGCCTGATGCAGGACTCAAACCTGGGACTCTAGGACCCTGACCTGGGACAAAGGCAGTCACCCAACCAACTGAGCCACACAGCTGCCCTCAAATGCAATTCCTATTCACATTCCAAAGACTTTTTTTCACAGGGATAGAAAAAATAATCTTCAGATTTGTGTGGAACCACAAAAGACTTTGAATAGCCAAAGCAATCTTGACAAAGAAGAACAAAGCTGGAGATACCATACATTCTGATTTCAAACTATCTTATAAAGCAATAGTAATAAAAAATGGATGCTATTTCCTAAAAACAGGCATAGATCAGTGGAACAGAATTGAAAGTGGAGAAATAAACCCATGCTTATGTAGTTAATTAATTTAGAACAAAAGAGCCAAGAGTATACAGTGGGAGAAAAGATAGGGTATTCAGTAAATGGTGTTGGGAAAACAGAATGCCCACATGCAAAAGAATCAAACTGGACCCCTATCTTACACCATACACAAAAATCAACTCAGAATGGATTAAAGAACAAAAGACCTAAAACCATAAATCTCTTAGTAGAAAACGGTAAGCTCTTAGACATTGTTCTTCTTTTTTTTAAAGATTTTATTTATTTATTTGCCAGATAGAGATCACAAGTAGGCAGAGAGGCAGGCAGAGAGAGAGGAGGAAGCAGGCTCCCAGCTGAGCAGAGAGCTGGATGTGGGGACCCTGGGATCATGACTGGAGCTGAAGGCAGAGGCTTTAACCCACTGAGCCACCCAGGAGCCCCAGACATTGCTCTTAATAATGATTTTTTTTAAAATTTGGCACCAGAGTATAAGCAGTCAAATCAAAACTAAAGAATTGGGACTATATCACACTAAAGATCTTTTGTACAGCAGAGCAAATCAAAAACAAAATGAAAAGGCTACCTATGAAATATTTGTAAGTCACGTATCTGACGAAGAGTCAATATCCAAAATCTCAACTGAACTACAACTCAGTAGCAAAAAACAAAGTAACTCAATTTTTAAAATGGGCAAAAGACCTGAATAGGTCTTTTTAAAAAAAGATTTTATCTTTTTGCCAGAGAGAGAAAGTGAGATATCACAAGAGTACAAGCAAGGGGAGTGGCAGGCAGAGGGAGAAACAGGCTCCCTGCCAAGGAAGGAGCCCAATGCAGAGCCTGATGTGGGAGTCGATCCCAGGACCCTGGAATCATGATCTGAGCTGAAGGCAGATGCTTAACCAATGAAGCTACCGAGGCATCCCAACCTGAACAGATATTTTTCTAAAGAAGACATACAAATGGACAACAGGTTCAAAAAAATGTCTTCAACATTACTAGTCTCCAGGGAAATGCAAATCAAAACCACCGTGAGACATTGCCTTCACTTGTTAGCATGGCTATTATAAGAAAGACGAGACAACAGATGCTGCTTTAGGATATGGTAAAAAAAGGAACACTTGAGTACTTCTGGTGGTAATGTAAATTGGTGCATTCACTATGGAAAACAGTATGGAGGTTCCTGAAGAAGTTAAGACTACCATATGACCCAACAATCCCACTTCTGGGCATATATCTGAAGAAAATAAAATCATTATGCTAAGTGAAATAAGCCAGACAGAAAAAAAGACAAATACTGCATAATAGCCTTTAGATACAGAATCTTTAAAAAAGAAAAAAAAGTTGAAACTCATTGAAACAGAGAGTAGAAAGCTATTACTAGGGGCTGGGGAAAAAATAGGGAGAGGTTAGTAGAAGGGTACAAACTTTTAGGTATAAAATGAGTAAGTTCTGAGTATCTAATTTATACCATGGTGACTATAGTTGGTAACACTGTTTTGTATAATTGAAATTTTCTAAGACAGTGGAACTTAAATGTTCCCACCCCCCAAAAAAAGTAAATTAAAAAATAAAATACATAAAGTGATGGATGTGTTAACCTGATTATGGGAATCCTTTCTTTTTTTTTTTTTTAAAGATTTTATTTATTTATTTGACAGAGAGAAATCACAAGTAGATGGAGAGGCAGGCAGAGAGAGAGAGAGAGGGAAGCAGGCTCTCTGCTGAGCAGAGAACCCGATGCGGGACTCGATCCCAGGACTCTGAGATCATGACCTGAGCCGAAGGCAGCGGCTTAACCCACTGAGCCACCCAGGCGCCCCTATGGGAATCCTTTCAAACGTATTATATATATCAAGTTATTATGTTGTGTGCTTTACATTATCTTAGAATTTTGTCAACTATACTTCAGTAAAGCTGAAAAACAAGCAAAAGGATAACAATACTATGAACAGTTCTCCAGACATTTCCAATAATTTAAATTAGAGAATTCTCAAACTCACAAACTATCAACATTTGTTGAAGAAGTAGATTATTTGAATAATTTCTTAATTATTGAAGAGATTGAAGGTATAGTTAAATTCTTCAAAATATACATGCCCCAATGGTTCTATTGTCAAACTCTACCAAACATTTAAGGAAGAAATAACACTAACTCTACATAATGTTCTTCAGAAAACTGAAGAGGAGAGAACATTCCCAAATTCATTTTATGAGACTAGCAAGACCCTGATATCAAAACCATACAAAGAAAACACAAAAAAATAAAATTGCAAAGCAATATCCATCATGACCAGAGAACTAAAACTCCATGACAAAATATTAGCAGAAAAATCCACCAACATATAAAAAGAATAATAGAGGACAATAAAGTGGGGGTGAATTTCAAGTGTGCAAGTCTGCTTTAATATTTGAAAATCAATAAAATTCAACGATATTAACAATCTAAATAAAAAAAAAATCCATTATATCAACTGACAAAATTCGACAACCATCATGAGATAACTCCCCAGCAAATCAGAAATAGAGGGAAATGTCCTGGTAAAGGGCAGCTGCAAAACATTCAGAGATAACGTTACTTGCTGATGAAAGGCTGAGCCCTTTTTCCCAAAGATCAGAAAAAAGACAAAGATGTCCATCCTCACTGCTGTTTAACACTGTACTGGAAGTTCTGGATAGTTCCCAAACAGCATGATTGTTCATGGAAAATATCCTACTATCTACAAAACTTCCCTGGAACTAGTAAATGGGTTTGAGGTCACAGGATACCAGGTAAAAACACAAAAATCAATTACAGTTCTATGTACTACCAAAGAACAATGGGAAATTGAAACAATAATTTTAATATTTGCAAAAAATGAAATGCACAAGCATAAATCTAATGAAACATCTAAAGGAAATGTCTGATGAAAACAACAAAATGCTGATCAGGGAAATCAAAGACCTAAATAACTGGAGAGATACACTGTGTCCATAGATTAGAAGATTCAATATAGCAGCAATTGCGATTTTCCCTATATTGGTCTATATATTTACCACAACCCCGTCAAAAATTCCAACAGGAATTTTTTGTATATGTATTGTTTAACTGTTGCTGTATACCAAATTATCTCAAAATGTAGTAACTTAGAGCAGTGTATGCTTATTATCTCCCAATTTGTACAAGTCAAGAATCTGGACATGGGTTATACAGCTTATCTTTTTAAAAAAATCTTTATTTTTTCAGTGTTCTAAGATTCATTGTTTATGTACCACACCCAGTGCTCCATGCAATATACGGCTTCTCTTTAACTGGTCTGTCAGAGGCTGCAATTGAGGTATAGGCCTGGCTTCTTGTCATATGAAGTCTTGACTAGGGAAGGATCCATTCCAAGTTCATGTGATGATTAGCAAGATTCTGTTCCTTATGGACTCACAGACTAAGGGCCTCAGCTCCTTTGTAGTTTTTGCTTGGAGGCTATCTTCTGTTCTTTACCATGTGGGCGTCTCCAACAAGACAACTTGTTTCCTCAACCCTGGAAAGAGACTGAGTCACTTCACTAAGGCTGGTAACTGATTTCAGGGAAGGGTGATAGAAGGTCTTGAAAGGTAGGGTGGCCAGGTAAGGCTCCCCTGAGTGAGTGGTTTTAGAGTAATGGTCTGAGGGAGCAGAAGAAGTGACCCAAGTGTCTCCTTGCAGGAAGAAGTTTTCAGGCGCAGGGAATGGCAGGTGCAGAGGTCTGAAGTGGAAGTATGTCTGAAGGTTTGGGGCAGAGCAGGCTGAAATGACAGGAGCAGAGTAAGTAACAGGGAGGGAGGAGACGTGTAGAGAGGGGCAGGTAATGACGGCAAATTGGCTGGATGAATGGGGTCAACAAATCAATAGAAAAACTTCGATCATCTTTTATAGTGTATGTTAATGGTTTTTAATTTTTTTAAAGACCTTATTTATTTATTTGACAGAGAGAACACAAGTAGGCAGAGAGGCAGGCAGAGAGAGAGGAAGAAGCAGGCTCCCCGCTGAGCAGAGAGCCCGATGTGGGACTCGATCCCAGGACCTTGGGATCACGATCTGAGCTGAAGGCAGAGGCTTAACCCACTGAGCTACCCAGGTGCCCAATGGTTTTTAATTTTTCACAGAGTAAATTATTTTTGTTTCTACCTTGATTTGTGTGCAGTTTTACTCTGTTAGTTGAGCTTGGTTCATATTGCAAATGGTGTCATTATTCCTTAGTTGCTCATCATCATTTTTAGCAACTCAAGTTAGTTGTTAAATTGTTTATTAGTTTTTCACTGTGGAAAAATCTTATTTTGCATCCATGTTTCCAACACTGCCATTCTAGTTTCCGAACTCTTTGATGATTCCCCAGTTTGCTCTTCCATTGTACAGTCCTGGGCAGGACTTGAAACTGTATTAGAAATCTGACTTGAGATTATACATAATGACCAAGGTATTCTATTGGAAGTTTGAGGAACACAAAATTAAAGCCCATGTATTTTCAGTTATAAACAAAAGCCTCAGGACGCTTGGGTAGCTCAGTCTGTTAAGCATCTGCCTTCAGCTCAGTCATGATCTTAGGGTCCTGGGATTGAGCCCCACATTTGAGGTAGGGGGTTCCTGCTCAGCAAGGAGCCTGCTTCTCCCTCTGCCTGTCACTACCCTTGCTTGTGCTCTCGCTCGCTCTCTGTCTCTGACAAATAAATAAAATCTTAAAAAAAAAGCCTGAATGTTTCTAACAAAGAGGACATTTGACCAGTTTGGAGGATAGTTAATTCTTGAATTTTTATTATCGAAATATGGTTGAAGGACAGTTAATTTTTAATTGATACTCATCTCTTGAAATTGCTACCTAGGGTAAAAGCAGCACACTGATTCTCTCATTTGAACTTCTCAGGGACAGAATATTAGTTTTTTTCTCTGCTCTCCTTGCAGACTTAATGCTGAATATTTATGATTTTTTTAATACATGGAACTCCCTAAACATAGCTGAAAAAAAATCAGAATGTTAAGAGATGATCCAAATTGCAAATCTTTTTCAGATGTTTCCCAAAAAAGTTTTAGTATATGAATAATGATGTGCAATATAGAAACCATTTATTTCACTAAGCACTAAAACAACACATGTCATGAAGATAAAGTTATACTTTCCCATCTTCCGTAGCTGGAACAAAGTCTTGAATGAACTTATGGGCATGTCTGTTCATTGCCAAGGAAGAAGGGGGAACTTATTCTTTGCAGCTGTACATACTAGACCACGAAATTGAGTAACACCACACTGGAGGGGAGAGGAAATCCTTACAGATCTATTTAGTGTATTCATCTTCCTCTCTTCAGACTGTCCCATGCTGAGTCTATGTTAGACAGATAAGAGCGTTATCTTATTTTCAAATGCCTACTTCTTTTCCTAGGAAAAATTTCTCCATGGGCAGAGCATTGCCCCTGTATCAGTGAATAAGCCTACCTTGGTGGCTGCTTGAGAGGGAATGTTTTCTCCTTGGGAATTCAGATCGATAAAATCAATGTGTCAAGTAGATTTTCACTAAATGACAAAAGAAAATACAGGGTTGTACATATAATTGCCTGCTAATATCATATATGTATATACGTGTACAACATTGATTTTATACATAGAGAGATGGGTGGATTGATTTGAAGATAATGCCTCATGGAACTGTAGAGGCTTGGCAAATCTCTGATGAGATAGGCCAGTAGGCTAGAGACCCAGGAAATAGTTGCAGTTGAGTCCAAAGGAATTGGGTTGGCAGAATTCCTTCTTGCTTGAGGGTCATCGGGTCTTTGTTCTCTTAAGCCCCTCACTTAGTGGATGAGGCCCACTCACCTCTTTATTTTTTCAGAGTCTATTGAATCAAAGAGTCAATCTGATAAAAAAAAAAAACACAGAAATAAGCAGAATAATGTTTGACCAAGTATTTGGGCACTATGGCCCAGCCAAGTTGACAAACACACAAAATTAACCATCAAAGGTTATTAATAATTTTCCTTAAATTTTTCATTAGCATTACTTATATTCTCATAAAACCTATTAGATTAATTTTTCCCTCTTGTTTGTTTACTTAATAAGTCCTCAAGAGTTTTAAAAATATTTTTTAAATAAGAGCATATTGGTTAAACATTGAAAGCATATAATATAAAAGTGAGTAAAAAGAATGTCTCCAAAAATCCAGATGAGAATGCAGTAGAGAGATATTTGTGATTTACAAAGTACATTTTATGTTGATATGCTACAGATTCTAGTCCTAAATAATGCCATGAAACTATTTCTAGCCCTTTCCAAGGCTGCTGCCAGCGCTAAATGTGATGATGGACACTCAAGGGAACTCTCTTGGTTGGAAATTTATTAGAATTTAACAATTACTTCTGAGGGGTACTTTTTTTTTTGTGGGACCCAGGACTGAAGTGGACCCATGTGTGATACCTGATGATAGTTTTTCAGAGAAGCCTTGAGAAAAACCAGTCTGAAGATGTTCCATAGTTAGATTCTCATCTCCTTGTGACATTTCATCATAAAAGTATCCTAGAATCAGGCCCAGGCATGGTTAGTGGCCAGTAATAGCTGCATATAAATAGTCAATTATATAGAAGGGATGATTCAAATGGCTTATCCCCAGGAGGAATAAATTTGGAGATGAGAAAAGAACAATGCCTAGATATTCTTTGTGTAAGAAATTGAGAAGTGACCCACAAAGCAATATCAAGCTGGCCTCCAGAGAGCTTACTGCTTGCTATAAATTGCCTAAAATTTAAAATGTTAATGTATATGTTACTTTTTGGGTTTCTTCCTTCATGCAATGAATAGCTAATAGTTGCATTAATAAAGAAGGAAAGAATATTATACATTGTGGGCAAAATTGTACTGATTTTCCCTCTTATGCCAGGTTTGTATTTACTAATTCATTTATATGTGCAGACACTATTAAGATGAAATTTATCGGGGGGTTGCATTTTTTTTCTTACCGGTCCTATGCATTTAAGAAAATCATATGAATGTAATTTATGTACAAATGGAAATAATGCAACTCGTCCTGTAGAGCGATAGTTCTCAAAATTCAAAGTCATGTGCAGGGTTTGTTCCAACACAGATAGCTGGACCTATGAACAACATTTCTCATCCAGTAGGTTTGGGGGTGGAGTCTAAAATTCAGAATCTTAAGCATTTTCCTTTTGATTCTGGTGCTGCTGTTTCTAGGAGTATAGTTTGAGAACCAGAGCGGGGGGTTTTACACATTGAGGTTTGCAAGCTTTTGACCTTGAAGGAATTCTACCAGTGAAGAATAATAAGTTCTCCTTTTTTGAAAAAGATCTTATTGGTAGGGGAAGCAGATTTTTAGGTTATTAATGCAAGGTGGTAAATTATTATTATGCATATCATATTTAGATATGTTTTCAAATTTTCAGCTTGAAAGTTTAGATTTGATACTTTCCTGTCACCAAATAATGATGTTCTTAAAAAAAAACTTGTACTACCTTCCACCCAAGACATTTGACACTTATTTATCCACAAGTAGTAACTGTTGTAAATATACCCCAACTATCTATACATATATTTTCATATCTTTTATATATAAGAAAATATATACCAAAAATATATACATATATATTTTAATAACATGTGAAGCTGTGGTTGCCTTCCCTATAGCTCCTTGTTAATAAATTATCCGCATCCCCTGGGAAATGAATAGTCCTGGGCTCTGCCCCAGATTGCCTAAATTCAAATCTGCATTTTAACAAGATTTTTTGATTCTTCATTTCCACATCAAAGTTTGGGAAGTTAAGCTCTAGGAATAATTTCTTAACAAATAAAACTGGTTCTTTCAATGCAAAAGCAGAAACTTTTTGAAGCACACAATATTGTACAACTGTGGGCAGACAGGCAAGCTGGAGGTACCAGACCTAATAAGGGTTATAGCTGGGAGGCAGGAAAGCTCTGAGCTGTTGACCACTCTGACTTTGTTCATGCTGAGTTTTTCTATTTGGGTAAAAGAAACCCATTAATTAAATAGCCTTGGATTCTAAACAACAGGGAGAAAAATCAATTAGAACACCTTGGAGAGTGAGATAGTATTGGAAAAATTTATTATCAGATTTGAAGCATATCTTGAGATGGAAAGTTAGATATGACCTCTCCATGTCACCAAGTAACAAGGCTCAAAAAATACTCATGGGGAACCTACAGCTTTTACCCAAGCCCCTTGACACTTTTTAATGTAGAGATAGTAGCTGTCCTAAGTAGGCCTTGATTTCTTTGAGCCAAAGAAAAATGCACAAACTGGCCAGGGCAAATGAGAGGTAAACAAGTTCAGCAGTGTTTTTCCATCATTTGTTTTTGCCACTCTTTCTTATGTTCTGGTGGCTTCTGGATTAAATGTGGATCGTGCGGGACGCCTGGGTGGCTCAGTTGGTTAAGCAGCTGCCTTCAGCTCAGGTCATGATCCCAGCGTCCTAGGATCGAGTCCCACATCGGGCTCCTTGCTCGGCAGGGAGCCTGCTTCTCCCTCTGCCTCTGCCTGCCTCTCTGTCTGCCTGTGCTTGCTCGCTCTCTCTCCCTCTATCACTGGCAAATAAATAAATAAGAAATCTTAAAAAAAAATTTAAATGTGGATCGTGCAATAATAGTTAATAGAAATCACACCATTTGCCTCATTGGAAATTTCATTTCAGAGTAGCTTATTTTCAAGTCCTGAGAGATTATCAAGAGTAGCTTCATAAAGCTTCTGTGCAATAAAGACATCCTCTTACTATCTCCTGACTTCTCCTGCACTCCAGTAACCCTTTCTTCAACCTGTAGTTAGCTGGATCCTCTAAAAACATAAGTTATAACATGTCTTTCCTCTGCTCAATACCCTCCATGGACTTTCCATCGCACTTAGAACAAGATTCAGAATCTTTATGGTGACCTCCAAGGTTATTACCCAGGCCCTGGTCACTTCTATCACTCTTGCTCTTTTTTCTTCCCTCACATTGCCCTTGTTCTGCTCAGCTGATAGTGTGCTAGAGCCTCAGGGTCTTTGCACATACTTCCTTCAGTGTGGCTCTCTTCCTCAATTCTTCTATATTTCTGCTCCAGTTGCTTACCTGATGGGATTTTTATGGCCACACAGTGGGAAATTGTGCCCTCTATTTTTGTAATCCCCTTAAACTTTGTTTTATTAATCCTGACACAGTAGTAAATAACGTTTGCTTGTTGTTTCTCTCTGCCATCACTGGAAAAGCTGTGTCTGTTTTGCTTCTCATTTTAATTCTATGCCTGGCACATTGAAAGGGTTCAGTAAATATTTATTGACTCAGTTACATAACTCAGTCAACTCATTGTTCTGTTTAAGTACTCAAGTGATTTCTTTTTGACAGATCATAGTTCAATGAAGAATATTTGAGTCGTAGTGGGCTCTTGTTTCCCCTGGGCTCTTGTTTCCCCTTCTGTTTGAGGGCAGGACCACAGGAAGACAACTACTCTTTCTTGAGTATTGCTTCTTACATTTATTACCTCATTATTTTTATTCACAGCAATCTTGTGAAGAAGGCATTTTTGTCTCCATTTCATAAATGAGTTAATGGAGTGGAGACTTAGAGAGTTTAAATTGTTTATCCAACACATAGAGCACACACATAAAGTGTTACTCTATAGAGTAAATGACACCACAGAGAAAATGAAACATAAGGCATAGATGGCAAGAAGATGCTAGCAACCTTTATAATGGACAAAGGATTAATATGCAGAATCAGTACACAACACTTACAAACCAACTAGCAAAAGATAGATGGCCCCATAGAAAATGGAGTAAGGGCTATGAACAGGCAATTTCCAAGAGTGCTAAATGGCTGATAAAAGATGATGTTTTGGGCACCTGGGTGGCTCAGTTGGTTAAGTGACTGCTTTCAGCTCAGGTCGTGATCCTGGAGTCCTGGCATGGAGTCCTACCTCAGGCTCCCTGGTCGGCAGGGAGTCTGCTTCTCCCACTGACCTCTCTCCTTTCATTCTCTCTCTGTCTAAAATAAATAAATAAAATCTTAAAAAAAAGATGATATTTCACCTGACAAGTAATTAGGAAATTTCAAATTAAAACAAAATACATTTCACACTCATCAGACCAGTGAAAGTTAGAAAGTGTAACAATATCAATGGTGGGGAAACAGGAATGCACCTATTAAACTGCTGGTGGGAGTATAAATTGGTTTAACCACTTTGAAGACTTATTTGGTAATACCTAGTAATGGTGAAACTGTGCATACTTGATGACCCAGTGATTGCTCCTCTAGGTATGTATCCAGGGTGATACTCAAAATATTTAATAACCGCTATCATGGGTAGAAGCCAATCAGAATAAACATATTGCAAATGACTGGCATGGTCATACTGTTATATTTCTTTTGAATATCACTCCTGTATATGCCTTAAAGAAACTCCTACACACATGAATAGAGACATGTGTAAGAATATTCATTACAGCATTTTTTGTGATACAAAAAATATCCTGAAAATAACTTTTCACATAATCATAGAATGGCATGCTATTCAGCAATTTAAATGAATGAACCATATCTACATAAATCGGCTTTGTTAAATTTCACTACATAATGAGAAAATTCAAAAGAATTCCTATGGTATGATACCATTTCTGTAAAATTTAAAGCACTTGAAATAATACTAGATATAGATGTTTATGGACACATGTACAAGTAGTAAACATATAAAATACACATGGGAAAGATATGCTCCAAATTCAAGAGCCTATCCCTGGAGTGCAATGAAGGGAAATAGGTTAAGGTAGGAGAAGTTAAGCCTTCCCTATCATCTTTCATTTCCTAACAAAATTAGTATGGCCGAATATTAACATTTGCTAAATTTAGGTATAGATGTCTGTTTTTTTTTTTAAATTTGCATGTATGCTTCATTACTTTTTAAAAAGGAAGAGGAACATAAGGAATAACATGGAGGACTTTAGCAGAAGGAAAGGAAAAATGAAGTGGGGTAAATTGTAGGGGGAGATGAACCATGAGAGACTGTGGACTCTGAGAAACAAAAAGGTTGTAGAGGGGAGGAGGTGTGGGGATGGGTAAGCCTGGTTGTGGGTATTAAGGAGGGCACGATTGTATGGAGCACTGGGTGTGGTACATAAACAATGAATCTTGGAACACTGAAAAAATTAAATAAAATTTAAAAACAGGAATTTAACATGGCGGCACTTATATTCGATCCATATCTCTTTGTTTTCAAAGCCAAAGAGTTTTTCATTACCAAAGTTCCAGAATAGAGACCCTTGCCCTACCTCACAGATAGAGCTTTTTCTTACCAGTACTGTCAGCAGCATGGTTAGACTCCAGTGTCATGATGGTTATTTGTTTAGTGATCATATCCCTGGAAGCCCCTGATCTATCTTAGGCCACATGATGTGATGCTTGAGGAGTACGACGGTCAAATGGTGGGATTTCTGGCAGAATAATGAATGTTTTCTTTGCACACTCCTGAGATTAATTAGGGCACAGGTGTTGGACTGAGCTGTGTATACTTGTCAGAGATCCCTATTTGAGAAGTGCTGGCATCGCTATGAGCCCAGAGTGTTGTGCATGCACATTTTTCTCCTCACTGTGCCAGTGAGGATGGAGGATGGCGATATGATGGAGGACTTCCAGCCATTTTGTGAGGTCCAGCTAGTTGCTCTTTCCCTGCCTCTTAGATTTTGCCCAGGAGCACAAGAATTTTATTTTGGTCTGGGATTTCTCCACCAGCTCATGGCTGTGGGGCTCAAGAGGCACCATTGTTTGCCATGAAAACCTGCAGATGAAGGTTTCTGAATAAAAAACAGGCCCAGATGCCAGTGAGAGAAACCATTTGCATTGGCAATCAAAGCATGTAAAGCAAGTGGCCTGGACCATTTCTTCTTTACTTGACACAAAATTATGGTGGAGTTAGGGACTTCTGGGGTTTAGAGTAGGAATTGACAGGATGTGTATAAACCCTTGTGTGGGGTTGGGTGGGAGAAATGAGATGTTGGTCAAAGGGTACAACTTCACAGATAAATTATGAGGATCTAATGCATAGCATGGTAATTACAGTTAATAATGTATTATATACTTTAAAGTTACTAAGAAAGCAAATCTTAAATGTTCTCACCACAAAAAGAAATGGTAGTTGTGTGACATGAAGGAAGTGTGAGCTATCTTATGGTGCTGATCGTTTTGCAGCATATACATATATCAGGTCATCATGTTGTCCACCTTAAAATTATACGATGTTGTGTGTCAATTAAATCTCAATAAAGTTAGGGAAAAAAACCGTTAAATCCTGGCTCTGCCATAATATCTGGTATGATTGAATATTTCAAAGACATAAAGGAGCTATATACGTGAGAGCAAAAAAAATACTTGGCAAAAAAAATTTCATGAAACCATTCCTCTGACCCCACCAATTTTGCCTTTGAATCATCATTCCTTCAGTAGTTTAGTCCATATTTAACCACATAGTTTATTTACTTTCTTTTCAAGTTTCTTTGACCTCAAGGGATACTATGTACAATCTTAAGATTTATTTTTTCTGGCACATCCAATGTTGTACTCTAAGGTATTTTCTGAAGCAGCCGATGTGATTAATATTTATTCAGTTTCCTATGTGGATTACTTAAATCTCAGCATAGCAAACTGATACATTGAGATAACACATAAATAATAAATGAATGAGATATGATAATGAGTTAGATCTGTGGTAAATAAGAAAAAAAAATCTGTATTATATATCAGAGTTACCCTAAATCAGTTTCTTTGTGGTTTAGGATGATATAAAAAGTAGATAGTGCCAAGAAATACTTTGTCTTACCTAAATCACAAGTGTAACACCGAACAGATATTTTTAGTGCTAACTGTTAATATCTAAATATGATAATGAAACTAAGTTTCATGTGAAAGTGTTCGGGGCAGATAAACTTAAATGATAAAGGTTGTCTTATTTTAGACATGAACATTTATTAATTGAACCATTTCAGATTTTGCAAAGAATAGGCTTGGGAAATTATGATATAAATATTAGTGTGAATACTGCCCTTGGAAAATGGTTATTAAAATTCATCAGAAGTACAAAAAAAATTCATCAGAAGTAGATATTGCTCATCAGATGATCTTATCAAAGTTTGCAGAAATGGAATGGGTAATATAAGTGATAAATAACAATGGATATATGAATATCCATTGTATATTCTAGGTAGGATGAAATTTCTCCCATTTTAAAGAAATGTCTAAAATGATCTTTGGTGGTCTCTGCATGAAAACTAGCTGGATCTATAAAATGCTAGATACACTGAAGTTTCTTTATAAGAAAACAGCTTAATGCTGTAGTCACTAAGATCCCTTTTCTGTGAAGTTTGCCTCCCCTCTAATACAGGGATGAGGTCCTAGCAACTATGTTTTTGTTAGAGGACCCTATTACTACCAGTCCTCCCACCCACACCTTTTGGCTGGGCCATCAGTGAACACGTGATCCAAATTGCACCAATCAGATCTTCTTCTACAGAGAGATAAGCCTGGAGTCTAGCTCAGTCTAGAATATTGTTAAGAACAGATGTCATGTAAATGAATCTTTGTCCCTCATCTATGGGAACAGTAAATCAAGTTTACTCTGCATATTATGTATGATGTTCGGAGTTCTAAATGACAGAGTGAGGTCTTGAGGATGTGGTGGTCTGGTGCAAGGCTGTGTGTTCTCAGCAAAACTGGCCACACACACACATACGCACACGTAAGTACATACTATAGAATTTAGGGGACAGGTAAGGAGGGGACTCTTTCCCAGAAGCTGAAAGCTTCCTTTTATACTCTGATCCGTGAGAGTCATGTTGAAGTAGTTTGTTATATGGCACCTCATGGGAAGGCACTGTAATGAACAAGGGTGTGTGTCATAGGAAAGGCCTACACACAGAACAAAAACAGAAATACATACAGACATATGACAAGGGCACATTTATTGATCCAAGAGAAAATTAAAACACTCATGTAGAATAGCATATGGGTCCTCATAGAACACAATCCTAAAAAGCAATTAGTTCAGGCTTCAAAGGGATTTTGCTGAATATGAAAAATGGGTTCCAATTGAAATTTTAATTAGGACCCCAAAACACATCAGTACACTAACTGCTGAAAGTTCACCACAAATTGCAAGCTTTGGATGATGGGTTGGACTTTATTTAAGCTGAGTAAACATCATTGCAGGCATTTTACCCAATTGGAAGGGATTGTAGAAAACAGAAGTTTGCAGCTAGAGATGGGACCAAAAGAGTGACATTTACATGTGGTGGTAAGCAGTATTGGGCTTTTAGTATTGTGTGTGGGTTAGGTGTGAGGACATTTCAAAGACTATGGTAGTTTCGTGGACTTGAATGACACTGAACAGCTTCAGCAGAATTTGGGAAGCAAAATGGATGAGTCAGCATAAAGAGAGAGGACCAGTTCTTCCATCTTTCCACTAAATTATAGATTTTTTCCAATCAATACACTAAGAAATCCTGAATTACCATTTTTTTATTAAGGGAAGTGCACTTGGGTTACAGGAAGGGAGGGGAGAGGGAGAGAACTGTTTTGCTGACTTTCTCAATATTCTGTTAGAAAATATTTGCTCTTGACTTTTTAAAAATTGGGTTTTCAAGCTCATGTCCAAAAACAAAGATGGCCCATCAGTTCCTGTCTCCTTTTTCCCCTTCTGTCTGGAAAAAAAAAAATTAAATTTCTTGTGTCCGAGAGAAGATTCCTATTGCTTTTGACTATGTATCTCAATTAGGTAGAGTTATTCACCCTGAGCCCCTCTGTGTTGTTGATTGCAAGGAATTCTGTGGTTGACTACATTTCAGATCTGTCAGAGCCAATGATGTACTCCGGGTGCAGCCAAGTGTGAATGCTGTTAAAGCTATTGGTTCAGATGACCTTGATATTGGGTCTTTTCATGACTGCTGCTCAAGTTTTCTCCCCTGCTGGTTTCTCACCTCTTTCTCTAATTGATGCTGACCGTTCAAAACCTGGGATTGTTTGATGTGTTTCCCATTTTTCGTAACATTATATCAGTTCCTATAGAATCCCGTGTTTGTAATGTCCCCATTAAATAGCCATCCAGAGGAGGGATTTAAGTTGCTTGTCATAGTCAACTCTCATCCTAGTAAAGTATCCCTCATTGGAGCCTTTTGGAAATAATGGAAAATTTACTGCCTCAACACAAGGTGTGTTATAACCATTTTCCCAGTGTATCAGTTAAGATGATTTGGACTGCTGGTAATATAATTAAAGACTTAAATAATAGAGACATTTATTTCATATATGAAGTTCAGAGGTAGGAGATTCCTGGGTGTATTTGCTGATCCATTGTTTATTGGCTGATAGCACCTATGAAAGGTACAGAGGAAACAGATCAGGAGTAGTAGAGACATCCTTGTGACCACAGCTCACATCTGATACGTGTGAAAGGAGGGGCAAGGGAAGAAGAATTAGGTAGCAAGAGCATTAGAATACACTGAGGCTCTGAGAAATCCAGAAGCAGCCTAACAGGGAGTTCTAGAAATAGTGTCCACAGAACAGTCCCATGTTGGGCAGAATGACTGAGACCCCGTGTCCCACTCTGCTCAGTGAGTGAATGGCTATTGAAGAGCTTGACCTCACCTCAGTTGCTGCCATGGATTGTTTACAGCCAGGGGTTGGTCAGCTTCCTGTGCTCCATGCAACTGAGCAGTAAGCTCTTTCTGTAACAGAGATCTGAGGGCCATCTCTCGAAGGCTGGCACGCCGACTTTAATTCTGCAGCACAGTGATGCCATACAGGATTCAGGTGCTTTCCACATCTATGTTCTGTCATGCCTAGCATATTGGTGGTCTTCAGATTTACTTCATCATTGTCTAAAATGACTGTTAAAACCTCATGTCTTCACACAGGTACATAAGCAGAAAGGAGAGCTTATCCTTGCATGCTTGTGTCTTAGGGAAGGAAGATCTTTCTTTAAAGCAGCCAAGCCCATTTTCCTGTCAGTCCCATAGGCCAGGTTTGAGTCTCATGCCTATGCTGAAGCTACAATGGAGAGTAGGCTGTTCTTTTCTTTTTTTCCTAGCTTTTTTTTTTTTTAAGACACATTTATTCAGCGTCATGATCAGACTATTACATTTAGCAATCAACAGCATGGGTGCAAAAAAAAAAAATCTACATTAAAACCCTTTGTTGGAATGCTTTACACTTTCCACAGAACAGAAACTAAAATAACATGTTATACAATTAGTCACAAATACAGTCCTCGAGTTTTTTTTCCCATACACATGAGTATTGTCTAAAACATGTCTTCTTTGTAGCAGCTAGGCCCTGCCACCACTGTGCTTGGCTGAGTTCACAAATCTGTTGTAACCTGTAGCTTCCCTGTCACTTCTCTGGCTCTCCTCTTCTGCTAAGCTTTGTTTCCTGGCAGTAATTAAAACTTCTGCCACTGCCATAGCTGCTGCTGCTGCTGGAACCACCATATCCACCTTGGTTTTGTGGTTTGGCGAAGTATTGGCCTCCAAAATTGCCTCCTTTCATGGGTCCAAAATTTGAGGATTGATTGTTGTAATTGCCAAAATCATTACAGCTTCCGCCACCTCCAAAGTTGCTTCCATCATTACCAAATCCGTTATAGCCATCCCCACTGCCACCATAGCCACCACCACCTCGACTGCCACCAAAGCCACCTCGACCACTGAAGTTTCCTCCGCGACCAACGTCATTCCCACCAAAACCACCTCCACGACCACCACCAAAGTTTCCAGAACCACTTCGACCTCTTTGGCTGGATGAAGCACTAGCCATCTCTTGCTTAGAGAGCGCTTTCCTTACTTCACAGTTGTGGCCATTCACAGTGTGGTATTTTTGAATGACAATCTTGTCTACAGAATCATGGTCATCAAATGTTACAAAAGCAAAACCCCTCTTTTTGCCACTGCCTCGGTCAGTCATGATCTCAATCACTTCGATTTTCCCATACTGTTCGAAATAATCTCTTAGATGATATTCTTCAGTGTCTTCTTTAATGCCACCAACAAAAATCTTTTTCACAATTAAGTGGGCACCAGATATTTGAGAATCTTCTCTTGAGACAGCCCTCTTTGGTTCCACAACTCTTCCATCCACCTTGTGTGGCCTTGCATTCATGGCTGCATCCAACCTCCTCCACAGTGGCATATGTGACAAACCCAAAGCCTCTGGAGCGCTTGGTGTTCGGATCTCTCATTACCACACAGTCCATAAGTGTTCCCCATTGCTCAAAATGGCTCCTCAGACTCTCATCAGTTGTTTCAAAGCTCAGACCTCCGATGAAGAGATTCCACAGCTGTTCAGGCTCTTTGGGAGACTCTGACTTAGACATGACAGCGGTGGGAGGGGAGACTTTAATGATGCTTACTCGGCGGTGTCCACGGGCAGAAAGGAGTAATCTAATGAACGTATCTCTTTTTCCTAGCTTTTGAACTGAACCGGGGGCGTTGGTTATACCAACAAATAGGAGGACGGTGGTGGGGGTGGCTATTCAGTAGATAACCCACCAGTGTCTGCCACCCTCAATATTGCTAAGGTGGCACTTCATAATTTTATTCCCAGAAATTCAGACAATAGAGTTTATCAGTTGATTACTGAATTTATGACTTGTTACACTGGCAGGTTATTTTGTTTATTTTGCATTCCCATCCCACCCACCAGCCAGAGAGGAAAGTTCTATTACAGTCTTTCATATATATGTCTTAAATATATATTTTTATGTACGTGAACATAGTAGGCGCATGCAACTTTTCTTTTATTGTTGCCACGGTCCACGGTTTACTAAATGTCTAAGTGAACAGATCTCCCACCATATTGTTGAGACTGATCTTTCAAAAGGACTTCTGAAAAGTCTGATCACATTGACCGATGTTTGTAGTTCTGTCATTGTTTTTTTTTTAATTTTTAATTTTTTTTATAAACATATAATGCATGTTTATCCCCAGGGGTACAGGTCTGTGAATCGCCAGGTTTACACACTTCACAGCACTCAACATAGCACATACCCTCCCCAATGTCCATTGTAAACTTTGAATTTACTACCCATCAGTTTCTCTAGTGCTAGAAAGCTACAGGCATACTTTCCTACACTTCTCCCCAGGCCTAGGGAATTTAATGAATAATTAAATGACTAAAGAAATTAATCAAGAGGCATTGTAGTTGGAAGTATAAGTGTCTTTACTGTTTCACCATTAAAATGAAAATATCACTGATGGCAAACTTCTCTCCTTTCCACCACTGCACTTTAAGTGCTGAAAACAATGCCTATGGAACACAATAGAAGCACAGTAAATATCCAAGCAATAGCATGGAGGACCATAGGGGAAGGGAGGGGAAATGCAAAGGGGAGAAATCAGAGAGGGAAATGAACCATGAGATACTATGGACCCCAAGAAACAATCTGGGGGTTTGAGAGGGGATGAGGGTGGGGGGAGGGGGTAGCCAGGTGATGAGTATTGAGGAGGACGTGTGCTATGATGGAGCACTGGGTGTTATACTTAACTAATGAATCGTCAAACACTGCATCAAGGACTAAGTATGTACTATACAGTGGCTAACTGAACAAAATTTTTAAAAAAAGAACTGTAGAAGTTTTTAAATGGGGGACAGCAGATAGGATCTTGGGGAAGCTGTAGCACTTGGACTGGACACAGAATGATGAGTCTCATTTGGCCTGGCAGAGAGGAAGGAGAAAGGGTTTGCCCAATGGGGGAACCAGTACCCAACAATGTGAGTAACAGCATCAGGATTGTGGTGAATTAGCATCATATAATGGGTGATGGGAGAAACAGGGCAGAAGAGGATGCAATATTTTTTGAGCATCTATTGAAAAGGAATCACTATACTAAGGATTGTACAGGCATAACTGAGGTTAGCTGAAGCCTCCTCATACTGTCTCCTGTGTCATTCATTACATGCTCAGTGATCTGCCTTCACTCTGTTCTAGTTTGGATGCAGAAATCAGTATTTCTTTGAGTTTCTAAACAACTAAGAAAACCCAATTCACTCACAAAAGTTTTGCCAATTGGTGTAAATCACAGTTTCTTGACATCAATACCGTAGACATTTTGGGCTGACAAGTCCATCATTTTGGTGTTGCCCTGTGCATTATAGGATGTTTATCCCTGACTTCTACCCACTAGATGCCAGCAAGAGTCTTGCTGCCTAGGAAGGACAACCAAAAATGTCTCCAGACATTGCCAAATGTCCCCTAGTGGGCAAGTCAACTCTGAGAATCACTAATGTAGGTAATACCAAAGACAGGAAGGTTGGTGGGGGTTTTATGTTGAACAGTGCACAAGAAAAAATATCTTTTTTTCATCTTGCTGAACTCCCCCTTCTTGGTTTTTCTGCAGTTGAGTGTAAGGTGGTGTTTCGCCTCATCTATTGCAAGGTTTCTCAACTATGGCACTACTGACATTTGGGCTGCATGATTCTTTGTTTTGGGGGGCCATCCTGTGCATTGTGGGATGTTTAGGAGCACCGCTGGGCTCAACCCAGAAGATGCAAATAACCCTCCCCTGAGTTGTGAAAACCAAATCTGTCTCTAGACATTGTCAAACTGACCCTGATGGAGAACACTGATGCAGATTATACTGACAACAGGAAAGTTGTGGGGGTTTTATTTTGCACAATCTGTAAGATATCATTTATAAATCCTCTTTTTGGGGGGCATCTGAGTGGCTCAGTTGGTTAAGTGTCTGCCCTCTCCTCAGGTCTTGATTCCAGGGTCTTCGGACTGAGGCCCATGTTGGACTCCATGCTCTGTGGGGAGTCTGCTTCTCCCTCTTCCTCTGCCCCTCTCTCTCTCTCACTTGCTTGCCCCCACCCCCTCTCTCACTCTCAAATAAGTAAATAAAATCTTTTTTTAAAAAACCCTCTTTTCTCCTCTGAAGTCCTTTCTTTGTTACTAGGCAACTGGTTTTTGTTGTTCTGTTTTTGTTCTTTCAGGAATTGTCCATCTCAGCACTAGCAGTTTTGGGGCAAAAAATACTGTGTTGTGTAGGGTGGTCCTATAGATTGTAAAGGTGTTCAGCAGTATCCCTGACCTCTGCCCTCTAGCTGCCAGTAGCATCTTCCCACCCTCTCCCTCAGTAATAGACCAGTGCTATCTCCGCATAATGGTTCAATGTCTGATGGAGGGAGGGCCAAAAATGCCCCAGTTGAGAACCCTTGTTGTATCTCTGCTTACATTTCTCCATACAGTGGCTCTTCTTTTGTTTCTTCTTTGAGAAAAAATGTATGGTTCTCTCCTCTCTTTACACATTGGTGTTGTATTACATATTAGCCACTCAAAAATGCTAACGATTGTTGTGAATATTATCAAGAGATATTGAGGCCTGTATTAAGAGCCTAGAAGCCAGACTTTAACCTCAAACACCTATACCTAGAGTATTTGCCTCTTTGTTTCACTTAATTTCACTGACTTTTGTAGTCACAGCTGGGGATGCTGGGAAAAAAGATTGTTGCATTAATATTTTGTTTGCCCGAGATTGCAAGGCTTGACTAATTCTGTTTTCACAAACATTGAATTTAAGATTTAGCATCATTTGGAGGACTTCTTATAGTGTGAGAAAGTTGATTGCCTCTAAATAAAGCATGCAAGACAGAATTAGAAATTAGAGGAGTTAACTAAAATTGGTTCCTCTGGCAAAAGTGTCATTTGGTCGAGTTTTTAATGTTTTTCCCAGTATGTAAGATATATTTTAATTTCACATTGATTTTTCTCATTATGTATACATAAAGTTTTGGCCTTTTATAGACAAACTGAAAAATAAAATGTGACAAAAGAATATAAAGATACCCCATGAATGACATTTCAAAAATCAATAAAAATGCAGATAGCACTATTCTGGTCATTAAAAAGTGTTTCATCGTTCAATTTGTTATGTAACTATGTGATATTCTTCCTAGATCAGAAAATAAAGTGTTAAAAAAACAAAAAATTTTTAAAAAGGAAGTGTTAGTAAAGGCAGGGTTATACAATTTTGGTTATAATAGAGTTTAGTGGTGAAGGGGACCCCAAAATTAACCACCCCAATTTCTCAGTGAAGAAAGTGATCACACATGCAGAAGGTAAGTGACCTCCCCAGAAGTTTTAACCAGTGGTAAATGATATGAGTTTTATGAGGATCTGATTTCTAGCAAGTCAGACACCATGCTCAATTAGTCACATCTGTCTGAAAAAACAGAATTGTGGAATCTTTTAGAAGGTTGAGCATTTTTTTTCTAATGATTTTTTTTTTAAATTAGGGAATGACAGTGGAGATTTCTTTACAGATCATTGTGGCACTAACTGCTGGGGGAAAATAGAATATTTGACTAGGATAAACTTGAAGAAAACTATGTTTCAAATTAATGTGACATTTTAAAGCAAGAAAAGCACTATTGTTGTCTGCAACCAGTCTTTCAGAGGAGACGTAGATGGACATGGCAGGCTATGAAAGAAACCATACTTTAACCAACATGTAAGTGGTGCCTGGGTGGCTCAGTCACAAGCGACTGACCCTTGATTTTTGGCTCAAGTCATCTCAGGGTTGTGACACTGAACCCTACATTGGGCTCTTCTCTGGGTGTGGAACCTGCTGGGGACCCTTTTCCTCTCCCCATTTGCCTCCCCCTTTCCCTTTGTCCCCACCCCACTCTCCTCCCCCACACTCATGCACTCTTTGTTAAAAAAAAAAATCACCCAACACATAACATTTAATTTTTTTTCCAAATAAGCTCTTACTCTCTCATTTTTCAAATACTTTTGACTTTATTAAGGAACATAAATGATATTGAAAGTTCAGTGTTTAAGAATTGGCTAGATGTCTTCAAACTGCCAGGTCTTCAACATATCTTCAGTTTTCCAGGATCGTAACACAACTCTTCAATGTAGATATCAGTAAAACTCTCTGGGTTTTCCTGGAGATTTCAGTTTTTTTCCTGTGTCCTTTTTTTGTTTGTGCATTTTGAATCGCTCAGCCATTGTTAGGAGATCTTGAGGGACACTCTGATTTGCTCGTTTCAGAATTTTAATCAATTCAATGGCAATCTTCCAATCATTCTGAGTCATGAGGGTGACTGACACGCCTGTCCTCCCTGCTCTGCCTGTTCTTCCCACTCTGTGTACATATTCTTCAATATTGCGTGGGAAGTCGTAATTATATACGTGTGTGACATCATTAACATCAAGACCTCTGGATGCTAAATCAGTAGCAATCAGTATTTTCACTTTTCCACTTCTAAAGTCCTCCAGTGCTCGTTCACGGTCATGCTGCTCCCTGTCACCATGCAATGATTGCACTGGTATGCCCTGGATGCTCAAATCACTTGATAAGTCATCAGCAACAAGTTTTCTGCTGACAAACACAATGACTTTGTCGTGGGGTGACAGACCCTGTAAGAATTCTTGGATAAGAGATCGTTTTTCTTCTTCTGTGGTAACAATTACATTTTGCTTCACCGTATTAACAGCAACTAGATCCAGAGTACCAACATAAACAATCATAGGTTGTTTCAGGTAAGACTGAGCAAGTCGACGAATGGTATCTGGCCAAGTTGCACTTGTCATAATAGTCTGGCGGTCTGGGCGCACATCTAATAAAATCTTCATTATCTGGTGTTCAAACCCCAGATCTAGCATTTTATCTGCTTCATCTAAGACTAAGTAGGTTATGCTTCGTAAGTTGACAAAGTTATTCATTTGCAGATCATTCAGTCGTCCAGGAGTTGCAATAATGATATCTATGCCTTTGGTAATATCTCGAATTTGTCGTTCTCTACTTCCACCACCATATATACAAACACTTTTAAGACCTTTATATGAATACTTAGAACATTCAGCTTCCACCTGAAGAGCTAATTCTCTAGTGGGTGTAAGGACTAGCATGCCAGCCCCATTTCTTTCCTCTCTAGGTATTGGTTGATTATTGAGATGAATAAACCCAGGCATTAAATAGGACAATGTTTTGCCTGTTCCAGTTTGAGCAACTCCTATAAGATCTATTCCTTTTAGAATAATTGGCCATGCCTGTGACTGAATGGGTGTTGGCTTTTGAAAACCTGCTCGTCTAATGCTTTTCATAAGTTCAGGGTAAGGATGGAAGGCATCCTCAAATTGCCAAGTAGGGTTGGGAATGGGGCGCTTTTGGCCATCTTTCAAGTCATCACACATTATGTCAAAATTTTCCTTTCTCCACATATCTACTTCAGCTTCAGACAACGAGCTCGTTGCTTCAGATTCTACATAGAAGTTTTTCTTAATTGGTGGTAAATCTGCCCATTTTCTTTTTTCCCACTCTACAACTTCGGCTCTGATTTGGTCCCAGTCTATCAGTGGTTGAACCTGTTTAGCACCAGTGATATCTGGGCGGAGCTCTTTTCCAGCAGAGGCCTGAGGTGCGGCACTATCGACGCGGGACTCTGAATGGTGGCCTCGTTCTTGTTTTTTAACAAGAGCATCTATAGTTGCTTTGGCCTTTGCTTTCATGTCCTTTGTGCCAAAAATTTTTACCTCTGCTTCACAATCACCTTTTATGATCTGTATTTTGGTACTTGTTGTAGCCTGGATATCTTTTATCTTTGATCCACCACGACCAATCACCACTCCAATCATATTGTTCTTCAATCTAAAGCAGAGAGGTGGCTCCCCGGGGCCTGAGGCTCTCACCTCTGTGTAGCCGGCGGGGCCGCTCCATCCTCTGCCACTTCTGCCCCTTCCACTGCCACCACCGCCACCGCCAACCCTGCTGCCACTGCCGCCACTGCTGCTGCCACCAATGCCGCCTCCACCGCTGCCGCCACCACCGCCACCGCCGCCGCTACCACCGCCGCTACCGCCACGGCTGCCGCCGCCGCTGCCGCCACTGCTGCCACCCCTGCCATCCTGGCGGGCCCTGAAATCTCTTGGATTAGGCTCTGCCTTTTTCTGCTGTGGGGCCCAGGCCATTACTTGGTAGGGCGAAGGCGGTGTTGGCCTTCAGCCTACCTAGAGTGGGAAGACACGGTCGAGTCTTCCCTCCTCTCAGGCGCTTGATCAGCAGAATATGGCGCTGGTGGGTAGCTATGCAGCCGTTGAGAAGGAATTGTTCTGTGACGTAGTGGCACGGGTTTCAATGGGCTGGCCAATCACAGGACTCCGGGCTGGCGCGAGGGGGGCAGGCACCTCTGAAGCAAAATTTAAAGTGACACTGTCACATGACCCGTTGCTGGCGATAGTGACCTAATAATGTGATTAAGTAGTTTGACCCCGGGTTTCCGCACCGTAAAATTACTTTTCCCTTTCCATTATAGTTATAAAAAATAATTATTACTCTGTTCTTTGGAAAGAGTTCATTAAGTCTAGCTGATCCTCGTAGGCTCACCAGCTGTTTAAATTCAGTTCTTTCCAATGTTTTGTAGAAACTAATGTTCTTTGTGATGTATTTGAAAAACATTGCTCCGGATGAATATTGATTGTCAAATGAGTTTTTTTTTTCTATGTATTTCCCCTGTTTTCATCTTTACAATGACTAATAGTATGTATTACAGAAGCTAATAATCCTAGAGGCATTGGATGTATCAGGGTCACTTTGTTTTTCTCCTTCATTAAAGAGAGAATGAAGTTGAGGCCCTGACATCCTTAAGGACTTGACAGAGTACTTTATACTGAGAGTATAAATTGAGAACCTTTTCTTAGCTTATAGACAGGGGCTCTCAATGCTCTACTGTAAACTGACTTGTTTTTGCTCATTTTGTTTCCTGTGGGTGATACAGGAGAAGAGAAGGAGCCATGGTAGTGAAATGAAATAGTCTTATACTGAGAAGTGTAGCCATGTACAAAAGCAGAGCACTTTGTGGCGGAACTCAGTGTATTCAATTATTGAGACTGAAGACTTGTGCAGGTATTATGGGTACTGAGAGAGATTATGGTTTCAGGGTCATTCCCTACCATTGGAGAAACTGATTGTCACCCAAATTAAAGGCCACCAGTGCGATATTCTTTGTTTCAAAAATCTCTGGAACAGGCTTATCTCCTTTCTGAAATGTTCCCCTTAGATATTTACCCTGTGGGTTTTGGTTTGGTACCTTAGTAACTTACTCTAAAAAAACCAGAGCACAAAAGTATAAAGTTGTCAATTAGATGCATTCTAGTGGAACAGCTGGCTAAGAGTTTCTTACAGAACAGAGGGAGACAAAAAGTGAAGGGTTGGGGTTTCTGATGAAGTATATCTGAAGATAGGTAGTGGAAGAGAGGATTGTGCTTAAGACATTCTTCACCATTTTACTTAGGGTGGTTCCGAGTACTTGAAAGGCAACAATAAAGGAGTGAAATATTATAGACAGTAAATTGAGATAATTTTAAACCACTGTGATTTCCATAAAATTGTCCTGTAGACAAGTTAATGTTGAAGTCTTAAAGCATTCTTTTTTTTTTAAGATTTTATTTATTTATTTGACAGAGAGAGACACAGCGAGAGAGGGAACACAAGCAGAGGGAGTGGGAGAGAGAGAAGCAGGCCTCCCGCCAAGCAAGGAGCCCGATGTGGGACTTGATCCTGGGACCCTGGGACCATGACCTGAGCCAAAGGCAGACGCTTAATGACTGAGCCACCCAAGTGCCCCCCTAAAGCATTCTTATAGGTGGGACTTCCTTAGAAACAGCTCTGATCATATTTTATTTTATTTTATTTTTCACAGATTTTATTTATTTGATAGAGATCACAAGTAGGCAGAGAGGCAGGCAGAGAGAGAATGGGAAGCAGGATCCCCACTGAGCAGAGAGCTCGACTCTGGGCTTGATCCCAGGACCCTAAGATCATGACCTGAGCTGAAGGCAGAGGCTTAACCCACTGAGCCACCCAGGCACCCCTCTGATAGTATTTTAATTTAATTTTCTTTGATAATTTAGAGCAACCTAGATTTGGGGGATTCCAGTTGGCATTAATAATTATAATAACTATAGTTGATTTTACATCTGTACAGCATTTTATAGTTTATAAATACCTGTATAAATGGTCTCTCTGGATGCTAAGCATATGGCCATTATTCTATTCTGTAGGTGCAATATGGCAAAGGTTGCTTTCATCATTAAACACATTGGTCTATTTATTCTTTGCACAGAACTATGTAATGTAGAGTCTAAAGAAGTGGCAGAGGTATGGGGTAGTGGTCAAGAACACAAGAGCCTAAATAACTGGATTCTGCTCTTAATTCTGTCACTTATTATCTGTGGGTCCTTGAGCTAATTTCAAGCTTCTTATGCCTTGGCTCTGCTCTCTGTGGAATGACACAGTAATACTTATGTACACAGAGATACACACAGTTACACTCCTTGGTGCATAGTAGGAAGTCTCCAAATCTCAATAAACTATATTACAGAAATTGTAGATGTGTAGAGACAATTAGAGGAGTTCCCAAATGTTTGTCCAAGATTTTTCCTGATAGAATTTCCTCTGTCCACATCAAAATGAAAATGAGGGTAGTAAGAATTTGTTCATAAATCTAAATCAACTCAATTTAAACTTTTATTTATTTTTTAAAAAAGATTTATTTATTTATTTATTTGACAGACCAAGATCACAAGTAGGAAGAGAGGCAGGCAGAGAGGAAGGGAAGTAGGCTCCCCGCTGAGCAGAGAGCCCTATGTGGGGCTCGATCCCAGGACTCTGGGATCATGACTTAAGCCAAAAGCAGAGGCTTTAACCCACTGAGCCACCCAGATGCCCCCAATTTAAACTTTTAAATTCTAACATCATACTTGCTTTTGTTGGGAAAATATCCTTTAGAGAGTGAAATGAGGATCACAAATGATTTTTTAAGGATCCCTACTATGTTAAAAAAAAATAGCTAAAACTAATGCCTATAACCAGATTTGATTTTGAAATGTTACTTCTATGTGAAACCCAAGAAATTGGTAGTACACATCTAGCAGAATAGCAAATAAACACAATGCAGAATGCTGTTAGGTAATAAACATGATGGCAAGTCATAAAGTCTAGGAGACTAGAGAGTTGAGGCAAAGCTCTCCAAGGTATGTAGGTCTGTTCTGTCACTAGGAGGTGTGGAATTACAGATAGGAGGATATTAAAGTTTTAGGGGAATAAATCAATGTAGCTTTGGGGAGGTGATGAGGGCAGCCTGGATGACCAGGACAGAAGATTTGGGTTAAAGACAAAGAGGACATGGAGAAACATAGTTAGGGTCAGGGGAAGGGAAAAGGGAACTTTCAGGAACTGAAAAGACAATCAAAGATGTTTCAAATTACTATGGTAAAAAAAATGGGAGGGGGAGGAATGAATCTAGAATGATGTTTTCTTGACGCTGTCAGTATTACAGGAAGCAGGGCTGTATGGGGAAAGCAGGATGCAATGAAGTGAAGAATGGGGGCTGTGTCTGAAATATTTTAAGTATATTGAACTGAGAGACTTGAACAGAGTGTGGCAGTGCTAATTCAAGAAAAGAACAGCTAAAAGGAGCAGGGACCCAAGTAGCAACTAATATTTTTAGTACTAGTATATGGCAAACGTGTAAAATGCATTGTTTCCCTTTACTCATCACAGCAACTCTGTAATAGGTGTTTTTTTTTTTTTTGTAATAGGTGTTTTCTTCCTTTTCCACGTGAAAACATTGAAACTCCTAGCTATCACATAGTATATCCAAGTTCATGCAAAGGTGAGGTATAACAAATTTAGATCCAGGTCTGATTAGCTTCAGGGCCGTTCTCTCTCCACTCCAGTCCCATCTGTAGGGGAAAATATGCTTGATTTAGTGCCTGATTGTAGAGATGGAATGAAAGGAGCATTTAGTCAAAGATTACTCAAACTGACAGTTTGAGGACTCCTCAAAGAAAACAATCGTGGAGCTGTTTGGCAGGGAAGTTGGAGGGGAAGTCATTTATAGGGCAAGAAGAGTTTGGTTTCAGACATGTCTACTTTGTGGAGGTTTGGGGAAATGGAAGTGGAAATGTGAAGTAGGACTGGAGATTTGGGGCTCTAGTTCAGGTAAGAAGACCGGAGGGAAAATAGAATAATCAGCATAGAAAGTAGAGTTGAAACAGAGAAGGCACATTCTTCAGAGAGTAATGGAAACAGAGGGGAGTGGAAAACAGGTTTGAGAATATCTTCAGGAATCAGAGAAGCCATGTAATCAGATTATGAGAAGGGGAGGACAGGGAACCAAGCGAGGAAATAAGAAAAATTCAAGAGAATAAGAGAACATTATAGTAGGAAGTAAGGCAAGAGAACGGGTAAAGAAAACCTGCCAAATAATGTAAAATACGTCATGGAGGACAAGGAGTAAATAAACAACTGGAGGTGGGAGAAGGAAATTAGCAATGACTTTCAAGAAGGTTTTTATGTGCCACGGCAGAGAAACTCATATTGCTAAGGAAGCCATGGGAAGAGAGACTGGACCACTGGGGAGCCCAGCAGTGCTGAGGAGAGAACTTTACATCTTGTACCAAAAGCTGAAAGGCACTGTCTTTTTAAACAAGGTTTCTAGGAAACCAAGATTTCATGGGCAGTTATTGGGATTGTTCTGCTAAGGATCCAGTGGATTTCAGTAAGATTACTTACCATGAATATTGGAAGGAAATGCACTTTAATAGTCTTTCAAAATACAAGGAAGTGTAGGATGAGGGAGATAATCACAAGGAAACAA
Organism: Mustela erminea; assembly: GCF_009829155.1. Lineage (NCBI taxonomy): Eukaryota > Metazoa > Chordata > Mammalia > Carnivora > Mustelidae > Mustela > Mustela erminea. The sequence continues at coordinate 18,566,774 of NC_045635.1, read as the reverse complement.
GAACCATTCATTAGCACTTTCAGAAAAGGGTCTTTCTAGAAGGAGGAATAGGGAGTACTGGGTGTTCTTTCAAGGAGACTACAGTGCTATTTATAGCTACCCATTAAACTTTTCTCTACCAAATTTGGTTTATTCTCCACAGAGTGGGGGAATGCATTATTTAGGTATATGAAGAAATGAGGCAATTGATGTAATTTAATCTCCTTTGAGCGCAAACGTCCAAAAAAAAAAAGAGAGAGAGAGAGAGAGAGAGAAGAAAGAAAGAAGCTGTGAGTTGATTAGCACCTGCAATAAGCCCTGTTGGAGAAATTCTTGCTTACCAACCACTTCCTATGGAAATTTTAACATACTGGTATGAGTTTTAAAAATAAAAAGTTTCAATTACCCCGTGGCTCTATTTTGAGTCATTTGAAGGGCTTTGTAAGACCATTTCATTTCTGATAGCTATGATCTAGGTAAGTAGAAAGAAAAACCATTTTCTACATAATTTGCATTATATACAGAAGCCAAACAACAATCCATAAAATCATAGAACTCCTTAGAAACTGACTTGGAAAAGCATCTCTTCTAACTTTCTCATTTGCAGGTGAGAAATCTAACACCTATAGCAGCTTTGTCCAATGGGGACATGGTGTGAGTCACACATACAATTTCAAATTTTCTAGTAGCCATCTTAAAAAAATAGTAAAAGGGGGAGACTTCTGACTCTGGACAAGATGCTATAGGCACATTTCTCCCTATTCCTTTTGCTTATTTATTTTATATATAAAACAAGACTCTGAAATCTGAAGAGAAGAAGGCAGACCAGCTAAGGATTTTGGAACTTAAGGAATGACAAAATGGTAAGTTCCCTAGATTTTTTGTTTTGTTTTGTTTTTTGTTTTGCCTCCTTTGCCTCCTAGATTGGGTGCTGGAGAACCCTACAACTCAGAAACGCCCACAGGCACAGCCAAAAAAAAAAAAAAAAAGTCCCATGTAAAACCTGTTCCTTTAAGCCAAAAGACCAAGAAAGGAGCAGCCTATCAAGAAATAAATTTTTCTGATAATAATTTCCCTGCTTGCTTGTTGCAGAATATAATAACGACAACAACACAGTGCACTTGCCCTGCCCCCATTAACAAAGGCTTAGTGCGGAGCCTAGATTTCCATCCATATCCATTGGTAACGAGATGCTCCTACCTTTTCTTGCTGCGGTGATGTCCAAGAAGACCAAGTCTCCAAGACAGTATTTTCAGCACTGTGCAGAGGTGATGAGATGCCCTCTCACACCTAGCATCTCTTCTCCCACCATTCTTATCAATAGAAACTCTGTTGGGGAACCTGAAGTTCCACACTCACCTAGCAGTAATGTGGCATATTTTACTTAATTCACAGCATTTGTGAAATCCCAGTGGGGAACATGGGCTCACAAATCTGCGTGGCAGTAAGAAGGTAGGACCCAACTTTTTCTAACATTATCATTCAGTGCAGGCTTACAAAATTGGAGATTTAAATAATACTGAAATTCTCATAGTACACAAACATGTTAGAATTAAAAATCACCCATCATATCCAGAATTAGGATGAATGAGGATGAATGAGGAAGAAGACATGAACAGATACCAACAATGAGAAGAAATGGGAAATGGAATTATCTGAAAAAGATTTAAAGCAAAACATCATTTTTTAAAAAAGCTTCAGTGAGTGCTGTGAAGTGTGTAAGCCTGACAATTCACAGACCTGTACCCCTGGGGAAAATAATACAGTATATGTTAATAAAAATAATTAATAAAAAATTAAAAAATAAAAAATAAAGGACCAATTAAAAAAAAGCTTTAGTGAGCACTTCTCAACAAACTTGAAACAAACAAGAAAAAATTTTTTAACAAAAAGTAGGAGATACAAAGAAGAACCAAATAGAAATTTTAAGACTGAAAAAAATAAATAAATAAAAATAAAAATAAATTTTAAGACTGAAAAATTCAATGATCAAAATAAACTCCTTTTATGGGCTTAATAAAAGAATGGAAATGAAAGAGGAATGAAGTAGTGAACTTAAAGATAGAACATTAGGAATTACCCAGTTTTAACAATAGGGAGAAAAAAGACTGAAAATAATAACAGGGCCTCAGAGGCCTGTGGACAATAATAAAAGCTCTAATACTCCTTGAAATTGCAGAAGATGAAAAAGAATATGGGTATGAACAGATACTCAACAGAATGAGGACTGAAATTTTCCAAATTTCCTAAAAAGCATAAACCTACAAATTTCCAAATATTAGTAAACCCCAAGCACATTAAAGCCCAGGAAATTCATGCCAAGGCAAAGCATAGTCAAATTTATATATTCTAAAGCAATGAAAAACTCTTGAAAGCAGATAGAGAGAAATGACACATTTCCTATAGGGGAAACACCTGTTCAAATGATAGCATATTTGTCATGAAAAACCATGGAGGCCAGAAAGAGGTGGCATAATATTTTTTCACATGCTGAGAGACAAGAACAATCAACCCAGAATTTCATATGCAGAGGAAATAACTTAAGAAATGAAGAGAAGATCGAAATATTTTCAAATGAAGGAAAGCTAAGAGAATTTATTGTCAGCAGTCCTAATGATTAATGGCTGATGCACATGCTCTACATGAAAAGGGAATGATGAAAGAAGGAAAGGAAACAATAAGCAAAAATATGGGCTAAATATAATAGAGTAGCTTCAAATTTTATAAATGATGTTTGACATTTGAAGTAAAATTATGATAATGTATGATATCATTTTAAATGTATTAGGGGAGAGAGTTAAAACAAGAGTGGGAAGAGTAAAGGGACCTAAAAAGAGAAAGGGTTTCTTTACTTGACCATATTGTAAAATAATAGTACCCTAGACTGTGATAATTTACAGATACATAATGTGATATCTGGAGGAACCACTCAAAAGCCGTACAAATACGTACACTCAAAAGCAGTACAGGTAACTTAAAAGGGAATTCTAAGAAATTTTCAGCTAACCCACAGGAAATATACACATGAAAATATGCTCAAAATTATTAGTCATAAGGGTAATGGTAATCAAATTCGCAATGAGATACTCCATACCAACTGTAACAGCTGTAATAAAAAAGACAAAGATAAGGTGGTGAGGATGTGAAGAAGAAATTGAACCCTCATACCTCTAGTAGAAATATAACAAAGTACACTCATTTTGGAAAAAGATTTTGGCAGTTTTTCAAAATGTCAAATGTCAAGTTATCATAAAAGTAAATAAAGCTACTGTATGACCCAGCAATTCCACTTTTAGGTATCTACGAAGAGAAGTACAAACATGTTCACACAAAAATTTGTACATAGATATAAATAGCAGTATTATTTACAGTAGTCAAAAAGCCAAAAATAACCCAAATGTCCATTACCCGAGGAATGGTTAAACAAAACATATTGTATACATATGGTGGAATACTGTTCGATAAAAAGGAATGTGATATTGGTGAATGCTAGTGTAGATGATCCTTGAAAACATCATGTGAGGTGAAAGAAGTCAGTCACAAAATTCAATTTATATGCACTGTCTAGAGTAGACAAATACATAGAAACTAGATGAAGGTTTCCGAGGGTTAAGGGTGGATGTGGGAGGTGAGGTGGACTTGGAACTGAGGTCAACTTGGAAGTGACTGTTACAGAGTCTGGTTTTGGGTGATGAAATTAATTCATGGTGATTATTTCAAAACTCTGTGAATATACAAAAAAACCCATTGAATTCTTCACTCTAAATGCATGAATTGCATGCATGTGAACTGTAGCTCAATAAAGTGTTAAATAATATATTGATCCATGTGAATCTTCGTTTTCTGAGCACTTTGCCCCCTTTCCTATATGTGAATTAAGCGCATGTTCTAATTTTCCCCTCTGAAAGCAATACCGTTGACAAATGAGAAAACTGAGGCACAAATAATATGCTGTTTTTTCCCCCCAAGGTCCCACAGCTAACTCCTGAGCTCCACATAGCTAACTCAAACAGTTTCCTGGCTATCCACGAGGGCGATTAACAATAGGCTGGGGAAAGATGAGGAAGGCACGAAAAGGAAACCATTTCCTATAAACATATTCAGTTGTGATAATCTGGGATAAAAGAGGCAATCCGGTATGACGGAAGTTTTTATTGCCTTCCTCAGGGGTTTCAGAACTGCTTGTAGTTGATAAAGCCATTCAGAGTAAGGATTTGGGACAAGGGCTTATATGCAGTTCTTTGCCGTGCACATTACTACTGAGGGAGATAGCAGGTGACTTAAGTCTTCAGTAAGAATCATTGTAGGGGAAAAGAAACACAAATGACAATGTTAACAACTGCTGAATCTTCTCTTTGGGAATTTATTGATATCCCTAAATGGTAGGAGTAGAAAACTGATAGAAGAAAAGGTAACAGTCTTTAAAGGTAGATTAATTTGACATGTTGTTCTTCTGTCAGTCTTATTATAGCATTTTATGGGTGAAAAAAGATGCATTTGATGCCATTTACTCTTTTCAACATGGCCATTACTTCAGAAATATTATCACTTGATTTTTTAATTTTTGCTGAAATCATATTTGATATAGTTTTGTTCTTATTATGGAATCTCTGTCTCAATTTGCTGAAAAAGATTGCAGCCCCAGTGAAGTATGGCAGAAAATTAATTAATGTGTGTGGCTATTTAAAGATCATTCAGGGAGAACATCAAGTGGTATTTTCTAGACTGTCTGACTTTGATCTGAATATTCTTTGCTTGCAGTGACACAGATTTCGTGGCTGGCAGCCACGAGCTAAAACCTGGAAATTTGTAAGATTTGCATGTTTCAGGTCACACAGGCTGGGGTCCTCAAGGGTGGACCAGTGGGGAGAAGCAGCAGCTGAGGGTAAAGGGGGTGGTGAGGGAAACTAGTTCACCTGTTGAAGATGACCCCAAAAGACAGCCAGCCTTTCTAATATGCAATGTCCAAAAAGCATGTTTATCTCAGACCACGTCCAGTTACATGGTGGATAAAGGTGTTCTAATCCTATATGTCACTGTAATTCACACAGCTGGCAGTACACGATGTCTGGTCTAAGAAGCTATGGTGGTTCTGGGAAACTTGCCAGTCAGAGAGCCTTTGGGATTGTCCAACTTTCAGGAACAAATAATTAGTGAGGTGTCAGGACAGCACACAAGCAGGCTATGATTCAGGGAGGGACTTTGTTGTTCTGGAATATGGGAGTGTTGGGCAGAAGGAAACAGGATGAATGGCTTGTTGTGGAGCCTGTTTCTGTGGGGGTGGGGCTTACGGGAGGCAGAGACCGGGAGGTAGACTTGATACTATGTCGGTGACAGCAAAGCTGATTCTAGCCCCATTGCAAAGTGGGCCAGGGTTGCAAATGGAATTCGTGTCATGATTAGGCTTTGTGATGGAGCCACATTTGGTGTGTCCAGGTAGAAGTGTCTCAGAACTGTGGGCTTAGACACAATCACAGATGGATCAGTGACCATCACAGTTATGTCAGCAGTCATATGCCTTGAGATGGCATAGCGTGGGAGGATGGTGAGCGGAGACTCATTGACTTTCACATCTTCTGCTTACTGTTTATATGACATACTTGGTGCCTTGGGTCCCTCTGTTGTAGAGTGGGGTTAAATGATATTTATCTTCTAAAGTGATTGTAAGGGTAAGCACTTCAAGTGCATATCTGGCAAGAAAGATGGAATGTTTTCAATTCCAGCAGTTCATCATGGTGCATTGTGATAGAACGCCTTGCTACTCAGTATGGTCTGCAAACCAACAGGCTCACCTGCAAACCTGTTTAGGGAGCAGACCCTTGGGCTCCACACCAGTCCTCCTGAATCAGCAACTGCATTTTCATGAAGTGTACCAGAAAAATGCTGAGCACACGAAGATTTGAGATGACCTCTAAAATGGTTTACCTTAAGAGGTGTATCCTGCTTGTTAGCTGTTGAAAGTTGTTCAAGTTAGTTAGCTCTCTGAGTACATTTCCCCATCTGGAAAGAGAAAAAAGTTAACATGTTAGGATTAGGAAGAGCATATGAAATAACATGTCAGAATACTTAATGGTACTCCACCAGTGTATAGACCATGCAATCTGTGATTACTAGGAGGTAGTAATAAGTAATTTTCAGGGCTTTAGATGTGGTCAACTATGGCCAGGCCTTTGGCTTTATACGTCCCTCACCATGATCCTAAAATAGATAGCAACACAGCTTTAGTGAACTAGGTTAATTCCTTTTCCTGCCTCCCCACCTTTACTGAAGTATAATTGACTAAACTGCGCATATTTAAGGTATACAATGTGATGATTTGGTACATGTATAAATTACAAAATGATTATCACAGTCAAGTTAGTTAACACATCCATCACCTCACGTAGTTAATATATACCCCAAGGTGACTGTGAATTAGAGATGGCAAGCTTTTCTGTCAGGGGTAGATAGTGACCATGTTTGGCTCTGTGGGCTTCACGGTCTCTGTTGTGACTGCTCAGCTCTGTCCTTGTAGTGAGAAAGCGGCTATAGACAAGTAAGCAAATAGGCATACTCTGTTCCCCCCCACCAAAATGCAGAAAATAGATGGCATAGTAGATGAGATTAGAAAATAACAAAAGAGAAATTTGAGGCAGATCTTGGAGTCCATCCTGAGTCCTTTCCTTAAGGTCTTTTGGGGGCCTAGGAAGGAAGCAGAGATGATCATATCATTGGCCGTGTGTTAGAGCTGAGAAGTACGGGCTAAGGAGAAGGGTACATCTTTGGGATGAGGTGAACATTGCTTCTCATTTAACACTACGGTCATGGTGTTGGTTGTCATTGGTCATGGGTCTGTTCCTGGAGCAATGTTTCCTCGTTCAGTGTTGGCCTATGCTTAGAACCGCTTTAGCCCTAGTTCACTCTGTTAACAACTTGCCAAAGAGTCACAGCATAGTCCCTAGAGACCATCTGAAACAACAGAGCTCATAAAATGGTTGATTTTTCCATGGCCACACAGGAAAATCCCAGTAACCCCAGATATGAGGCTTTGGTTTCAGGGGGAACTGAGCAGCGGAGTGTATTGGCATAAACCATGTGTTTCTAGTTGGCAGGCTTGTAGGGTTTCTTGTTTTGAGCAAAGAAGGACAGGGGCATAAGCATAGACCAGAGGGCACCAGGAGGACTGACCACCCTGTAGAATCAGTGTCACAGGCTCCAGTACTTTTCTGTTAAGAGTTGGACCGCCATCGTACCCAGAGGAATCAGGCAGTGGGTGGGGTCTTGGTAGTGGGGTCTCTGGGTTGTCATTTTTCTTTCCAGGGGAGTTGATTGAGATCAAGGCAGAGCCTGAGCGAATGGAAAGACCAGGCTCCAGCTCTTCAGGAAAGGAATCTGGCAAGGGATTTGGTGCCCCAAGCCAAGGCGGAGCAAACTCAGCGCAGGAGCTGAAGCCCCGGAATTAGGGAATGGGTACAACAGTAGGAGCCAGGGGACAGCTGCAGCTCCAGGAGGCCCCCACTACCACCAGCGGGCACGTACTTGCAGAAGGAAGGTTGTAAGGCTTTTCGGTTCACCGCAGGGCCCAGGAATAGCAAGTAGGGACTGGCTGGCACGAAGTCCCAGATTCATACACATAATGTTGAGTTTTGGTACGTGCCTGGATGCTGTTAAGTTACCATACCTATTTTAAATCTCATGACCTTGCCTACTCAATCAAAGATTGCTGAGGGTATTGTTTTGTGAGAAAAAGGGAAATTCACCTGCATGCACGCTCAGTGGGCTTTCATAGCAGTCTGATTGTTGAGAGGGTTTCCAAAAAACTAGTGGAACTGTAGAAGCTGGTTACTCTTGGGATGGTGCATTAGTCATGGTCCAGTGAGGAGGCATAAACTTCTTAAGTGGTCTTAACACGAAAAATGTGCCCCTAGGCATAAAGACTTGTTAACAAGGTATAACACTGTTAACTAAGACACTAAACAGGGAAAACGAAAACCCTGAGCGATCAGAGGAGAAGCTACAGGAAAACAGCACGCACTTCTGGGGCTAGGGAGACGGAAAGAAGAAACTGGAATTCTTACTACTTATTCTTAAGACTTAGCAGTTCAGAGGAGGGTGTCCCTGGAGTTAAAGCCAGACCTCTGAGGATGGCGCCTTGTGGCGTTTCTGAGGGGAGCGTAATGAAGCTGCTTGTACAAGGGTTGAAAAATCTGCAAACCGCATTCCGCTGCTGTCACGGGACGGCACTGCCACTGCAGTGGAGAAGAGTTGGAGAAATCCTCACAGGAAGCCGACAGGAAGGAGCAAGTCCCTCCTCCTTCCTCTAGCCCTGCAGTCCCCTCTAGAGCGATCAGGGCTCCATCCAACAAAGCAGAAATGTGCTTTGCAGAGTCCCAGCCCCCACCTCACAAACCAGGCAGGGAAGAGCAGAGCAGGTGGCAGCTAAGAGACTGAACGGGTAACCCAGAATGCTTCTGTGCCCTTCGGGGACTAGCACTTTGGGTTCGCTCAGCCTCTCTGTCCACTGAAATGAGAAATGACTCAGGAGAACCTTCCGAGTTTCTCTATCATTCTCCTTTCCCAGCACCCACAAAAAGTGATCCACAGAGAAATCCCACGGTGGGTGCTCCCTAGGCTGTGAATTGAGTGACTGAGAAGATGCTGTTAAGGGCTCCAGAGTCGAAAAGGAGAAAGAATGCAAGGACAGAGTTTGTCTGCCTTTACCTGTTTTTTTTTTTTTTTTTTTTTTTTGGCAGCAAAGTGAAATTCATACTACTCTGGCCTGCGCATGATCTGGTAGGAAATAAGTACAGGGCAAATTTCAGTGCAGCTGGAGCAAATGTTAGATTTTGTGACAGGAAAATTAAGGGCGCTGATTTCTGCTGGGCAGTTCTTTAGAATAACACACATGCTGGAATGTGTTTTACCTTTTTGTCAGAAATTAAAGGCAGCCAGACTTGGAACTCCATTTCACACACTACTGTTCAAAGAGAGCAACCATTCTGAGATAACCATGAGGTTGTTTACCTGTTAGGGTTAGGGTTAAAGCACAGAATGGAGTTGGAGCTAATTGGGAATGGCAAGATCTAGAGGATGTGAAACCACTGACGACAGACTGGGAGTTTTGTAGAGTTGTTTAATTATTCCTGTTACAACAAGTGAGGCCATTCCAAATGCTATGCAGAGAAGCAAAGGACATACAAGTGGAGTGAGGAATCATAGAGCCCAGCGTGAAGACAAGAGGACGACTAACACGCTGGCTGAGGTTTTCACCTCCCTTTTTTGAGGAGCATTCAGAGTTGACCCCGTATTTCCTATGTGTATTATTTATTAGTAGTGTGTATGTGGTTGATTGCATCAGTTGTTTTTATAAATCAGACATTGTTAATTGCACAGTCCATTACTGTTGACCTCGACCTTTGCTTTCGAACATATCTAGTTTATCCCTTGAAAAGTGAGCCAACAAATTCAGAAAAATTACTTTCAATCCCAGACTGTGTGTAGAATAAATTTAGATCTGTGCATCTCCTATGCTGTAATTATAGCTTTTCTTAATATATACTGCTTCCTCGATTCTCATTGGCTCTGGATCATGCTTTGTCTGACCACTCACTATGCATTTTCACCTCTGGCTTTATTTGCCTGACTGACCCTCATCAGATGGCAGCTGTCTGGACTGTGTTTTCTGATCTGTGACAAGAGGTAGGAAGTACATGACTATCCCAGTGGATCCCTGCCCCCGCTGAGATCAGAAGAGTGGCATCAGGCATTTCTTAAATTATCCCTCGGTAATCTCAATATAAATGAAAAGAAAGGTACTTCTGGCACCCCTGACAACTGAAGTTAAGTTATGATGCCTTGGATGATTAAACCAAGTAATAATTGCCCCCTCCAGAGCAGTATCTAAACTATATATATTTTTGATCTGCTGCATATCACACTACAGTGTATCAGGAATAGGTGTAGTTGCAGGCAAAGCGGAGAAGCAAAATCCTGTAATTCTTTAGGTATTAGGGAATCCCTCTTCACCTTGTGTTTCTGTATTTTGAGAAAGCTGGGGGCATTTCTTTCTTTATTTTTTTAGGAACCACACAAGATTATTGCCAGAATTGTTAAAAGCGTAAACGATGTCAGAAGTGGGCGATGAAATTTCCAAGGGAAGCAGAGATAGCTGGGCTGGTGTCATAATTGCAAGTTAGGTCTGCTGCGGGAAGTGTCATTCCTGAAAGGAAAAACCAAAGGTTACACACCAGCAAATGGTTGGCTGGACTGGTCAGATTGCCTGGAAAGGTTAGGAATTACTGGCTTCAACCATGTCCATGGGAGAAGAATGGAAACTACAGAAGGGTATACAGATAATAAATATTTTTTATTTGATAACTTGGTGCTACAAATAAAACCTTGTGGGCAGAAATAAGGGGAGACAGGTGTCTAGAAGGGTATAATTTTCTCTGCATATTTGCCTGCTTCTTGACAACATTGGCTAATAGGTAGCAATAGGAACTAAAGCAGAGTAGATTTCTGAGGTATGCCGGGTGAGCAGAGCTCCTTTATAAAGCATCGTGGCTGGCTGCTTGAAGTCTCAAGGTCAAGACTGCTAGGATTAGGAGATGGTGCAAATCTAAGTGCCTCTCATTCAGGGAGCAGGGAACCAAATTGGATTTTCCTTTCTGTTTTAGAGAGGGACACAAGTAAAATTATGAAGATTTTGGTATTTTTTTTTTTTTTTAGCTACATTATATACCCCGGTGTAGGAGAAGGTTAAATCTTGCTCACTTGCTTTATGGAAAGGCAACATGCTTTGCCCCTGAAATTTCAGTATGAATTATTTACATCAGTCAACATCATGTTGACTATGTGCTTAGGCTTGTGCTAGGAAAAGTTACGCTCTTGGGCCGAGGAGAACTTCTCCCCTATAAATTGTGGGGCTGTGGCCTGTTTGACATTTTGGAGTTGATGAGCTAGCTCTGAAGCTGAGTACATTGCTCAAGACCTTTGCAGTTCTTAGTTCACGCTTTCCCTAACTGGAATGAAGCATTTGAGGATCATGTACCTATTACTTTGACTTTATAAATGGGGCACATTTGGCTTAGAAGTGAGTCTAAGTTGCCTGGTGGAAAATCTATGCAGATACTGTATCAGACCACCAGAACAAAGATCTGCTGATTTTGTCTTAGTAACCACATTGGTCAATCGGTCATGGCTGCCCACAGAGTCTAACTGAGGAGGATTAGTTATT